>NW_024412403.1:46380996-46414704 GCF_014898765.1 Herpailurus yagouaroundi | reverse complement strand
TATATATCTATATATCTATATATCTATATATCTATATATCTATATATCTATATCTATATCTATATCTATATCTATATCTATATATCTATCTCACACAATGAAATACTACTTGGTGATGGAAAAGAAGGAAATCTTGCAACAACATGGATGGAACTGGAAGGTATTATGTGAAGTGAAATGAGTCAGTCAGATAAAGGCAGATATCATATGATTTCACTCATATGTGGAATTTTAGAAACTTAACAGATGAACATAGGGGAAGGGAAGGAAGAATAAGATAAAAACAGAGAAGGAAGCAAACCATAAAAGATTCTTAAATACAGAGAACCAACTGAGGGTTGATGGGGGTGAAGGGGTGGAGGGTTGGTTAAAAGGGTGACAGGAATTAAGGAGGGCACTTTTTGGGATGAGCACTGGGTGTCATATGTAAGAGATGAATCACTGGATTCTACTCCTGAAGCCAAGACTACACTGTACACTAACTTGAGAATAAAAAAAAAATAATAATAATAATAAAAAAGAAAAATAGGATAGAATTCCATTATAAAAAGACTTTAAAATCCTACCCTAGGAGAGCTCTCTAGTTGATTGACAACAGTTACCTAATTATAAGTGCATAGAATAAAATAGATGACAATTGAGGCCACACTTCGAAGAAAAAAAAAATTAGCTGCTTTTACTCAATATTCATCATGTGTTAGGTGATTTGCATGTTCATTGACTGATGAAAATAACTCAGTATGGTAGTTATTATTATCTCTATTCTTATTTATTTATTTATTTATTTATTTTAAAAAAGTTTATTTATTTAAGTCATTTCTACACCTAAATGTGGGCTCAAACTCAGGACCCTGAGATCAAGAGTTGCACACTCTTCTGACTAAGCCAGCCAGGTTCCCCATATTATCCCCATTCTTAAGTGAAATAATTTAGACTCAGAGAGGTTAAGAAAATTGCCTAAATCCACACAGCATAGATGGCAGAGTTAGCATTTAAATCTAGTTCCTTTAGCTTTCAAACTTTTCCTCTGACCATTCCTCAGAAATGTTTTTCAGTTCTCATGATAACATCTTCCGTTCCAATTTTATATCAACTAACACAATTTTAGGAGTGATTGCCATGTTACCTTTTGTCATGGCACTTGGCAATTGGACTTCGATGTTTTTATCTGGATCCTGAATTTTATATTCTGGGTAAATCAAACACGTTTACTTCATAGTTTGCAAAATGTTATCTCAGGCTGAACAGAGTCATTTCTGAATGCTTCTGAGTCTTGTACACATTTCTATTATTGCTTCTATTACATTGTATTGTAACCATTCATCTGCTTTTCCTCTAAGGCTATTCATACCTGAAAGCAGGAATTATGTCGGTAGATTTTATATTCTCATCATTTAGTATGGTGCTTGACACATAAATAAATGTTATTGAACAAAACCAATGCTTTTAGAAGAAAATTTTGGATTTGTTTCGGTACAATAGCAGATTCTTAGAAAACCCAAAGTTTCAAGCTACCCAAGATGGATTCACGGTACAAGCATGACAGCATTTCAAGTCCCCTCCGAAGGAAGTATTACTAAAAAATTGGTGCGTCACGCAGCATTCTCCAAAATGATCTCATGATCTCACTCTGGCTTGCTTGGACAAAAACTGGTGACGCTGGGGCTTGCTCTTCTCCAGGAGAGAAGGACTGGACTCAAACTCAACTTTCTGTAAGACTGGTGGCTTCTTCCTCCTGTCTGGAGGCCACTCCCAGTGACTTCAAGGTCACTCTCCTAGACAACTCTCATAAACAGTTAACACCCAAGGCCACACTGCTTGGTGCCAAGCAGGCTTTCATATTCTCTTCTGACAGAATTGCTCTCATAATTGTTCTAGAAAAGGAGAGAGTGATAAGAGAGTGTGGTCTCTCATTTAGAACTTTTACCCATAATGAATTCAGTACTGTGTCTGGCCCTAGCATGCTGTTCTGTGGGGACAGTGGGAGGATTGGGGAACTCATGACTTTTCTTCTTGAGGACCTCTGACTTTTAAGTTTCCTCAATCATTTAACTTGTGACCTTGTGAAATGTGTTGAGCCCTGGTTCATGTCAGGTGTCAAACATGAAGGTTCCTTATAGGATAATAGTAATAACAAGAATAACAACAGTGACAATAACATCTAACACTTAATGACAGCCCTTGGATACTTCCAGGTACCAGTTCTAAATGATTTACACGTATCAACTCTTTTAATCCTCACAATAACCCTATGAGGTAGGTACTATCGTTATCCCTACCTTATAGATAAGGAATGTAAACATAGAGAGATTTAACTTGCCTAAGATTGCACACCTAAAAATTCTGGCTTTGAGGGAGCCAAAGAAAGATTAAGCAATATGATCCACAAATGGTTAACAGACAGCAACATCTTTCTAATAGCTTTTTAAATGTATTCATCCAAAGATATATATATATACACACACACACACACACACACACACACACACATATATATATATATATACACATATATACACACTATATATACTATGTACACTATATATAAGAGTTAACAAATGAGTAAGAAATACCTCTGTCTTTTGGAAATACATATTCTGGCAAAGAAGACTGGGGAGTTTGAATACAGTAAATGCCAGTAGAACAGGGAGTTACAGGAGCATGTGGAAGGAGTGCCTAACCCAGTCTTGGGAAGGCTTCTCAGAGGAGGTGAGCTGGATCTTACAGGAAATGGAGAAGGTAGCAGGGTCAACTGGTCAGGCTGAAGGGAGGGAGATGTGACCTGATCAGGGAATGAAAGTAGATTCCTGCAGCTAGACTAGAATCTTCAAAGAGAGGAATGGTAAGATTTGAGGCTGGAAGGTTATGTAAAATTATATTTCTTGGGATCATGAATGATTTTGTATGCTACAAACGACTTTTTTGCAAAGGGTTTAGGGTTTTAGCAAGTAAATGACACCAGATTTGCCTTTGGAAAGCTTGCTCTGGCTGCAGTGTGGAGAGTGCACCTGGGATGGGGAGAGGTGGGAGGCCAGGAAGGAGGCTTGTAGGGATCCAGGCTAGAGATCAGGATGGCCTTAGCGGAGGCCATGGCCGTGGTGTACAAAAGTGGACTGATTTGACAAGAACACATGATAGGGTTAAGGTTAGATATGGCAGGACAGGTTTTTGAACTTGGTCAACTGGTAAAGACAGGACACAGGAGAAGAAAGAATTTGGGGGCTGGGCGATGCTGCGCTCAATTCCCTATGAGCTTTCTGGTTTCAGATTCAAGTAACATATATAACTCTGTGAGCTTATTACGTGCCAAGCTCTGGACTAGGTGTTTTAACATAGCTCACTTTATTTAGTCTCTATTTAGGTCTCAAATTACTTTATTATGTGAGTATGGTTATGCATATTTTATAGGTAAGAAAACCGAAGCTCAGGCTGATAAATAGATTGGGTTGTTATTGCATAGCTAATAATCCCCTGAAAAACAGACTGATAAGATCATCTTGATAGCCTCTGAATCACGGTAGTGGTTAAGAACATCTGTGCTGAGCCTTGAGCCACATCCCTGACTTATTCCGCCAGAATTAGGTCCTGAGTTTCTCTCAAGCTCTTGCGCCCTCCAGGCTTCACTCTCACCTATGTGCGTGTGCCTGCCACAGTCCACAGCGTATGCTTGGCTATCTCTCCTGGGTTTCAGATCTATTGCCTACATGACATAGAACTTCATGAGGCTGTCATACAGATATCTTAGATTTATTTTGTTCAAAACCTATCCCATTCCTCCTTTGGAATTCCTGTCCTTTGCAAAGGGTACCACTGTTCTTCTCATGACTCAAGGCAGAGATCAAGGAGTCATGTGGATCTCTCTCTCTGCCTTGATACTCAAAAGTAACTTAAGTTGTTCTGATTCTACTACCTTCATGTATTCCAAATCTGCTCCATTTTAAATTCTCCCAATGATTTACTCCCCACTTTGACAACAGCCTCCTAACTGGTGTCCTTGCCTTTCATTCCCTTCTGCAATCATCTCCCACAGCCCATGCAAAGCAATCTTGACTGTGGGGCTGTGATCCCATCCTCCCATATCTGAAATTCTGCAGGAGCCTGGCTCCCAGTCCCCACATTTGGCTGTGTCCAGATCTTTGCTCTGGCCACCACAAAACACTTGTGCTCTTCCAGCTGGACGAGCTGAGCCCCTCAAGAGCAGCAACTGTTTCTTTTTCCCATAGGTTTCCAGCATCCAGCACAATGCCTTGTCAAGTCAAAAAATAGTTTCAATGGTCACATATGTGATCTATGAAAACTATTTTATGGGCAGCTTGAGAAAACCTATATTACCTTTATCTTCATAAACATGTCTTTTGTGAGTAGTTTTGTTTTATAGGTGTTTTCTGATTCCTTAGTTAAGGACTGACAAGGAAGCAGAAGCATATGGGGTACTTTGTCTAAAAGACTAATTGAGGTTTGTTGTTTTAGGATATGAAGGGGTGATGATTAACTAGAAATAATTTTGTAACAGTTTGGTTTATGATAGTTGTAGGCTGTCATCCTGTGGAGAAGAATTATACAAAGCTAAACCCTTATTTAAAAATGCAAGAAGAAAATTAAAATAAAGTGAAAAAATATGAAAATGACTGCAGTAATAATTTCCATGCAGAGGTAGAAGGAATTAGATTCTGTCAGAATTTATTATCTAAAACCTGGCTGGTTATTCTAAACAGACCGTACTGGTTCCTTGTCATCGACACTGCAATTTTTAGCAGCCTAGAATCAACATAAGGCTCAGTTGGGGCACGTAGCAGACTGTTCTGTTCTTGCTGAATCTGATGAGTTTTCCAATTGTGTTGACAGTTTCTGAATCAAAGCAGGAAAAGGTGCACCTTTTATTAAACCAGGCAAACAAGAAGTAGACAGTCAATATGAAGATGCTGAGACATCCCTGAACAATACCATTGAACAAGGACCGCTCGGGCTATACAGGGAATCACATTTTGTGTTATAAAACTGCTGAGTATCTCCAAAAAGAAGCACACTGAATTTAATTATTCATACTTTCTTTTAAAAGAAACTGTCTCCAAATTTTAGTCTACTGAAATGTATACTAGTAAATGGAATGTGAAGTGGTTTTATTTTTATCTTCCCTCTAAATATTCATCATTGCTTTGTGGAAAACCTATCATTTCAGGTAAAAGGGGGAAGGTGAAGCAAAGGGTCCCAGTATACACTCACTTTTTGTGATAATGATTACTTATACATATTAGGATATTTGGACTTGTAATACAATAATACTGAAAACACCGGTAATCTATTTTCCTAATATGCAATATAAAGGTTGCATCTACATGGGAGAGAAAAAAAAAGAAGGAAAGAAGTGGTCATAAGAAAATAACATTTATAATCTTATACTTATTTTGTTATTCAATATTTTTCAACATCTAGGATTTAAAATTCAGTGAAAGGCAGTCAAGACCCAAATTAAATTCAGGGTACAGTAAGAAAAAAGGGGGATAGAGAGGGGAATGAATAAGGTACAGGCAGAAACATTTTTTTTTTTCCCAGAGGCTCATTTGTAATTTGTAGATCATTAGGGCGTGGAAACTGAAGATTTCCTCATTTTAACTTTAAGATGAAAAGTTTCTTAAAAGTCTACACTTAAGGCAGTTCTCAACTCTCACTTTTTGGAACTCACCATAGAATGTCAAGGACATATAAAATGTATAGAGTGTTTGTCCTCAGTAGGTTACCACCTTTTGGACTGTTGAATGAGTAGACAAAATGGGGAACGATATGAACCGTAGGACTTTCCAAGGTGAAAGGTTGTTGATGGTAAGACTTGTCATCTGGAAAAGCTTTTACCCCTAACAGTAGAAAGTCATGCTTGTTAAGACAGATAACTAACACTTTATATGTAACACTGCTTCAGTGAGTAAGTCATGGGAAGAGCATTAGTGAAGGTGTCACTTGTACTGCATCAAAGTCCGAAACTGTCACTAACAAACTCAGTAGTTGGGCAAGTCTCTGTCTCCTCATTAAGGAAGGGAAGAGAACTGGATTTAGTACTTGCAAGAATACCTTTTAGCTAAAAAAGCTGTTTCTAGAGTCACTGAAATTGCAGTCTTAATCTGCAGGACCTTTGGTAACATCTCTGCATCTTGAGTTTTTGTAACCTCTATGTCTAGATTTGGCCTTCATTGAATGGTCTGTTTCCCACAGAATTCCAAATGCAAATGCAGGGAGACAAAAATCTGGACAGGGCCAGAGTCTGTCCTGATAAACTAAGACTAAGAAGCTATGGAAAAATAGTTTATGAGTACAAAGAAAAGGGAGATTTTAAAATGTCCTCTGTGTAAATGCTCCAAAGACAGCAAAAGATGGAATAAAATTTGTAAGAGCTAAAGATTGTAAATATATTTCAATATATAAATATATTGAAGGTATAATTAATTTTTTATGAAAACATTACTGGCATGTATACATTCTTCGGCTTTGTGGTTGTTTGGTTAAAAAAGTTTCCCTTGGAAATTACACCGAGGTAGTAGTATATTAGTTATTGGTTTCCTCTACTTAGAACTTTGCCATTTGAATTATTTACAATGGTGATTAATTGCCTTTCATAATATCCCCTATCACTCTTGCCTCTGCAGCAGACATGCATTATGCTAGTGTAATTAGTATGAATTTAATTAAAATGTTGCTATTTTCTATGTACCAATAGAAGGAATTATTGAAAAATTGAGAAAAGGAAGGCCATTTTGACAATTGCCTTGGTAGAGTACATATTCAAAGAAATGCAAAAATTCCCTCGGTAATATGGAAAAGTTGAAATAATGGGAATGGGCCTTTAGCAATTTCCTGTATCTTCCACAGATCATTACACAAGAACCATTACGTAATAAAGAAGAGTTTGGAAAATCTAATCAGAGACAAAAATTGGAAATGACTGGACTCTCCGACTCATAAAACCATACTGCATTTCTAGGTAAGTGGATTCTACACATCCACCATTCTTGGCTGAAACACTGATTTATAATTGAAAAGGTTATAGAATTATGAGGACAAACAAGAAATATGGTAAAAGGTTATTTTCTTCCTTCATAAATTTTGAAAAAAGGAATCAATTCAGACAAGGTCAAAAGGTTCTTTTCAACCATATCACCTATAAAAGGAAAACCCTGAAGATAAACTCCAATTTTGTTTCTTCAGGTAAGTTTCCGAAAGCAATCTAAAGCAAAACTCATTATTACGTAAAAACTTTTGAAAACTGAAGGGAATAAAACCCCACAGAAAGACTGAGACAGCGTTATGTTTCCTTGTAAGCTTTCAAATGAGATGATCCCTGATACTGGCTATCTTTTTGGGAAACTGAACTAGCTTAGTAGCATATGCCTAAATGATACCATACCCAGGAGACATTAGGGTTTCAAATTGCTTCAAGGAGACTTTTTTTTTTTTTTTTTATACGGCATTATGTCAAGGGAAAAACTAAAAACAAAACCAAACCCGACCCAAGACTCTGGTCTTGTGTTCAGATCATTAGTTTGAGCCAAGTCGCCTCTCATTTATGTGGCATTAGTTCTCCTCGCTACATATTAGCTCTGTGGGGATTTGGTTATTTAATGTTTCCTGCTGTTCATGTTTTGCTTCCATTTTCTTCTGTTAAGCACATTACACAGTGTAAGTGTTGGGAGAACTGCAGTGCCCTTGGTGTCTGTCATCTTCGGAACCTGCATAGCTCCTAGCATTACATTGTACTTCCACTGTATAGTAAACAATTATTTTGAACTTGAATGAAAATAACATAAAAATTATCCAGCAGTATCATAAAAAAAAAGCTAGAAAACAGTAAGGAGCTGTGCACCTTCAATGTACCTGTGACACGTTTCTGCTAGTAGGCTAAATTTGTCCATCATTAGAATTTGATTTTAAGCTACTGCTGTATATATTTTTGAGAAATGTTATAAAAATGGTACATTTCATAAATTTTTAATATCAAAACCCAGAACACTGCAGAAAAGATTTATAGTTCCAAACAACAGTGAGTCAATCTGCATTCTTTTGCTAACAGAAAACAATGAAAACACTTCTTGTATGACAGAGTGGCATACATAATTAAAGATGCTTTGATTTCGTTATGTAGAACTTCTGTGGTATAGAGATTTCTTTGAAAATTAGACTTGCACAGTATAGCTTGGGGGCAACTTGGTGGCTCAGTCAGTTGGGTGTCCAACTTGATTTCAGCTCAGGTCACCACCTCATCACAGTTCATGAGATTGAGCCCTGTGTTGGGCTCTGCGCTGACAGCATGGAACATGCTTGGGATTCTCTCTCTCCCTCTCTCTGCCCCTCCCCTGCTTGCTTGTGTACATGCTCTCCCTCTCAAAATAAATAAATAAACATAAAAAAAAAAACCATGCACTTTGGAGTAAGCAGGGGGCTTGAACTTCAGTTCTACCAACGCTAGTAACCTTGGGTAGGTTATTTAAACTTTCTAGAAAGCTTTAGTTATCTCACCTAGAAATGGGAGTAATAATAGGATTTATTTTAGATAGTTATTTTCAAGATTAAATGAGCCATAATCTAAAATACTTTCTCAGAAATGCAAGCTATGTTTATTACATTTGATTAATTAAATACCTTCTATGTACCTGGTGTTTTACAGACATTATCTCTAATTCTTTTGAATCCTGCAGTTGAGTATTCTGAATACTGTTACAGACAGTATCTCAAAAAGCTTAAACCACTTTCCTAAGATAACACAGCCAGTGAACTGTGGAGCTTGCATTTGAACCCAGATCTTTCCAGACTAAAACAGTGATTCTTCACTGGCTGTGATTTGTGTGCCCCATCTCTGACTGGAGACATTTTTGGTTATCATGTCTGGGAAGATGGTACTGATATCTGGTGAGTAGAGGCTGAGGACACTGCAAAACATCCTACAATGCACAAGGCAGTCCCCACAACAAAGAACTACTCAGCCCAACAGGCAATATGTCAACAGTTCTGAGGTTGAAGAACCTTGCTCCAAAGCTCTCATGATCTTGCCAATATACCAGCTCCCTCACTAGAATACAATGATGCACTATGTTAATGTTTTAGTGCCCTTTGATACTACAATAAACAAAGTTGCTTTTGAAAACTATGTATACCAAAAAGGACAAAACAGTCTATCTCTGGAGGTACAACTACTTTCCTTTGGGGACCTCCTCTCTCACTGGGTGTGATTATGTGGAAATTTCCAATCACAGTGCTCCACCCACCTCTAAAGGCATGGGCTGGTACATAAAGCTAGCTGGCCAATCACAGCATCAATTTCCTTGGCATGGTTTTGGCTCAGGTTTGGGCAGGACCCTGACAGAGCCAACCAGAGTCGTCTCTGGGATTGGTGTATGAATTTTCACAGAGGAAAAATGTTTCATTCTGCTGAGGAGTCCTGAGCCCCAGAGTGTAAAGAATACAAGAAAGAGGACCTTTGCGGTAGGAGAAAATGAGGTCCGTTGACCTAGGGAAGCATTAAAAATCCTGCACGGTCCTTGGGATTCAGCACCATTAAACCTTCTTAGTCTCATGAATGAAAAAACAATTTTTTTTTTTTTTTTTACTTAAGTTAGTTTGGGTTGAGTTTTTGCCATTTAAAATCAAAAGAACGCTGAAAAATAGAGTATGCATACTTTTTTGGTATATTAAAAAAAAAGAAGGGGCGCCTGGGTGGCGCAGTCGGTTAAGTGTCCGACTTCAGCCAGGTCACGATCTCGCGGTCCGTGAGTTCGAGCCCCGCGTCAGGCTCTGGGCTGATGGCTCGGAGCCTGGAGCCTGTTTCCGATTCTGTGTCTCCCTCTCTCTCTGCCCCTCCCCCATTCATGCTCTGTCTCTCTCTGTCCCAAAAATAAATAAACGTTGAAAAAAAAATTAAAAAAAAAAAAAAAAAGAAAACCGTTCCATTCACACAGTGTTGTTTCTAATAAAAAAGAAGGCAGTATGATGACTACACTTGAGGAACGCACATTCTATTTGGGGACAGGGCTGAGATTTACAAATGTCAGAACTTCACTTCCTCATCTACATAATGTCCTCCTTGAGAGCAGGAACTGGGTTTTCTAGTTCTCCATCCCCATACCACATGCACACCTGGGCCCAGTGACTGGCACATGTTTAATAAGTAACTACTGAATAGCTAAGCAGATGGCACCTGCTGTAATGTTTGTTAGGCCTTTTATGGACTAATCTTGTATACTCTGTTTTTTCTCAGTTCCTTTCCCTAATGTACAGTACCACTGACCTTTGGGAAACTCATTATATTATTCAGTAAAACAGATTCTACAAACTCAGAATTGCTCATTGTAATAAAATTTGCCAGGGTCTACAGAATAGAGGGACTATTTTATAAAAATGATCTGAAATTTCGTAAACTCATTTAAAATTGTAAAACATGTTAATATTCCGTATTTAACTAAGCCCATAGCTTAGTTAAACTAACCAAAATGTAGTAAAAACATAAAATATTCAAACAGAACATAGTTGGATTTTTATTGTCTAAAATATTACTTTCTTCATTTAAAATGCACCTTGGCAAACATAAGACTATACTTTGACCAAACGAATGAGAAATGCAGAACAAATAGAGAATAACCAACCAGTATTTGGAGAGGAGCAGGTGGGGAAGTTTTGATTAAGCTATTTCTGCTTCCAAACAGAAATCCTGGTTATAGGATCTGTCACAGATATGCTGACTTCCAATATGTTACGCTAAACAGAATTTCAAATCTTTACAGCAGCAGCAAAAAATAGTCACAAGATACATAAAGGATTTTAGCTCTTACCGCTTTCCCCTGGTCTTGTATTGATCTGAGGACCTCAAGAGTTTGAATCCTTCCCCCACCCACAACTTCTTGTTCTCCTCCTATTTTTAGATTCTTGCTTGAATACTCTTTGGTAGCCACTCAAAGACTTTGAAAATTGCCCGCTTAGTTCCTATCTGGTCCTCAAAAACCAGCCAAGCTCTGGGTGAAGGGAACATTCAGGTTCAGCCTTGTGCTCTGGGCATTGGCAATCGTGAACAAAGGAGAATGGCCTTAATGTCAGGAGTCTATTACTGGCTGCAGCAGCTTCTCCTGGTTCCAGATATACTCTCTGTGGCCAAATGAGGTTTAATAGACAGAATCATTCTCTAAATGGTCATCTTGGCCGCAGGTAATCAATACACATGGCCAGAATGGCTGGGCAAGCTATTGGGCCAGCTCCAGGAAGGGAAGGGTTGACAACAGAGTTTGGAACTCTCTGGGCAACAATTAAGAACAGTTTACATGGTAGTCTATGTTGGAAATTACTTATTTGGACATTTTCCCCTCAGAGGCTCCTCTCCTAAAAAATCTGTTTTGTGGTATGGTATCTTAAATTTATATCTACTCTGTTCTGTGGAAGTCCTATCTCATTCTTGGCACCCCCACAGAGTTTCAGGAATGTCCGAAACCTCAGAAAAGAACAATTGGAATCATTCTTTTGCTGAGACAAGTATGATAATTTCTTCAGAGATTATGAAAATCATAACTTATTATCGCTGAAAGGGATATTAACAATCTAACCCAGTCTTTTTATTATATTTATTGGTCATGAAGCTGAGGCACTTTGAAAATTAAGTGACTTTCATGGTTAAATTATGGTCTACATAATAGATATGGTTACTAAATTGGTGGCACAGTGCACTTCAGCCGTTAGATGATAACCCAGGGGGCAGGAAAAATAATGGAACTTCTCTTTATGTTTATCTCATCTGATATAATAAAGATTATTTATAAATATTTAATAAGAATGGCTAATTATGACTTTTATGAACACATAGAAATGACTTCCATGAATGTATGTGGCAATATACATGTTGTATTCAAAATCAGTGCCCTAGAATTTTTTATCCTCTTTTCATGTTTTTCCCCAGAAACAGTGGTTATCATGTTAGATACTATATCCTTTACTTATGTACTTTGTTTACAGTGTATCTCCCTTCTGCTGGAATGTAAGTTCCATGAGGCAAGACATCACCAGCCCTACATGGGGAGCTCTTTGGACTGTAAACCAAACCACCAAGAAAAGAAGCAGTTATTTCTTCTTCTCTTTTCCTTGCCCATGACTTATTCTAGAAGTTTATGAGCATGTGTTCTAATATTACCATTAAGTCACTTACTATAGGATTCTAAGGAAATCATGTTGCTTCTGTATGCCTCAGTTTTATAAGCAGGTTGGACTAGATAATCTTTTTGGTCCCTTCCAGGTATAACATTTGTTCCCTGTTCTATTTCTAGTTCCTAGAACAAAGAAAACACCCAATAAATGTTTTTAAATGAATAAATGAATATATTACTGGTACATAATGTGCAAACAAATATACGTATGTCAGCTGTGAATGCTCAAGAACTTTTTACCAGTGAGAATACATTATTTGTAATGTTTGGAGCCCTATCAGTTCGGCAGTTTTTGTTTGAAGCATGCTAGGGGGACTGGTTAAGGGTTAAATGGGGTACTAATGAAAGAGGGTACTTGAAGTGAGGGCTCTTCTGTTCAGTGAAGACTGTAATTCATCGGGAAAGGATTTTTTTATTCTAGAGATTTGTTTGAATGGCCTATTTTAGTCATGAGAAAGTAGGACAAGTAGGCAAGCATTATTTTGGGCTTAGAGTAGAGTAGGAACTATGGTGACTGAATCCAGGGCTTCCATTACCTTGGATAACAGGTTAAAAAAATGATTTCCTTTGGGGATCATAGGGGGCAAATTTCTGCTTCAGAGATTCATTTTTTTTAAGTTTATTTATTTATTTTGAAAGAGAGAGAGAGAACAAGCAGGGGAAGGGCAGAGAGAGACGGAGACAGAGGATCCAAAGCAGGCTCTATGCTGACAGCAGACAGCCTGACGTAGGGCTCAAACTCACGAACTGGGAGATCATGACCGGAGCTGAAGTCAGACTCTTAACTGACTGAGACACCCAGGTGTCCTTGATATTCAATTTTAAGAAGAACTGGGGAGGAGGTCACAAGTTGCTCCAAACAAGGTCCAGCAGCAGAGAAGAGCAATGACATCCTTTGAATAAAATTCCCAGAAGAATAGTAGACTGTAGCTTGGCCTGGATCCCAAAGTCTAAGTTTTGGGAGTAGAGCAGATGTTGCTTGTTATGGCACACTCTATACCTCAGGGTAGATATTCTGCAGGACCTAGTCACATGGGCTGTTTTCATGATGTGCTTTGGAGGACAATGACTTAACAGTGTGTATGACCTCCAACCTGCTGCCATGTAGGTTTCTAGACCTGGCATTCTTCACAGAGTTGGTAGGCTCCCATAGGACTGAGCAGGACTCAGCTTCAAAAGTAACACTCTATGGCAGGGAGAAACAATAGCCATGGTGAGCTAATCAAAACTAAGTTTTCTCTATTCCTGGTATTAAAACTTTCTTTGTTGCTGGATGAGTCCTTTAGATACTTGGACAACTTGAGTTTGGGATGGAGTAATGGGGTCTGATGTACGGAGGGACTGCCCAAGCAATTGGCTAGAAAAGACAAAAGAGATGTGAAAACTGTTTTACTCTGAGTGTGTTTAGAGATTTTCTACAGTTACATGGTCTTTTTTTTTCCTCTTTTTTTTTAAACCTGTGAACATTCAGGATCACATTAGAGGTGATTTTCCATTAGTATTGTTTCAGAAACCATTAGATACTTTGGCAAGTGAGTGGACAAAGTCCAAGTTCTGAGATGGAAACGTGTGAAATTAACATATATTTTCAGTTCTGACAGTACACTTATTTGCATTGTCAGGGTACTTACATTCTCTGATTACTGTTTTTATCTCTTAGGAGGTCACAGAGAACTCTCCTGTTGTATAATATTATTAATCACCCAGGTAATCTTTTTTTTTTTTAATTTTTTTTCAACGTTTATTTATTTTTGGGACAGAGAGAGACAGAGCATTATTGGGGGAGGGGCAGAGAGAGAGGGGGACACAGAATCGGAAACAGGCTCCAGGCTCTGAGCCATCAGCCCAGAGCCTGACGCGGGGCTCGAACTCATGGACTGCGAGATCGTGACCTGATCACCCAGGTAATCTTTATAGGTCAAATAGAAACAAAAGAAATTGCATAAAGGGTCACATATCTCAAAAGAACAATAGCAAATGTCATATTGATAATACTCTGCCTGAAAGAATTTGCTCTTTTTCTTCTAAAATATCTAGTTTAAATTAATTTCCTCTTTACAGTGGTGCATTGTACTGCCTTAAGGAAGAAAGGAAAGGTAAACATTATTCTTTGTTTTTTGTTACTTGTAGATCAAGACAGTTGCATTAGCGCAGTCATACTGCATTAAAGCAATGAATGTAGAAGTCTCAGATGTAATATGTGGACCAGGTATTCACATGACAAAGCCCATCAGCTGGTCCCTATGACACCCAGGACAGCTCAGAGTGAAAGGTTACTTAGCTTCTCAAACTCAGCCACAGACCCTGAACAGCTCTCAGGAAGATAAAGGCTAATCTGAGGGCAAAAGCATATTTGCTCCTCAGGGCTAATGTGTTTATACTTAAAAAATAAGTTTAACTGTTGGGGCACTTACATCTTGATTAGACATTTCCCAATAAGGTCTCTCTCCGTAGGACATGACCTCCCACATGACAATGCCATAGCTCCACGCGTCACTTGCCGAGGAGAACTTTCTATAGGCAATAGCTTCTGGGGCTGTCCACCTTATCGGAATTTTCCCACCCTGGAAAACAAATTGGAGATTTCTCAGCTGGCTCACAAGTATATTAAAAAACCAAGTGGCAGTCCAATTAAATAGATTTTGTTAGAAAGATCTAAATACTGCATGATAGCATTGGCATTTTAAATAAAAGTAAGAGAACCAGAATAATGTTAAATGTCAGAAATATCTTTCCTATAATAATTATTCAGTGAAAACAACTTTAATGGGAAATAAGTCACACTTCAGAAATACTTTATTTCATTCATTAGAGAAATTTATTTTCACTTTAGATTCACACAATTAAACTCACTATCATGCCATTTGAAGAAAGTTCTGGATTATAGAACGTTAACACCAAATATCGTTCAGCATTCATTAAACACTATTACATGTATAAATAATAATGATAATACGTTCTAACTTAATTGAAGATAAACAGTTAAATACAGAACGGAGACATTCTCTGTAATTCAATGTTTATCAGAACTTTCTCTTTCCTTTTTATCTATGATTATATTTACTTCAAATTAAGAAATCCTTTAACATCATACAAGAGCACCTGAGAAGGATAATCTTTCTTAATGGTACTTTAGGCTAGTTTATATTCTTGTTCTTCGGTGTTCAAGTTAACATTTGAACATGTTAAAGAGATAAAATTGCATGAATTTAATCTATATTGTTCAGGTATTAAAGTCGACTAATGTGTTATACTTATTTTTTTATCAACATTTATTACATTTTATCTCTCGAAACACTCTATAAATCCCTTTTTACTGTAATGACAAGAATAAAACAATTCATCCGTTTGAGTTACAATCTGAAATATTTGCAGCGCGGAACGGCAAGCTGTGCGGAGGAGGGCGCCCTCGACGCCACTAGATGGCGGAAGAGAACGAGCTGCGCCCAGACCGCGGGGATGGCTTCTGCTGGCAACATAGATTTTTAAGTCAGAACGCACCTCGATGGAATTGTTTCATCATTATCAGCATTTCCAGGATCACATCATCTGATCC
The DNA here is from genome assembly GCF_014898765.1 of Herpailurus yagouaroundi. Classification (NCBI taxonomy): domain Eukaryota; kingdom Metazoa; phylum Chordata; class Mammalia; order Carnivora; family Felidae; genus Herpailurus; species Herpailurus yagouaroundi. The sequence continues at coordinate 46,398,981 of NW_024412403.1, read as the reverse complement.
CCCACTGCGTTCAGAGTCTGATGTTACGGTGAGTGGGGGTGGGAGGCAATAGTGGGTGCATTCATTGGCCCTTGAGGAAGTTAGGTCGAACATTTTTAAAGGTGAAGCCATGAATCGAGTAATCTAAACACTACTTTTTTTTTTTTTTAGTAATCTAAGCACTTACTCGAAAAGAGATTCATCCGAGAGGGGAATAATTAGGTTTACAAGGCAAATGAGAGCATTAACGGAATCCTCATTTTCAACATTTTTTTTTTCAACGTTTATTTATTTTTAAGACAAAGAGAGACAGCATGAACGGGGGAGGGGCAGAGAGAGAGGGAGACACAGAATCCGAAGCAGGCTCCAGGCTCTGAGCCATCAGCCCAGAGCCTGACGCGGGGCTCGAACTCACGGACCGCGAGATCGTGACCTGGCTGAAGTCGGACGCTTAACCGACTGCGCCACCCAGGCGCCCCCGGAATCCTCATTTTAAAGACCTGTAGCAAGGAAATGTTGAAGGAACCTTGGGGATAATACCTTGAATTCAATCCCCTGATTTTACAGGTGAGCAGACTGAGCCCAGGGTTTAGAGATTTAGAGATTCCTCTCAACATTATTAAATACATAATGTCTACTAATGTTATCATAGTAGTATTATGGGGTATCAATATAAAGATGTAAATACTTCAGCATGGGGAAAAAGTTGGACCAAACTAATTTTAGTGTTGTAACACTGAACATCTGCAAGCATATATCATAGCAGTATAACGGAAGGAAGCCAGAGCCTGAAACCTTCGGTGTTCACACTTACTGGCCTTTCCAAATGAAGGCCAGGAAATTAAATTTACAAAGTTGGTGACAGTAGTTGAAGAGGGTGATGGGCAGAGGAAGCGAGTTTTAAGAGGAGGATTCATTTCTAAACCCAAAGTAGAGTTGCCAGATAAAATATAGGCCCCACTGTTACATCTGGATATCAGGTAAATAACAAATACTTTTTCTTTCTTCTTTTCTTAGTCTAAGCATGTCCCCATAAAGGAATACATTGTGTGTGTGTGTGTGTGTGTGTGTGTGTGTGTGTGTGTGTGTGTAGCTATGTCCAAGTATTTCATGAGACATTTATACTAAAAAAAAAAAAAAAAGGTTTATCTGCAATTCAAATTGGACTGGGTATCCTATATATTTATTTACTAAACTGTGCAACCCTACCACAGAACATTAAAAAAAAATTCAGAAATGGAAGTACTGTAAATGATCCAACACATAAAATAGTATTCTGAAAAAACACCTTGCAGTCTGTACTTCATGAGGGGACCAAGGACACTCTGAGTTGTATTTGTGCACCAGCACTCCAGCAGCCTTTGTTTTATGGCATGTTTGTGGCTAAAGTCCCTGGGTCTCATGGCTCTGAATTTCAAAGCCACTTAAGTCAGGCTCAGGCTTGTTTCGAATATGAAGCCACATTTCCAGAGAATAAAGACCAAATCTGTAGAGCTAACTTCAGAACAGATGCAAGAGCAGCAGTCTCATTTGACATTTCTCATTCTGGATCTTTCTTTGTCTTTCTGGCAAAAAATACATAGAAATCTGCTGGCCCTACTAAATCTTGTGAGTTCTATTAAGACAGGCCAATAAAAAAAAGTAGTTAATGGTTATCTTAGGTGCATTCACTTACTATTATTATTTTTAATGTTTATTTATATTTGAAACAGAAAGAGACAGAGTATGAGCTGGGGAGGGTCAGAGAGAGAGGGAGACACAGAATCTGAAGCAGGCTCTAGGATCTGAGCTATCAGCATAGAGCCCAATGTGAAGCTCAAACCCACAAACTGTAAGATCATGACCTGAGCTGAAGTAGGATGCCCAACCGAGCCACCCAGACACCCCTAGGTGCATTAACTTATAAATGATATCTCATGTAAGTGAATCACATATAAATTTATATTTTGCATAAGCTGATATCACATATAAATGATAACTTTATCCCTTTCCTAAGAGTTTGTTTTTTTTTCCTCAAGGAGAAGATATTACAGAATGCTTGATTAATAGCATTGCTATCTGTTATGAACTGAATTGTGTTTCCTCAAAGTTCACATTTTGAAGCCCTAAACCCCAATGTGACTGTATTTGGTGATAGGGCCTGTTAAGAGGTAATCAAAGTTCAATGAGGTCGTAAGGGCGGACCCTACTTCAGTATGATTGCTGTCCTTATAAGAAGATGAAGAGATGCCAGATGTGTGCAGGCACAGGGGAAAGGCCATTGGAGGACACAGCAAGAATTTGTCCATCTACAAGTCAAGGAGAGAGACCTCAGGAGAAGCCACACCTGCCAACACTTAGATTTTGGATGTCCAGCCTCCAGAACTGTGAAAAATAAGTTTTTGTTGCTTGAGCCATCCAGTCCCTGGTATTTTGTTATGGCATCCCTAGCAGACCAATACGCTACCCCTATGAAAAACCAAAAATGTTTATCTAAGATAAACAACATTGCAAAATGGACAGCAAATCTTTATTTCAAATTCTATTCCAAATGTCATCTTGAAATGGGAAGTGTGAGCTAGAATAAATCTGAAAGATGAAATATCATCACAGAAGTTTTAATGTAGGAGATATAATTCTAATTAATAAAAACACATGGTAACATGAACCTGACAGTATGCACAAATTTCAGTAATTCTGAGCATATATGGGATGGAGATAAGGAAGCATTCAGATCTTTTTTTTTTTTTTTTCTAGTGGCTGGATACAGACTGAATATAGTTGATCTCTAAGTGCAAGATACAGCTGAAAGGAAGAGGTCCTTAAGAGTAGCACATGGACTCTATCCCCTTTCCTACTTTAGAGGACACACAGAAGCTTAGTTCTCCCCCTCCACCTTTTTTTTTTTTTTAATTGAGTGGACCAACAAACATTTGTGGTTTAATCCCAGCTACTTATTTTTGCCCATGATCTTGAATCATAGAGGTAATGCACTATGTTACTTTTTTCTCAAAGCATTAACCACCAGATGTTTGTTTCAGGTTTCAGGAATGAACAAATAGTACTTTAGATTTGAAATCACAATCATTGGAACATTACATATTGCTTTACCATATGTTTATGAGGGGGAAAAAAGTTACCGGTGATGCTAATCAAAATGATTGAATGTAACTCAAAAGACTTCTTATTTCCTAGTACCTGCCTTATCCAGCAAGCTTAATCACTTAGGGAACAAAGGAGAAACAAGAAGTAAGCAAACCGGATCTGGTTCACTATGGAAAGGGTTGTTAGCAAACCTTTTCTCTGCTTTAAAAGTCATATTCAGAGCTTAGTGTCTAAAGAGGGGTTATAGCAGGAAAAGTGCTGAAGAGGCAACCAGTAACCTTGTATACCTGTAAACCCCATACCTCCTGAGAGGAATTGCATTATAACTGTATTTAACATTTGAGGTTTAGAACCCAATCCTCTAATCTTCAGTGGAGGAGACAATCAATTGAAATATAGTGAGGTTACAAAGGCTTAATACTGAAACCAAATAGAAAACTTCTACTGAGAAACAAGAATACTTAAGACTCTCTCCATTTCTCATTCACTGGATTTGATGGTTATCTTAAAGGCAAATGGCTAGAATAGACAACGACCAGCCTGCAGATGTTTTTTTTTTTTTTTAATTTTCTTAATCTATCTCTGTAGTACGCACACTTCAATGAGTGTCAGAATTAAAACATATATACAATGCTTACAGATTAGGAAATTTCCAACAACAATTTTAAGTATTTCTCTTTATGGGCTGCACATTCTAAGTGAGATGAAACTCTTCTACAGTCCATTGTGTGACTTCGGGCAAGTCTTAACTCTGAGTCTTATATTTCAGATCTGCAAAATGAGGGGATTTGAATTAATGATCATAAACTCGTAAATTACAGTGCGTTTTAATGATTTGCCTACAGTTTCTTGGCTACTGTTAAATTGTAAGTAGACAGGCCGTATGAGTTGGTACCTACTCCACATAAACAGATAGCCTGATGACACACAGTACAGGAGACAAACACACTCTTGAGTCACATCCCAGGCCGATAATTAATGGTCACAGTGATCATCCTAACTCATACGGAAGAGTTTAAATAACTTAATCATTTTTAGTTTAAGAAGGTAACAGTATGAAAGTACATATTAGAAAGGTATGAAAATAGGACACTGACTTTTTTCCCTTTTTGTTTTTTACTTTTAATGGGTTAAAATACTCTTAATGAGCAACCACTGGTTATTTGGAAAACTCATTATGCGAATGCTTACTGATGTCAGATGAAAGGGGCATTAATTTGTTTACTGAAAGATCATTTTACATTAAAATGTCTTGTCAGTGGGATTATCTGTGGCAAAGGTGGTCTGGTTTGGGGAATAATGGTGGAGGAATCGGCACTCTGGGGTCTTCTGCTTTAATTCAATATGGTGTCTTGGGAAGTCATAGCAAATTGCAGAAAGATCTCTCACACACTAGTTTACAGAAAATCCTCACTTGGCGGATATTCTCCTTTCTCTTAAGAATTACTGATCTTGAGAAGTGACTCTATCTCTGAACATCTCTTTCTAGTTTGTATTCCCCAACCAATAAATGATATTGTGTACAGCTACATTATATTGTGAAATTTCTAAAAACTACATCCCACACCCTCACGGCGTGATGTATACTTCCCTCCTTCATTGAGGTTTACTGACCTGTGGCAACTCTGCTGTTGTGTGGAGCTTTATCTTTTTCTGAAATATGGGGATAATATTTGTCCTTCCTTGAAGACTGAGGGCTATAATGGAATGAATTCATCTGTAGTCACAAAGGAGAGATCTACTTACATTTTGGTTTCCAGATAACATTTATGAAGTAGATTAAATGAGATAGTACACACGAAGCACCCAACATATAGTAGGCACTCGGGACACGTTTGTCTCCTTAATTTAGGTACTTAAAAGTCTCTTTTTTTGGACCTGCATGGTAACTGCAGCCCATGTCAGCATCCCAGTTCTCTCATCTGGAGTCACCAGCCCACCACCTGCAGTGCTGGGCTCAAGGGTGAGCTTCTCAAACAAAAGCTTTTAGGAGCCAGAGGCAACACATAAATTGTTGGTAGACAAGCTCTGACTCAGTCATTGTGATTCAGACATGCCTTGTCCAGTTTGAGGAAATCTGTCTATCTTGGTCCAGGGAGTTCTGTCTATGCCAACCTTCCTGCCACTGCACGACCGGTGTCCTTCCAAAACTGAGACATCTCTCATTCATCTTATTCTTTCATGGGTATAATTCTGTGGTTAAATGTTGGCAGCCAGATTTCTGCCTACAGCTGGATCTTCCTGATCATACTTTCTGGATTTCTTGCCTTTTGCTGAGTATTTCTCTTCTCTTTGTGGGGTGTGACACAATGGTTAAGATACAAACCTTTTGTCTTCACAAATGCACACGTGGAATCACACACACACACACATACACACGATTTTGCATCAGTATCATGTGATTTATACATGCCAGGTTGAGACACTCTTGCTGTAAGCAGAAGACCTTTTTTTGCATGGTATTTTAAAAATTAAGGCACTGACTGGTTCTTAATAACCAATTTTTATAGAATGATAAGTGCTGCAGAAATTTATAGTAAATAGCATTGTTTTAGGCCATAAACATGAAACAACTATTTTCATACTTTACATAAGACAAAGACTTCCTAACAGTTGTTTCTTGTGCCAGGCTTTCACTCCCTGTGCCAAGGGCCTTTGTGTGGGTATTCGCTGAGGTCTCAAGGTCTTGGATTTTACTGAATCTAAAGGTGACCAACTGTTTGGCCTTGAGCTGAAATGGGCTTGCAGTTAGGTTTTCTGTGGCTAAGTTTTGTTTTTTTCTTTTTCCCCCTATTGTCTCTAAATGCCTTTAGACAGGGTGTTGCCACTTCAGAGCACGACCATTCCACTCCACCATCTCACTAAGCCTTCCTCAGATGCACTTGCCTCATTTCCATTATCCTCCTGGCTTCTGTAGGCATTGCTGTCTCCCTCTCTCACTTGAACTTCAATCCGACCTCCCTCTTCTGATTATGAAAAGAACGATGATCTACTTTTGAAATTTACTTAGACCATATTTTTCATAAAGAATAGGACCAGATGAGAAATGATTTCAAATAAACATGAATAGCTAACTCACCAGCTTTGTTTTCTACTCTGTAAAAAAAAAAATCCTAACTATAGAAAGACGTTCTCGTTCTCCTTTTCCCCACATTATCTACCTGGAACTACACTACCTTTTTATTCGTTGTCTAAATGCATAAACAGCTCAGTGAATGCTAATTTTTTTGTTCCCGTAATAAAACAGTGCTTATTGTGCTATTCAAAGCCTCAGAAATTAGAATCCTTTTCACCTGCTTCCTCCTAAATTGCTCCTGAAAATAATTCACTGGCACCTATTTCTCAGTACTCTCTTTCGATGAGAACATAGGTGCTACATCATTAAGTGAATAACACTGTTATGGGGGACATCTGTTAAATTAGATTTTCTATGCCATCCTATAAGGCAGATAAAGTAGGACACAATGTTACTGTAATGTGCTAGAATTAAACACATGCTTTATTATGAGAATTGCCATTGTGTCTGAGTGTAGATAACTTAACTACCATTGACAGTATAGGTAATTTTTTTCAACACAACCTATCGTTCATTATGGTTTTGGGAATATACCGTATGGTAAGGTCCCAAGGGGATAGTGGATACTAACAGAGTTAAAAATCCTATCCCTACTCTTGCTGGAGAGTAGTAGTCTATATCTTTTCTTTCCATCCCTCTCCTTTTATTTTTCCTTTTAATCAAGCTGTACAGAAGACTAATTCCCACTCTGCTACCTCCCCAGTGTATTTTGACAAAGTTTCTTAAGCTTCTCACATATAGTTTTATGGCAAAGATCTATGGATATTAACACAGAAGTAATAGGTCTAAAAAGTGTACTGCATAAATCATAAGGGGGAGTAAAAGATTATTTTTGACCATTAATATTGGGATATTTATACATTAAATACTAATATAATATGTAAAATAATATAATTCTTCATGTTTATAACACAAGTGTCTACAAAGCATTTTCATCTGAATGGTCTCAAATTAATGTATACTTTGCTTTCTTATCAGGTTGCCCTGTGAGAATAATACTAATGACAAGCAGTAATTAGTGCTTATGCCATCCATGATCCAATGCTATTTATTTGGGGAAAAATTCATATCCTGTCATTAGGAAAAGAGACTGCATAAAATGAAATATGTTTATTTTTATACTAGTATTATTTGCTAACCCTATTTGAAAACCCTATTCAAAAAGGACAGAGAAAGTGTATAGGACTCTAGAGCATACACAGTGGTGACCCTCATAAGTAAGGGGTGCTTACTTTGGAAGCAGAATGTGCAACATAGGAAGAGAAAGTGACAGTGGAGCCAAATGTATGACTTCTGATCCCTCTTTTTTTCCCCCCACTAATTCATTGTGTGATCTTGGACAAGTTACAGATTCTCTGTCAATTGAGGGGGTTGGACTGTGTGATCTTGCAGCTCCAGTGAAGGTTTAATATTCTATGATTTGTTAATATGCTAAAACTCTAGTTAGAGTTAATACGCTGATACTCTAGTTAGAAGGAACAACCTCCACTTCTGTCTAAGGAAACGTAGACAAAAAGGGTTAGTGCTCAGCTCCGTTGCTTCCTGCATCATTATTATGCCCACAGGCACTTTATACATTAAATCAGAGTCTTCCTGACAGACCCACAGTGTTCTGACTGAACATATATGAGAAGCAGGTCTTCTCTTGCAGCTGTCGCATGAAGTGTTGTGATACATCAGATCAGAGTGGCGCTGTGACCTCAAATTACCCATTGTCAGAAAGGCTAGCTCTGAGTGTAAGCCAAGGCGGGGAGACAAGATGACATGATGACATCTTTAGAGGCAGTCTGTTTGGAACCAAACACTGCACAAGTGAGGGCAAAATCTTCCGAAAGACTGAGGAAGCATTACTTTATGGAAAGGATGGGGCTGGGGGACTTATATTCAAAGGTGGGTAAGAACTTGAGAAAAGTCTGGAAGTACCTGGAGCTGGAAATACCAAAAAAATGCTTGTACAAATAAATCTATCTAGAAAGCAGACTTTGGCTGAAAGAATTATTAAAATGCTAGTATTCTGAATAAGTTTTAACTCTGCGGTAGACTGATTACAATTTGCCACAATTTGTATAGATTTCTTACACCCTCAGCATTTTAGTTGAGGAAATCTACACAGTCAACCCTTTGTTCATTCCATTATTCCAACATGAAATGTTGTCTTGTCAACTTTTTCCTTAGTTCCTATTTTGCTCCTCATAAGAGCCTGCCTGTAACACCCACTGTCTGCGTTACATACCTTCTATGTACTATTATCTGGCTCTTTAAAATGTGGATGTAATGTTTTCTCAGAAAGGATATAAAAATCTTGGAGAGTCTTTTATTCTTCTTTGTAATCTACTTTAGAGTATTTAGCATGGTGCTATGATTATAATAGAATTTAATGATTATTGGCTGAGGGGATGACTGGATGAGATGAATTAGGCAAATGATGTAAAATGAAAAGTACGGTCTCAGAACCATACTGTATAAGTGGAATTCAAATTTTGCTGTTTTAGTTCCTTCTTAGTCATCATTATGAACTTGGTTAATGATAAGGAAAAGATGAAAGGAAAATTTCCCAATCTGAATTTTCAGTTCATAGAGAGCCTCACCCAGAAAGGCACTGAAGGTCACTGGTGGCTTTCACTTATTCATTCATTCTTTTTTTTTTTTTTTTTTCAACATTTATTTATTTTTGGGACAGAGAGAGACAGAGCATGAATGGGGGAGGGGCAGAGAGAGAGGGAGACACAGAATCGGAAACAGGCTCCAGGCTCTGAGCCATCAGCCCAGAGCCTGACGCGGGGCTCGAACTCACGGACCGCGAGATCGTGACCTGGCTGAAGTTGGACGCTTAACCGACTGCGCCACCCAGGCGCCCCCTTTTCATTCATTCTCTTATTCTTTGGTCATTTTTTGTTTGTTTGTTTTAAACACATCTCACATGCCAGGTGCTTGAGTCACAAAGACATTCTCCTTGTCCTCAGGGAGATCATTTTACAGTAGGAGACACACCGACATAAACAAATAATGGAAGCACAGAGGGTAAGGGCTCTAACAGAAGTCCGTACTAGATTCATTTGACAGCAAAAAAGGAGGGTCAGCTGTTTGGGATGGCTATGAGGAGAAGCAGAAAGGTGACATAACAGGTAAGTTTTAGGTAGAGTTTAAAAGGAAAGTAGGAGTTTACTAGTAAGACAAAGAGGCCAGGACATCTCTTCAGAGAGAACAGAGTTCACAGGCACAGCATTTTATAATTTTCTATGCATATGTCACTATTTCTTCATGCAAAATTATATACAATTGGTTTGATCGATTTTTTTTGTTTGTTTTCACTCTAATTTTGTTGTGGCTGAAAGATCTGAATCATGTGGTAAAAAGTGGTGTAAATAAGGTCTTTTAATTTTTTAAGTATAAAGGGATGACAGGGATCCTAAATCTCTTTTTTGACCTTTTCTACTAAATGTCTAATAAAAAAATTAAATTACTTTTATTTCTTGCAGAATCACCTGCAGTGTGTGCGATCATGTATCATACCAAGCAGGTTGAAAGGTCTAATTTTACTTGCATAACATATTCACAGTTTTATAGAAGATTTTCCCAGTGAATAAATTTTGGAGAAGCAATGCTTGTAAAATAAGCTTCCAGCTTGTTTTGCTCAGGCTTAAGTATACCACTTGGGTTCTGACGCCTTGTTCATTGTGGACAGCAGAGGGCTCTGGAGGACATCTCTGGAATGCCAAATGACAGAATCTGGATGTATTTGGCTGCAGGTAGAATGAAGAAAGAAACTATACCATCTTCAAATATCACAAGTCAATGGCAAAGTTTTAAATAAAAGAGGGCCTATCTAATAGTGGGGTGGGGTCTTTTAAGAGATCAACCTGTATTTCTATGCTTTGAAGGTTTCCTGGCTCTTATTTCACTTTGTACCTTCTTCTCGATTTGTTCTTTTCCTTTTGTTCTCTACTGTTCTGTTTTCTTTCACTCTGTTCTTGCTAATAAATGTTTGTTGTGTGTATAGAATATAAGTTCCCTCAGGCAGGGATTTTGTTTGCTTGGTTCTTGTCTGTTTTCTCAGAGCTTAGAAATGAGTCTGAGCATAATAGGTACTCAGTTAATGTCAGTTATAGGAATATTGGAAACAGCATAAGATCGTGACAGTATTTATTGTTTAATGGATGATAATGATACATAATAAGTGATGCTATGAAATGTGATAGATGCCATGGTAGGGGAGGTCAGAAAATGCTTCTAAGAGAAAATGATGTCTAGGCTTGGACCTTAGGGAAGATTGGAGTTAGGCAATAAAAGAAGTGTGAGAAAGGAGATCAGGGATGGAGTAGGAAAGACTGGTCTAGGTAGAAAGAACAGGTACAAAAGAGAAATCATAACAGATTTAGAGGTACTGACAGAAGTTGCAATTGGAGAATAGAGTGTGAGGTGAGGGAATGGGGAGGGACAGAGGCTAGAGAAGCAAGCAGCAAGCAGAATCATGAAGGGCTTCCTAATGCATTTAAAGAATTTGGACCTTTTCTCATGGCAGTGGAAAACCACTGAAAAGCTTCAAGCAATAGGGTGATAAAACCAAGGGTTTTACTGCTTTTTTAGATCACGTTGGCTGCATTGTGGATTGCTGATGGGGGCTTAGGGGACAAATACAGGGAAGAGTAGAAGCAGGAAAATCTTGCCATGTCTAGAGAGTTAGTAACATTATTTAATAATTCTGTAATAGTCACACATGACAGCACATTTTAATACATTAAAAACACTTATTTCAATTCCTCTGATTAGATAGTTGCCTTATTCCAGAGAAGAATGCGATGACATTTACTCTGTTTAACATGTCTAAATGGAGAATTCAATCAATCATGTAAACAAAGTTAAAGGAGGAATAGTCCCAAACACTAATTTTGGAAAATTCTCTTCTCAAGGACTCTCATGTGCTGTCGAAGCATTGTTTACATACATTTTACATTTATATATTAGAACAAATCCCCTAAGGACCTGTTAATTAGAAAGATTTCTTATAATATTTAAAATTAATAATTCCGTGTTAAAAAACAATTAATCTTTTACCTTCTCCCACTTAATCCGTAATAATTTTTGTATGACTTATTTATGAAATTTATAGTTTAAGTAGTTTACCTAACAGGGAAGAAGGACAAGTGTTCAACTTTTTTTTTCTTTCTTGCTTTCTCACATATATATGTGAAGTGGGTAGAAGAAAGAAAATTCATTCAGAAAGGTTGTTTTTCACTGTTGTCATTTATGAAATTCTATAGGATCAATTTTTAGTTGTTTATCCCCCTCTGAAAACAAATTTGCTCAGGGAAAAGGACTTCGTATGGGCTCAATATTACACTGCAGAGAATTCAACCCAAGGTCAAGTTGCTGAAGCAATTCAAGGAATCAAAAACAGCAGTTATGCTTACCATAAGCTTCATCCATTATTTAAGCACAAAAGGAGATAATTTATTTAATTGTGTTTTTGACATGGTGCTTTTCATCTATACCTTGAGTCTAATATATATATATACATATATATATATATGTATATATATATATATAAATTTTTTTTTTTTTTTTTTTAGTTCACTGATGATTTTAAAGCCAGTGTTGGCTGGAAAGCTTTATGTAATGTGCAAGTTGCTATGCATTCAGTTCTGCTTGTCATATTATTGCTCTAAGTAAAACATCTTTCACAGCATTAAACTTGTTCTCATATCTTGCTGGTAAACAAAACTGAACTTAAACCAGAGCCCAGAGAATTCAGGAAGAAAAAAAAATAGGTCTAGTTGTAGAAAAATACCTGAGATGTTAAACCCAATATACTTTTTAAAAAATAGCATTCTAATTTGCAGGAAACTTCCTTTCATTTGAGGAAGGCTATATTTATATTTTTCATTTGAAACATGAGTTTGGTCATCTCCAGTTAGTCTTGGGTGGACATTTGCTAGCAGTCCACAACCAGAACCATTTGGCCCAGTTTTACATTATTGACAGGCTCTTCCCAAATGGCTTTTTTCTGGAATCTAGAGGAAGTTGCATGTCAGCGTTGTAGTGCATTAGTGTTGCTGTCAGCAATGCTTCCCCAGGGCTGTCTGCTTTCTGCCTGACTTCAGCCACTGCTGTCAATCTTTCAGTTTCACATACCCTCAAATGGTCCCACCCTCCCTTGCCTATATCTCTTAGCAAAGAAAGATGAACTTTCTTAATTTAAGGAGAATGAGACATATTTAGTACAGTGAGTCCCTGTGTTGTTGATGATACAATGGGGATAATAGCCTAAATGTATTAGACTTGGATTTACTTATTAGGATTTTTGTTTGTTTGTTGGAAGAGGAAAACCTAGAAATTTTAATAGTTTGCTCTTTTAAATGAAGTTCACTCTAAAATAATTTGATTCAGTCAACCCATGGGAGTTGAAGCCAGAATGACTTGCAAGCCACCTTCTAAAAGTATAAACATTGGGATTACAATGGTTGGGACGACAATGAGAAGGAAAATAGTGATTAGCTTTCTGTATCCATAATAGGACAGAAAATGCTAAAAATGATAATTATTAGGCCATTATAATAAGAACTATATTACATTTAAAATAAATGGAAAAAAACCTACTTTGAAAAGTTTCTCTCTTTTATACTTATAAGTCAGGGTTCTTATGGTTTAAATTTTTGCTGAAACATGCTGCAACTTGGAAGCATCATATCTCTAAGAAAATTCAAAACTCCACACTTTTATCCCTTTTCTAGATGCTCGTCTACTTTGACCAGATGCTTACTTTCCAGAAGTATTATGGAATTCAAACATTGCACCCATCTTTTTAATAAAACTTTCTCCTTCTGTCCATAGGGAACTTCCAGTAAGGAATAAAAAAAAATCCTCATTAGTATTTCCCTTGTACCAAATCACTTCAGCAGTAAAGGAGAAAAAGTTCTTCCTCTATTCTAATACATTGATCTTCACAAAGGTTGAAAGATAATAAAATGTCTGATAAAAATGCATAGCTTTGACCCTTAAAATCTGTGTAAGTAAAAGGGGAGTGAACATTTCTGAATGCTAAAATCTGTACTACAATCATATTTTCTTGGCAGGCTGATTTAAAGAGCTCTATGTGACAGTCAAGTGATACTAGCCTTGACAGTACAACTGGGTGAAAAAGATTCAGATCTGTTTTTATATTTAATTGGAGTGTAAGGGTCAGACTGTCAGAGCAGGATACTTTTGCCAGTTGTCAGAGGCTACCTTGGAGAACACTAAATTAGAAATGCAGATACCTGACATTATTTTCAACCTGGCACCCAATTTATAAATTTGGGGAAATGGCTACATACCTGTATACATTATTTCTATCATCTATGGTTTAAGGAATTGATTGCATTACACTTGATGGGGGGTGGAAAGGAAGAAGGAAGGGATTACAGGTGAATGTGAGTGTGAAATAAGTACAACCCATACTGCACAATGGTCCAGAAGGTAGGTAACCATTATTGGACAAATTTATAGAGTAATATTAAATTAAAATGAAAATGTGTACATCTATGTACACATACATATATATTCCATGATCATGAGAAATATGTTCAAGTAGAGATATGTTAGAGTAGACTATCAAAACCAATAAATTGTACAATGTTTGTATTTGTTGCTAGTCTGAAATACGTATTGGATATCAGATATAAGTGCTTAGTACATTTTGCTGAAAGAACACAGTATTCTAATTCAGGAAAGTTAGTAATTAAAAGACTTGTCTGGCCATTTAATCTGACTCCCTGCCCCCACACTCCTCTAATCTCTCCAAGAAGGAATACCTAGCTATCACTGGTACACTAAGCTCTTTCTTATGCTCAGGGGCTGCTACTCCTCCTAGACAGGGAGCCCCTCACAGTGTAAGACTCAAAACTGAATAAGCCTTGTGGGTGTCCTCCTTGTTCATTAGGTCCTGCTTGCTTATTTGAGATCAACCCCTGTCCAGTTCTCATACGTAGATATTTGCCCTGCTCCTATCTAGTGTATAGGTCTCATCAGAATAAAGTGATACTAGAATTTTTGATTGTGAGATCCATAAATTTTGGCATAGAATATTTGCCTTCTTGGACTACCATTCATTATCTGCTACCCAATGCTCTGGATACTGTGCCTCGCCCACCAACAGGAAAACCCTTTTCTTCATCTTCTGACACAACCCACCTGTTTCCTGGTCTTTGTCCTGTGATGTAGCCTAACATTCTACTCCTTTCTAGTGGCTTTTCCATTCTTCTTCCTGCTGTATTAGGACTAGCCTGCTCTTGTCTACCACTGATGGAATGCTGGCTCTGAATACCCATATCTTTTCAGAATTATATATCTAAAAATCCAATGGTTGTAGTTGGCTTATAACATTCAGTACTGAATATTTTGTGATATTGAAGGAAATTTTATAAATAATATACCTAAATATGTGTACATCATAAATGTGTGTTGTGTATGTGTATATTTATTCTTCCTCTATACCCTACACCCTAGATGTTGTCGTATCTTAAAAAGGAGATGGCTCATTCCTAGTGGGCTTGACTTTTGATTCTGTTCATCTGAGTTAAAGTTGACTTCCTAAAAGTCACACAAACATTAAGGAACGTGTCAGTTTCCATTAGCCTCATCTGCCTCTTGGACCAGGCTGCCATCCCTGAGCTCTGACTGGGCACTTGCCTTGGGAATGCCAAGTTCACCTCCACTCATTCAGGTCCATTAGCTATGGGCTCAGAATTTGTCACTTCCATCATTTCTGGACTTGATCTACCACACTGCTGAATGTGAAAGTTGGCATATCATGTGGTCATTAAGGTGCCAGTCCATTCAACTTGGAAACAAGGGGGAATTAACTCACAATTCCACAATCACTGGCCACTGGGAAACCAGAGATGGGAGAGAGTTGCACAGAGAAATCCCTTTTTCTCCCCTTTTCCCCATAAATGATTTCAAAGCATGCTTTCTCCATTCAGCCCATTTGGAGAAGTTCTGCATGGTTATTGGACACATCTCTCAACTACTGTGTTTTTGTGGCCCATGTAAAGCAGGAGCAAGTACCACTAGGTTGTGATATTGCTTTACCTTCTTCCATTTTTCCTTAGTCTAGATGCCCTGCTTTTGTACATCCCAAAGAAAGCTTCATCATTTTGAATTCCTTTCCGAGGCTCTGTTTTCTAGGGAACCTGGGCTAACACAGTTGTCACAGAATCAATATTTCTGCCACCCTTGAAAATTCAGCGTATTTATTCTAGTCATATGCAAGTTTAGAAAAAAATATATTTAGTTAAATGCTTATCTGAACACATGTTATAGAAAATTGTTGCATAAGAAAAATAGAAGCAAAAAGAAATTACTTTCCATATGTTTTCTAGACATTTTTTGGTCTTTCTCTGAGGCACAGTTTATTCTTCTAGTCCTTGTGTTCTTGCTGAGCTCAGTTGGACTTGGAAGTGCATATCAGGATCTTTTTTGTGTGTCCTATATTTCTCTATTTATTATCTTGGGGCAGTAAAACATAGAGGTTAAGAGCAAGGCTCTTAGGTCACACTGCTTAGACCAAATCCTGCCTCTGCTATTTAGGAGCTCTGGGCCTTTTGGCAAACTACCTTACCTCGCCATACCTCAATTTCCTCACCTGTAAAGTGGAGATAATCTTAGTATTTTATGGGACTGTGTTGTGGATTAAAGAAGAGAACGTATCCAAAATGCTTGCAACAGTGCTTAGCTCATATATGAGTGATAATTAATATTATTTCTTTTATATTTAGTCTCTGTGCTAAAATCGTAGAATATACTCAGGAAAAAAAATGTCTGTCATTTCAAAATGGGAAACGATGTGCTACCCCTGTTCTATATTTATCTCCACCAAGAGGAATGGCATCATTGTGTTTGTTGCTAATTGTAAGAATCCGCTGGGAGGAGGGGGGATAAAACGGTTCTCCCGTGGAACACCCTGAAGTCTAGGCTCTCAGAATCTACTTTCCTATATACACATGGATGTTCTCCTCCACAGTGACTAATGTTTCTTTTTTGGACACCACATATGTCAGAATTCTGGGAATTTCATCCTGTTTGACAACCAACCATGGCATTTTCCTTATTCGCTGTGTAATGCTAGGTCACTGAAACTTTTTAACTCACTCTGCGTATCTGTAAATGGAAGATAATAATTCCTCACAGACTTATTTACTTATCATGAAGCACTTATTGTCAGCAGCTAGGCTAGGACCTGTGGACACAAAGATAAATAAGGCATAGATCCTGTACTCAGCTTACTTATTACGAATAAAAACAGTTGCCACCAGTTTTAGACAAAGAAAATAGAGGTCAGAAAAGGCATGAAAACTGTCCAGGGCAACATGGCCAACAAAAATGCCACATCTAAGAATTGGATACAGGCCTCTGCCCTCAAATCAGTGCTTTTCCTATGATATAATAATACTGCTCTACTTTTGTCAAAATTCAATGAAGTATTGTGGATAAAGTATTCTATAAATGTAAAGAGCTTTACGTATTAATTATATAGTGTTATTATCTTGAAATGTACTGTTTCACTTGTTTAAGCACTAGAATTTTCTCTTTCAGCTTTTAAGTGGAAGTACATTTCCCACAAGGAAGAGGAAGTTTTAGGTGGCAAAACACAGTTTCACAAAGAGCCTTCATGTCAAGAATTCGATTGTGAAATAGCTTGCTTGCCACAATTGTTGTTGTTGTTATTTGTTTTTTCTTAAGACAATGACTATTTCTTTAATAATAGATAAATAAAACAAACATGTACTGGCTATTTTTAATGGTTTACTTTAATCTTAAAATTTCATTAATAATTTATTTCAATTAACATGCCAATAAAACTAAGACCAGGCACAGTATATAAGGGAGAATCCTCATTCAACCTGTTTTGGGATGTTCTTGGGAAGTTTTATACTTCTATTTTTAAATTTTTTTTAAGTTTATTTATTTTGAGAGAGAGAGAGTGAGAGAAGGGCAGGGGAAGACAGTGAGAGAGAAAGAGAGAGAGAGAGAGAGAGAGAGAGAGAGAGAGAGAGAGAGAGAGAATCCCAAGGAGGCTCTACGCCATCAGCACAGAGATGGACATGGGACTCAAACTCATGAACCTTGAGATCCTGAGCTGAGCTGAAACCAAGAGTTGGACACTTAAACAACTGAGCCACCCAGATGTCGCTGGTATTGGCAAGTTTTAAATGGAAGCAGTTTGGGGAGGAGAGCTGGCAGCACCCTAATATGTGGGAGAGATTGGCACAATGATCGCTGGATGCAGACTGCCCCACATTCTGCCGGCTCAGTCAGGGATATTAGATACCTTGGAAATTGATAACACACCTCCAAACCAAATTGCACACTGACAGGTTGTTACCAGCTTCATCATGACCTAACCAGTGGATCCCCGGAAGCAGTCTAGAACAGGCTACCCTATTGAAATTGCACATATAAATCAGCTGAAGTAAAAACTCTTTTCATGACCCTGAAACATTTCTTGAGGTCTGCAACACATACATCTTTTAAGGTTTTTACTACTGACAGGGGGACATACCCACTCATTCCTAGAAGTCATACACTCTCGTATCCTTGTCTTTTAGGTGACAGAAAATAGCCTTTATTTTTGAAAAAGAATGTTATAATTTCTGTCCCTTTCTGTTTCAATTTTAGCTGAGGCCCAAAAACGCCAAGGAGGAAAAAAAAAAAAAGTACGTGGTAAGTATTCTACATTACAAACCTCTCTTACATTATTACACACTTGAAATGGAGATTAGAAGCAAAAAGATAAAATAAAATAAAATTAAAATAAAATAAAATAAAATAAAATAAAATAAAATAAAATAAAATAAAATAAAATAAAA
>NW_024412403.1:46343286-46380986 GCF_014898765.1 Herpailurus yagouaroundi | reverse complement strand
AATAAAATAAAATAAAATAAAATAAAATAAAATAAAATAAAATAAAAGCAATGGTTTTAGGACTTGTTGCTCAGTACCTAGATCACTGAGGTGGAAAAAGCTGGTATGGAAATAATTACTTTTGGAGAATATAGTTGGTATGTTATGGCAACTGTCTTGTCAAATCTAATGAGGGGTTTTGACAGGAACACAGAGAATTTTTCTTTGCCATTGGAGTTAGGGAGAGTACAGGGCACTTGCTTTGAGTCCATGCCCGGAAAAGCTTAAAGGTGAGACACTGGTTGGTTGGTACCTGTTTTAATGAGAGAACATTGGTATGCCATTCTAAAGCTCAATTTAGTATTTGGTGCTAATACTAAATCTGTAATTTAATGTCATTGTTAAAAGCATGCATAATAAAGCTGTGACCACCAAGTCTTGAGTCTTGGCTCTCATCTCTGGGCCTTGTACCATTGGGTAAATCCATCTCCCTAGGCCTCAGTTTCTTCAACTGTAAACTGAGGATAACAGTACCACTCTTCTCTTTTTGGGAAAGTTTAATAAGATAGTACATGCAGCAGTGCCTGCCCATAGTATGCACTCAGTAAAAGTCAGTTATTGTAATTATTATTACATTAGAACCCAGCTGTGCTTTCTTTCACTGACAACAGGCAGAGGAGTATGTTTCCTGTGCGTCAGATATGGACCTTACGGAATGGGGCCAGTTTGGTCTTCTTACGTATATTTTTAAAGGGACTTTGTCCAAAAGTGTAATATGACAACAGAGAGGTGAATAGCTGGAAAACAGAGACTAATGAAATGACTGTAAGCTCTAAAAGGCACAAACTAATAAGAAATCTTCAGGAAAGACATGTATAACAATTGGGGACAGGTCCCCGAGGAACCTATGAGAGTATTCTATGAGAAAAAAAAGGTCTGTTTTAATTACCAAGCAAGCTCAGATCATCAGTGTGAGATCAAGAACATGCCAATTAAGCGGGATCTACCCTGCTGCTTACCTATTCTTCTCCTCACACACACTCTATGAATGGGTTAGAGACTTTAGCATGAGAGCCATGAGAAAGAAGTACTAGCTTTTGTGATTGTGATAGAACAAGTAGGGCCAGGAAAAATGAAGTTGTTTTATTTTAAATTAAATTAAATCAAATTAAATTAAATTAAATTAAATTTTATTTTATTTTATTTTAAATTTGCAATCCATGATGTCTGGCTCTTTTAATCTAACCATTTGGTGTAAGATGTTATTTTGTGTTTTTTCTATATGGAACGCTATAAAAAAATCATCAATTAAGCTTAGCAAGTATCTTTTGAGTGCCTAATGTTGCAAGGTTCTGTGCAAAAAAGATGCTGTAACAAAAGTGATCCACTTATGTCCT
Organism: Herpailurus yagouaroundi; assembly: GCF_014898765.1. Classification (NCBI taxonomy): domain Eukaryota; kingdom Metazoa; phylum Chordata; class Mammalia; order Carnivora; family Felidae; genus Herpailurus; species Herpailurus yagouaroundi. The sequence continues at coordinate 46,379,610 of NW_024412403.1, read as the reverse complement.
GAATAAACTGCCATTCAGTAAAAGTTTCATGATATGTTTGGTTGGTTCAGTGACCGGGCATCATGCATATATCATTATAAAGTGTCAATTGTAGACTGTCACTATATAGGATAACCAGTGGTCGTACAACAGACAGCTTCTTATAAGGAATTCTCAGGTTTCTTAAAGATAATTAAGTAGAACTAAATCTCTGTCAAATGTTTGAATAAAGGACAAAGGATGACTTCTGGTTCATACTTGAGTATCCACTCTGTCTACAGTAATAGTATTTAAATTGACAGTGCTTTTACAACCTCACCTCATGGACTCATCTTTCTTTAACTTGTTTTCAGTTTCAAAGGACATTTTAATATACCACTATACATGAGTTCTGGCACTGGAATATCACCAACCCTATTAATCAACTGAATCTGCTTGTGGTTTTCCATGATGGTGTCATTTTTTGAGTAATATGGAATCAGATAATCTCTCACTGATGATGTATCTCAGTAAATCACTCTCTGAGTGCTGATAACATAATGACAATAACATATTAGCATAATTCATCATCACATGTACCTTTGCTCTGGGGATGTTTTATTGTAATGTATAATACACTGGCTGTCACTCTGATGATGTATTACAGCAAGACTTCCTCAGGAAAAAAACGCCTTTTGATGGAATACTATTCATATCAGATGGTACTGCCCAGGGATAAACAGTTGAAAAAAGTTTGACTTCATTTGCTATAGAATCCACATGAAGGTCAAAGGCACTACAAATGGTAAAAGATAGTTTGGAGACAACAGGTATCTATCTCTCTGTTATAAAACAGTTTCTAAAAGTTCAATTTTTGGTTCCAAGTAGGTTACAGCAGGTTTTTATCCCTAGTAAATATTTAATATCCACAGCACTGACACTATGCAATGGAAGTTTCTACAGCCTGGAGTACTACTCAGTGAAATGACACTCTTAAACAAGATGTGGAGCTTGCTTGGGGCAGAAGTGAAGTGACTTCCAAGGACAGATTAAAAGTGAATGCAATATATTATAATACCTTTCCTGCAATTTTGCCCCTTGAGCTACCCCATAGAATATTAGATATGAAAAGGACTCATAGATTCATCTATTTCATGGCCTAGAGAGAGTAAGACTTACTCTAGGTCACACAAAAGTGAGGGGTAGAGGCAGGACCAGACACTAGGTTTTTTGATAACTGTTTCGGTGCTTGATATAAGATAATCAAAGTTAACTGAGGACCATTTGCAACTTAAATAGCTAAAATAGGGTACAAGTATGGGGCTAATATGCTGAGCACAAAGTTCTTTATTTCTGTTACCTTTGATGAAGACCTTCATCAAAACAATGTCTACTTGACCAAGCACAACTATAACCATCCACTAGAAGAAAATGATGATGATGATGATGATGATAATAGCTAACACTTACTGAGCGCTTACTGGACACTGTGATAGACATGTTGCAAATATTACCTTATTTTGTTCTTTCAATTTGTCGAAACACTTGCCCTGAAGCACGGATTCCAGAAAACAATGGTCTTAAATCAGCATATACAATCTTAAATCTTATCAACATCATTTTTTCCTTCTAAAACAAAATCCTTGTTCAACAGTGAAAAACACAAGGCTCATGTGTCTTTGATGCAATCACTTTTGCTGATAATTATGCCCATGAAATCCTCCTAGTTATATTTTCTAAATAGAAGAAACAATTGTTCCCCAGAAGACGAGGCATGACCTTGTTTTATGTATTCTAGAAAAACGGCTTTATTTAAACATATACTGGTGCTGCTGATCCTGACCTCTGAATTTCCCTGCCAACAATTTATGTGCCTCTCCTTGTTTAGCTGATGTTGTTTAGCATCTTCCCAGGATGCCTAATTTAAATGATAAGGCACCCACACTGGCAGGTCCTCTGTATCTCCTTATGTTCTACCAGGGCAGAGCACTTCATATGTGCTCAATCTTCTCTGCAAATGCCTATCTCACTGAAGCAGACAGTATTTTCCTCATTTACTTTCTTTATTATTATCAGATCATCATAGAGTCTTGAGAAGGGCCACTTAGCAACCACACATGTCATCCTCTGAATCACCGTCATAGCTTCAGTGTAAACATGCCAGCTGACCCTAAGAAACATTAATAATATTACAGCTTTTAATATCTCAATAGATGCTCATAATGCTTCTCTTATTTCTAAAGGTCAGGTAACCACTGGTAATGGCGGAGTGCACAAAGGATAATAATCTATTGGGTAAAATGTGTGATTTTGTGAAGAGACTACCCACATGTATTTTTTAATTTGGAAAACAACAGGGCAGAAAATTGAGGTCACTGATAACTGAGTTACAGTAATCTGAGTATGAATGGAAAAGCATAATGTTTCAGAAAAGTTTTTCAGCAACTTTGGGCTACTATGAAAAGATGTCACTATAAATCAAAAGCAAACAAGTCACACACAGAGATGTTTCAGTGCTTTTTACAAGGCATTGTAAATCACATAAATTATTCAGAAAATGGCAGTGAGGTCCAGGAGAACGCCTGAGCTAGCTGAGGATTCAGGACTGAAGGGTCAATCGGTTTAGGACAAGAATGGCCTTTTTGAGATTTATGGTATTACTGGCAACTCTACCATAAAAAGGCTTGAGTCAGAAAACAAAAAAACAAAAAAAACCCACAAAAACTAAAGAAATCAAAACAGCACCAAAGCCTTGTGTTTGAAATGCCCTCCAAGCATCCTATTTAAAACTTCTGATCAAATACTGGTTATTTGCAAAAGGTTTACTACATACGCCAGAAGTACTTGTTAATAGTCTATCATTGAAAAAGGTTTACATACAGAATAAAGGAGTTAATTGTATTCAGACAGAAAACTTTGGTATAACTATTAAGAACAAGAAGAGAAAAGGGGCGCCTGGGTGGCGCAGTCGGTTGAGCGTCCGACTTCAGCCAGGTCACAATCTCGCGGTCCGTGAGTTTGAGCCCCGCGTCAGGCTCTGGGCTGATGGCTCAGAGCCTGGAGCCTGTTTCCGATTCTGTGTGTCCCTCTCTCTGCCCCTCCCCCGTTCATGCTCTGTCTCTCTCTGTCCCAAAAATAAATAAACGTTGAAAAAAAAAATAAAAAAATAAATAAAAAAAAAAGAACAAGAAGAGAAAAGACAGATGAAAATAATGTGTTTTTATAAATTTGGCAGTAGGACACAATCTGAATAGAAAAGAAATTCCCATACAGTCAAAAATGTGCTGACAATGGATTCAATGTTTTATAACATAAACTCTCCAACGTTGGAATAGAGAGAGTAGGGCCATGCAGACTGTGGAAATCTCTCCATAATATCTTTGACACCAAAATAAACTCAGATCCAAGAAAAGATCATGGTTTTTTGGCAGAGCATGAAACCAGCAATCATTTCCCAAGTTCTCTGAGTCATTTCTATGGTGGCTCTTCTCTGGGTTTAAAGAAATGGTCACTTTCTTCACAAAACAAGTTTGTGTAGTTAAAAGTTCAAAGTCAGTATATCAGAAGGGGCTAGAAGTGAATTTTCTCTGTTTTTTGTTTTGTTTTGTTTTTTGTTGTTTTTTCTCAGGATGTCATGTGGTTTGTGCCCTTCCAAACCTAATCATGTTCACATCAATGTTAATATAAGACTACTGCTTCAGTGGATATTTTAGTGCAAGAAGATAAATAAGTTGCTATTTGTGAGTTGGGTGTTAGGCTTATTAGAATATGAAATTCAAATAAAAACTTTTCCTCAAGCAAGAATTTTATGATACTATCTAAAGCTCAGAGATATTTTAGTATGTGAATATATATATATATATATATATATATATATATATATATATATATAAAAGTCAACAGCCCTTCCCTTAATCACACCCATATCATTTGTTTTATGAGATGATTTACTAGGCTTTTTAATGTATAATTCAGGTGTAAAAAAACAAACCAACAAAAAATAAAATGGGCTAAAAGAGCTTTCCATTTTGACTCTAAAAATCAAGCTAAGTTGTAAAGGACCCACAATAGCTAAAACAATCTTGAAAAAGAACAAAGTCGACCCATAATACTAGATTTTAAAACTTATCATAAAGCTACAATAATCAAGACAGTACGATATTATCATAAAAATAAGACACATAGGTCAATGGAATAGAATTGATTGACCAAAGATAAATTATCATGAATAAATATTTTTGTTAATTGATTTTAGACAAAGGGGTCAAGACAATTCAATGGGGGAAAATAATTTTCAACAAATCATGTGGGACAACTGAATATCTATATTCCCCAAGAATGAAGTCAGATGCCTATCTTACACCACATGCAGAAATTAACTCAAAGTGGACCACAGAACTAAATGTAAGAGCCAAAACTAAAAATCTTAGAAGAAAACACAGGAGCAAATCTTTGTGACCTTGGGTTAGCCAATGGTTTCTTAAACATGACACCAAAAGCACAAGTGCTCAAAGAAAAATAGATACATTTTACTTCATAATTAAAACTTTTGTGTTTCAAATAACGCCATCAGGATAGTGATAAGACAACTAACAGAATGTAAAATAATATTTGCAAATTATCTATCTGCTAAGGGAATTGTATCTAGAATACATAAACAACTCTTACAACTCAATTATATAAAGACAACCGGATTTTAAAAATGAGCAAAGGATCTGAGCACACATTGTTCTAAATAGGATACATGAGTGGTTAATAGGCACATGAAAAGAAGGTCAACACCATCAGTAATTAGGGAAAGTCATAATGGCAAGCCCCTTCACACCCACTAGAATGGCTATAATCGAGAAGGCATTAATGCTGTTAGTGAGGATGCATTGAAATTTGAAACCTCATTTATTATTGGTGGAATTGTAAAATGGCACAGCCATTTGGAAAACAGTTTGACAGCTCTTCAAAAAGCTAAACAGAGTTACCATGTTTAAGTCTACCATGACCCAGCAATTTGACTTCTAGGTATATATCCAAGAGAAAGACAAACATATGTCTACTCTTAAACTTGCACATAAAAGTTCATAGCATCATTATTCATAATAGCCAAAAAGTGGAAACAACTGAAATGTCCATCACTGATGTTTGGCTACAAATATGGTGTATCCATATGATGGAATATAATTAGTCAGTAATAAGAAATGAAGTATTGATAATGCTACATCATGACTTTGAAAGCATTATGCTCAGTGAAAGAAGTCAGTAACAAAAGGCTACACATAATATATTCTTTCATTAGTGTGAAATGTCCAGAACTGGCAAATATATAGAGAAAGAAAGTAGATTCATGGCTGCTTACGGCTGTGGGGGAGTGGGAACAGGATGGGGAGTGAATGCTAATGAGTACAGGGGTTTCTCTTGGGGATGATGAAAATGTTCTAAAATTAGTAGATTATGGTGATAGTTACAAAACTCTGTAAATATATGAAAAATTATTGACTTGTATATTTTAATGAGTGAGCTTTGGGGTATATAAATTATATATTATTAAAGTTGTTAAATAGAACACAGCAATACAAAGCCTGGCTCACTTAGCTCCTGGAACGAGGTTCTGAGTTTCCAGCAGCTCATTTGCAGCCCAGAGTGGATGCCAGGAGGAACCATGGAGCTGCACCTTCACCTGGAGTCAGAGCTATGGAGACACCTATTCACCTTCCTCACAGGTCCCTCCTACAAAGCTGATATGCAAAAAAACAAAACCAAAACCAAAAACAAACCAAAACCAAAACCAAAACGAGAACAAAAAAAAATCCTAGCTTCCAGAAGAAAATTAATTTTTGTATAACTAGCTAAAATCAAACATGCTTTTCAGCCCATCGTTGATATTAATGGAAATGAACATACATCTTACTATGACACTGGAAGGACCAACTGTTTGCTGTACCATATTTCCTGGGATTTGTGAATAAGCCAAACATCACAGATGTTAGAATGAACACAAACGATTTGGCCAATGTCTAATATAAACATCAAAGTTTACTATTTTATTCTGTGAACTTTCATATGACTTCATAAGGCCACATTATCTGCAGATGGTACTATTTGGCAAATTACATTTACTTCAAATGATATTTGTTGTTATGAGTTTAATGGGTGTAAACTAAACAAAAATTGTTAAATCTTTTGATTATTTTAAGTTATGCACTGTTACAGCAAATATATGGCATGTCAAGATTCACAGAGAAAGAGAACTTTGAAGAAATAAAAGTAAAACTATATACAGTATTTAAAACTTGATATAAGCTATATATTTAGCTTACTCAATGAATAATTATAAATTTAAATATACAGAAAAAATCAACATCTTCATTTAGGACAGAAAGTAGGGCTCTGTTGTGGATAAAAGGAGACAAATACCATATGATTTTAGTCATAGGTGGAATTTAAGATATAAAACAGATGAACATAGAGGAAAGAAAAAGAGAGAGGTAAAACATAAAATAGACTCTTAACTATAAAGAACAAACTGAGAATTTTGGAAGGGATGCAGGTGGGGCATGTGTGATGGGTATTAAGGAGGCACTTGTGATGAACACCGGGTGTTGCATGTAAGTGATGAATCACTAAATTCTACACCTGAAACCAATTTACCATATATGCTAACTAGAACTTAAATGAAATCTTGGAACAAAAACAAGGAGCTTTACTCTTTTAATGACATAATTGTTTCTTTAAAAAAATTTTTTTTAACATTTATTCATTTTTGAGAGACAGAGCATGAGTGGGGGAGGGGCAGAGAGAGAGGGAGGCACAGAATCTGAAGCAGGATCTAGGCTGTGAACTATCAGCATGGAGCCTGACATGGGGCTCGAGCTCAGGAACTGTGAGGTCATGACCTAAGCCGAAGCTGGACGCTTAACTGACTGAGCCACCCAGGCACCCCAATTATTTCTTTCTTATATTTAGAAGTGGGCCAAAATACAAGTAGATTTTTTAAAAAGTAATCTCATTCAAAAAAGAAGTAGGCAGAGACCCACGTTACTTTTTTAAAAAAAGTGATGACGTCATGTGAAAAAGAACCATATTATTAGGTGGTTTATATCAATTTAAGTAAATGATGGTAGAAATAATACTGTTCTTTGACCTAAATTGAAGTCATGAAAGACAAATAGAAGTAGAAAACCACATATCAATAACTGAAGAAACATACTCCAAAAAAATAAGGTGTTTTTTCTTAAAGAACATTGAAATACATGACTAGAAATCTGCACTGGCAATTACCATATGCCATCGGAGGAAGACAGGGAATCATACTTGATACTTACAGTAGACTGTGTTATTTGGTCACAAGTCTGCCTTTCCTTCCTGTGCTGACCATTGGTCACTGTGAGAGAAGCATAGTTCTTCGCCCCAGTGACTTTCATCTTGGCCTGAGACCTGCCTGGCCAATGTAACCTTAGGTAGACAGGTCACACCCAACCAGGGCTTTCTTTAATATGCTTGCATTGTTTGGCTCTCACCCTGGCCCTCCTGCCTACACCATGAGAAGTGATGCCCCGGAGAGCTGCTGCTGCTTCAGCCTGGGTCCCAGAACGAGAAATGGTGGAGCAAAGCTAAACCTAACAAACATTTCAAGCTGAACTATCACAGCTGACCTGCAGCCTCATGAGTGAGAAATAAAGGCTTGTTGTAAGCCACTGAGATTTTTTTTGTTGGGGGCGGGGGAAGGGGGGGGGATTGCTTATTATGCAGCATTATTATGGAAATAGCTTTTTTGTTTGTTTGTTTGTTTTCCCAACCTTTCCAGAATACTAGACATGTTAATGATGGCAACAAAATTATACAGCATCTGCTATAAAAGAAACTAAGTGGAGAGGTGTACCTCAAGCCTAGAAAGGAAAATACAGTACAAAATAACTTAATGCAGGGTCTTTCCCAAACAGCCCTCAGAATCTCATTCTGAAACAGGGAATACGCTTATTACATTGCATTATATTATAATCTCTGACAACTTAAAACACTTACTTCCAGTTTAAACTTCTTGAAAATGGTAGTATTTTTATTTATTTATTTATTTATTTATTTATTTATTCCCAATATATGAAATTTATTGTCAAATTGGTTTCCATACAACACCCAGTGCTCATCCCAAAAGATGCCCTCCTCAATACCCATCACCCACCCTCCCCTCCCTCCCACCCCCCATCAACCCTCAGTTTGTTCTCAGTTTTTAAGAGTCTCTTATGCTTTGGCTCTCTCCCACTTTTTTTTTTCTTTCCTTCCCCTCCCCCATGGGTTTCTGTTAAGTTTCTCAGGATCCACACAAGAATGAAAACATATGGTATCTGTCTTTCTCTGTATGGCTTATTTCACTTAGCATCACACTCTCCAGTTCCATCCACGTTGCTACAAAGGGCCATGTTTCATTCTTTCTCATTGCCACGTAGTACTCCATTGTGTATATAAACCACAATTTCTTTATCCATTCATCAGTTGATGAACATTTAGGTTCTTTCCATAATTTGGCTATTGTTGAGAGTGCTGCTATAAACATTGGGGTACAAGTGCCCCTATGCATCAGTACTCCTGTATCCCTTGGGTAAATTCCTAGCAGTGCTACTGCTGGGTCATAGGGTAGGTCTATTTTTAATTTTTTGAGGAACCTCCACACTGGAAAATTCATTTTTTGAATTTTTGAAAACTTCAGAATTTTTGAAATTTTGAAAACTTCAATGAAGTTCATTTTCAAAAAATGAAGTATTTTTGAAACTTCATTATGGCCCCTGTGTCCAATAATATTTTAACAAATATAGAACCACCTGTACTTTTACACAGAAAACTGAAGACACAGATAGAGATAAGGCAGTTGTAACATAGCACAAATGTTATCTTTGGTCTTTACAGTGAAGGATCTAATGCAGACTGAAATACATAAAGCACTTGAAAAAGATGTAATTGAAGAAGAAAATGAAATAAGACCCCTGACATTAAGAATGGAGACAGGATACCATGCCAGTAATTAAAGTTTAGAAACATAACTTTTTATGAGTGGGAGAGATACTGCAGGGGAAAGGACTTTCATTTGTCCTCTTCATGCACCATAAGAGACAAAAAACCTGACACACAAATCATTGAAGGTGAAGTACAAGAAAGACTTTCTGCCAGATGGCTGTAAACAACTCTCAGAACCATAAGAGTCAGACACAGAATTTTCTCCACAAAATATGGGAGGTGTTTTTTGCTGTGCCACAGGTAAACAATGTATACCCTAAAGCCAGGGAGGGTAGGAAGATATTTACTAACAGATGCCAAAGAATAGAGAATCCAAGATCCAGTGTTCCCTGATGGTTATAAATGCATCTCTTTACTATAATTCTGAGTGATTTCAGGGAAAACACTTGAAATCTCATTGAGGTATAAAGCTATAGGCACCATGTGTCAGTATAAACAAATGTGGGTACAAAAGCCAGGAAAGATAGTGCATGTCAGTTGTAAACATATCAGTGAATGAAACCAAAAGGTCTTGTGCATTAGAGAGATGTTAATAAATTCACAGGCTGAGAGCTGTAATAAACATATCCTGGCAAATTATAGTCTGGTCCTGCCCCTATAAAATCAGGCATATGTTTAGAGTATGAATTTCAAAAGACTTTCAGTATGTCTCATTGAATCTTATATAGCATTTGCACATCTCATTTATGGCTGTGATTGCGAGTTCCTTGGAGACAAAGGACAGATCTTATTCCTGTTTCTCTCTCCAATTCCTAATACCTGCCATATACCAGGAATGCAATATATTTTTTTGTGAAAGAGAATATGGAAATAATATGGAAAGAGGGGGAAAGTAGGAAGAAAAGAAAGAAATAAAGGAAGTAAGGGCAGGTAGGAAAGGCAGAGTATTGATCATTAGCAATGAGTCCAAGCTATTAGATGTCCAATAGATGACCCTTAATATCCAGATAATTCTTTCCTCCAGTCAGTGTTAGAAAAGTTTCCTCCTCTTATCTTTCTCCATGAAGCTGATGTGATGACACATCATAAATGAATAACTATATTCATTTATAACTTCTGAATGTGCTTTGGAACTGTTGAATAAATGTAATGATTGAGAATGTAAGCTATATTGCTCATTAAAGTAGAGAATGTGCAGATCTTGCTTGTATTACTTGTCATAATTTTTTAGCAAGAATATAAATCTTGGGGTAATACCATTTGCTATTCTAGAGCTTAGGGATTTACCAAAGAATGTACATCAAAGGAGGTAGAAGAATAGTGGTTAAAGCTTGTGGACTCTGCAACCTGTATGTGAATCTTAACCTTGCATTTTATTATTTGTATAAACTTTGGCTAGTTACTTAATTTTCTTCATGCTTCAGTTTTCCTGTATGTCAACTAGTGATAATAGTACCCGCAGTAGTTATTATCAGCTGTTTACAAATACCTTTTCTTCCTCTAGGTAAATGGAGATATTATTTTTGCCCACTTCTTTGAAGTTAGGCATGGCCATATGACTTGCTTCAGTCAACAAAATGTAAGCAGAAATTATGGGTATCACCCCCCTGCCCCCATCAAAGCTTTTAAAAATCAACATGTTATTTGTCATTTTCTTTCTCATTGTTAAAGTGACTGGAGATATTCCAGGTGGTGGAGGCACTGATATACCGTGTCTCCATGTGACAACCAAAGAGCACAATTTCTAACTGTAGAATATGAAAGACTGAGCAAGAAATAAAACTTCATTGCATTAAGCTGCTGATATTTGGAGGGTTATAGGTCACTGCTGTATAACGTAGCCCATTCTGCTATGATACAGCAGTTTCACTGAGTTATTTTATATGCATTTGAAGAAGCAAACACATGCACGTCTTTAGAAAGCACTCCATAAGAATTAGATATTATTCTTATTTTAGGCTGTTGCTGCATTGAAATGGCATACACATTAGCTGCATTTTTGGCTACATAATTTTGCTCACCTCTTCACTTGGCTGCAGTTTTATAATTCCGTAAAGAGAAAACAAACGAAATTCAGACTTTCCTCTAGCGCGACTGGTTAAAATTTGGTTTCACTAGTAGTTTAGAAAAAAATTCTTTCAGTTTAATAACTTTCTATTAAAGTTTAATGACTTGAGGGGCGCCTGGGTGGCGCAGTCGGTTAAGCGTCCGACTTCAGCCAGGTCACGATCTCGCGGTCCGTGAGTTCCAGCCCCGCGTCGGGCTCTGGGCTGATGGCTCAGAGCCTGGAGCCTGTTTCCGATTCTGTGTCTCCCTCTCTCTCTGCCCCTCCCCCGTTCATGCTCTGTCTCTCTCTGTCCCAAAAATAAATAAACGTTGAAAAAAAAATTAAAGTTTAATAACTTGATATTATGTAAATTTTTGTGATGGCTGCTAAATTTTTGTGATGGCTGCTAAAATTTACCAAGTTTCTCTATTAGCTATGATAGGAAAACTTGTTCTTTGCAGTACTGTTATAGAATTGTATCCTACAAACACGGGAATTGTGATAAATTCTGTTTCGCAAAATACCCATTAAAAACAAAAGGAAGATATGGTGCTTTTAAAATGGTATGTGCTGCATTATCAAATATATATATACATATTTTATAAGCAAGCACCACTCCCATTGTGGGACTCAATCTCATGGCCCTGAGATCAATAGTCCCATGCTCTACCGACTGAGACAGCCAGGTGCCCTTCTGATATATATATATATTTTTTCCCCCCAAATTTTTTTACTGGTTATTTATTTTTGAGAGAGAGAGAGAGAGAGAGAGAGAGCGCGAGCGCACATGTGGGGGAAGGGCGGAGAGAGAGGGAGACAGAATCCAAAGCAGGCCCCAGGCTCTGAGCTGTCAAGCTGTCAGCACAGAGCCCGATGTGGGGCTTGAACTCACGAACCATGAGATCATGATGTAAGCCGAAGTCATATGGTTAACCGGCTGAGCCACCCAGGTGCCCCCCAATATATTTTTGACAAGAGAGAACTTCTGTTCCAATTGGACTTTGATAAGAACTGACTACTTAAAGTTTTCCATATCTGGTGACTGAAAAAATTTTGAACAGACTAGTTTCTGGCTTCCTCCCTTTCAGTCCTTGTTTCTTTTTTGCTACTGACATTCTTTGAGGGCTGGGTATCGCAAGGCATGTTTAATCATGATAATGTTTCTGGCCCTGCACCTTTATATCATCTTGCGGTGATTCAGCATGAGGTGGGTGGAGGGGTATTTATGGAAACCATTCCTATCACAGGTGGCTAGCAATAACATTACTATATGTGGAAATGACTGAGAAACACATGAATAAATCCCACTGAATTAAAAACAAATGTATCCCCAGCTCAACTTTCTGATAACTGAATTTCCCCAATGCTCACGGTCACTCTAACACTAGGAGAAATGTTATGGAAAGTAAGCCAGTCAGAGCAGAGTCAGCAATTTTAACCAACTGCAGTTAGTATATCTTCCTTTTGCAAATTTTATAATAGATGATCACAAGAACACATTTCTATAGCTCTTCTTAGGTTCTTACAAGGAACCTCTAAAACTTTATTAACTTCTCATAAAAATTTTTCTATTCTTATGGATTAAATATTTATTCTCATATTCATCCATCCATTCATCATCTGTTCATTAATTAGAAAGTATTCATTGAATACCTAACATACATTGAACATACAAATATGTATGTTCACCCATTCCCAGTGAACATATACTGGAGAGGTGGACATGTATATAATGAGCAGTAAATCCAGGGAATACCAGATACTATTTATTTTTATCCAATATACATTAACCAAACTATTTCTTCTTTTTTGAGCTGAACTAGAATTGTGTTGGGTAATCCACCTTACTCCACAAACACATGTCCACAAAACCATTGGTGGTAATTCTATTCTCTGTCTGCAATAGATTTAGGCGTGGGTATTAGCCGACGTGACAGGAGGGGAAGTCTGCTGAGGGGCTTCTGGGAATGCTTAGTGAACAATTCTTCTTCCTCTTACTAGAACTGTAGTAGCCACTTGCAACCAGAAAGAGAGCTAAGCTGCACACAGAGGGGCACAGCAGTACTACGGAAGGAAGTACATAAGGCATTTTGTGGGGCTGGTGAGCAGCCGAATTAATCAACCCTCGAGCTACCATGCCCCTGGACTGACAATGCTTCAGGGAATTTAGAATTCAAAAAGAAAATTTTTAATAAGCTAGGAAACTTCAAATTAAACTGTGACAAGCTATTTTTGCCAGCTACTCTCCTCTCTGTAAAATTGTGAAGTTTCATTTTTCATTACTTTAATTCTGGTCCAAATATGAAAAGCAACCGAATGCCTCAGAGGGTGATTTGATTATCCTTTTTATAGTTACTACATCTGCACTAATGTTTGGGGGGTTATTATGCTGTTTATTTTCTATAATTTTTCCCAATTAACAGTTATTACCAGGAGCTATCTTTGTTGAATGAATGTTGCTGCATACATCAGAGAACGTGTAGTGACATAAGGCAGACAACTATAGAAAAGGTACCCTTTTTACACAATGGTCAGGAACTAAAATATCACCTGAATGCAACTAAAATTATATATATTCATAAGAGCATAGTGTCAATAAAGGCTGAGTTCTCTGATATGAATTTAGCTTAATTAAAAATTGTAATTTAAACATATTCTAAGACCTTTTTTTTTCTTAAAGGGAAAACAGATTTTTCTAAAGGTTTCTGACTGAATAAAAAATGCAGATATATCCAATAAAAATGGTATCTGGGAAAGTGCTATAATAAGTTTATATAAATCTTAAAAGAATGTACTCAAAATGGAAGGGAAGGTTTTGCTGTTTGTTATTAAGATGTAGTCAGGCTCTAGGCAGTTGCTGACATTTGTTACCTTTCAGCTGTAACTAGGTGGGTCATCTCTATGTTTATAAATTCTCACAGTCCAATATGAGAGAATGCGTTTTGTTTTGAACAATTGAGTAGTGACAGACAGGCTGTCCATAGAGTATACAGATGATAGATCAAGAGGAAAATGAGCTCTTAGATAGTTTTTCAGTGTCCTTCACTGGAGAAATAGCCATGTGACATGTGTGGTGTACACAGTGGGCCTCCGTGTTCGCATTCATGCTGCTGGACAATGCATTGCTTGAGCTAAATGTGCCCTGTATTGAGCACAAATGATTCGACCACAATTTAATAGGGAGGTCATTACTTCTGCAAAAGGATTTTCAAGATAAGCAGTGAGGAGTCAGAGTCTACAGACGAAATTGAGACGTTACTTGCTCAGCATTGTAAAATTGTATGGCAGTATAGATAGATATTGATTCTTCTTTATGTCAATAAGTAGAAGGGTCGATTAAAAAAAAAAGGCATGCTTTAGGTGGGTTGTAAGTACTAACACTTCTAGATATCCTTATTAAACCCTGGGGATTATTTACTTTTCTTAAATCATTTTAGTTTTGGCATCCAATGGTGCTCTGAAAAATGATCTATTGAGGGATCCGAGTTGAGACATTTCACCATCATCACCACTCCTCTGACCTGTTTAAAGTTATGAGGACTTTCATCACACCATTCACCTTCCTCTGATTGATCAGAGTTGTATATGAGGGTTGGCTACTGACTCATCGCCTATCGGGTGATCTGAGAAGTAATCTATGTAAGAAGGAAAGAAACAATTATTTTAAATCGTTGAATTCGATGGGCTGACCATTATTAAGAAACATTTTGGCTGCTTTTACTCCTGAGAGGCAGCCTGTAAGACTGCTCACACCCGTGCCATCGGCTATAACCAACGTTCAACCACTAGGCGTAGAAGTACTAAGCTGAGGAAGCCTTATGGGATGGCTGTAGCAAATCTTACGATAAATAGAGGCCAAATATATTTTTATTTTTATTTTTTTTTTAATTTTTTTCAACGTTTATTTATTTTTGGGACAGAGAGAGACAGAGCATGAACGGGGAAGGGGCAGAGAGAGAGGGAGACACAGAATCGGAAACAGGCTCCAGGCTCTGAGCCATCAGCCCAGAGCCTGACGCGGGGCTCGAACTCACGGACCGTGAGATCGTGACCTGGCTGAAGTCGGACGCTTAACCGACTGTGCCACCCAGGCGCCCCATATATTTTTAAATGACATATGTAACATAATTTTGTTACAAATGATTCAAATTATACAGAACTGTTTACAGTAAAATGTGTTAGCTCTTCCTTGTCTTTCTCCGCATCAGTTAACAACTGTTGGGCTTGGTGAGCACCACACCAACTCTGTTACAGCATATTTTCCTTCTTCATTTGTAAGGTCATATATCATTCAAAACAGATCAGTGCATCAGCTACCTGAGTAGCTTAAAAAGCCTTTGCAATGTGAATAGCTCAAAAAGCCTTCAAGTCACAGATTCATTCATTTGACAAACATACACAAATTTATACAAATAGAATTATGCTCAAAATTTAAATTTCAAATATGTTTTTAAAGTTTTTCATTTAATATGTTCTGGAGCTCTTTCCAAGTCAATCCATTAATATCTGCCTCATTATTCTTAATGTCTGCATAGTATTTCATAATATGAATGTGTAATTATAGCCACTTACAACACATGGATGGAGCTAGAGAGTCTTGTGCTAAGTGAAATAAGTCAGTCAGAGAAGGACAAATACCATATGATTTCACTCATATGTGGAATTTAAGAAATGAACCAAATGAGCAAAGGGGAAAGAGAGAGAGAGAGAGAGAGAGAGAGAGAGAGAGAGAGAGAGAGAGAAGAGAGAGAAACCAAGAAACAGACTTTTAACCATAGACAACAAACTGATGGTTACCAGAGGGGAGGTGGGTGGGGGATGGGGCAAATAAGTGCTGGGGATTAAGGAGAGCATTTGTAGTGAGCACTGGGTGTTGTGTGAAGTCCTGAATGTATAATTATTAATTTAAAATTCCTGCATTGAAGATATAATATTTACTTTGTTTTTCTCTGTCATGAACAATGCTGCTATCAATACCCTGTATGTAATTCTTTGTTTTCACGTGAAAGTATTTCTGCAGAAGAGGGCCCTCGTTAGCTAAGAGTTGCAAATTGAAATTTTGGGATACTGCCAAATGCTCTTCAAGACAGATTTATCAATTGGTACTCCCACCAATAGTGTATGAAAGTGCTTATTTCCATTTATCACTGCCAGCTCTGAATATTATAAATCTTTCAAATTTCTGCCTATGGTTGAAGATACAATCTTGTTGTTTGAGTTTGCATTTTTCTGATTACTAGTGAGGTTGAACAAGTTTTCATATTTACAGTCACTTGAATTTCATCTTTGATGAAATGTTCTTTCTTTTTCCATTTTTTTCTATTTGGCATTTGCTTTCTTCTCTTGATCCATGAACCAAATGTTGTATCACTTTTGTCTTACCTACTTACTTTTGCCTTTTATTAACCCAGTGCTGATTCTGTATATTTTCCTGTGTACATGTGTGGTAGAACAGTTATAAAAAAATGCTTAATAGATTTTCATTACAAAAGTAAAAATACAAAGATTTTTTTTACTTTTTCATTTTTGTGGAAGGTACTTTTATTGCTTTTTAAAAGTTTTATGTATTTATTTTGACAGAGAGAGAGAGAAGAGAGAGGGAAAGGGAGAGAGCAAGTGGGGGAGGGGCGAAGAGAAGGAGATACAGAATCCCAAGCAGGCTTTGCACCATCAGCACAGAGCCCAATGTGGGGCTCGAACTCAGGGACTGTGAGATCACAACCTGACCTGAGATCAAAAGTTGGACACTTAACCAACCGAGGCACCAGGAGCCCTGTAGAAAGTACTTTTAATTTTATGTCTCCTTTCATTTAAAACACTTCAATATGCAATATGAAAAAAAAAAAACCCCGCTTCATTATGCAAACATTTGGACATTGACATGTAAACAAACCATGACAGTATAATTAAATCATATCTTTTTTTATTTTCAGGTTCAATGCCTTTATCTGAAATTACTAAATTACTGAGAAGTTGAGGAACCCAATGGTTTTTTCACTTTCACATTTGTCATTCAACAACACTCAAGTACTTATGTGGTAAACAGTAGACATATAAAAATAAATGTCTCCCTGAAGGAACTAGCAGTCTAACAAGAGAGAAAGTCATGTGTACACTTGTTGAGAGATCCTGGAGAACATGGGCCATGGTTGGGTGTATCTCCACAGTACACTTGTGGGCCCAGCCTGCCAGAAGTCTGTTTCTATAAGAAAACTCTCTTGGAGAAAGCACAATATAGGATAAGGGAGTGGGCATTATGAGACTGACATGTTAAATGAATTCTGAGACATCAAAAAATGGAGATGAGTCTAAACATATTGTGCCAGGGGCTATAATTTCTTTGTCCATTCCCACCATTGGGTTTATATTTGAGTTGTTTGTAGACTTGAGCAGGGAAGGAGGAAGGGGGAACTAAAAGTCAAAATGACAAGAGATATTTCATTAAAACCCTAAAAGATAGCGAAGATACAAGAAGTACTTTGGACTCTCTGTCATCTAGTGTAACTATGAAGAAGTGAAAGCAACTCTTCTGACCATTTCACAACAGAAAGTTGTGCAGCACCATTTCCCAAAATAGGTGCCATTGAAAATAAATTGCTAGTATGAGACAAGCAAAAGATTATATGGTCAAATAACTTTGGGTCACAAAGGGTTAGAAAATAGTCCTAATGTTGAGGCTTCTGAGTGCTTTTAATAAGTTAATCTGCCTTGGTGAATCAGCAACAGAGATATATAGAACTAAAATAACTTAAAAAGAGACCCTCTTTGGGGTTCCTGTGGAAGCCTTTCTCAAAGAAGGACACTTTGGCGTATTATGGGGTCTGGTACCTCTATGTACATGCTACAGATTCCCTTCTACTCATGTTCAAGATAAGATGAAGGTAAAAACCAAAATAGCTGAGGTTATTTACTCTTAGGTGTATTTAAAAGCAAATGATTGACTAGGGACTGAATTAAACATCTAATTATACTCCAGTTAATGATTCTTTCATTAAGCATGTGCCATAATATAGTACATTAATCAGGCGTGAGTTACTTAGTGTTACTTTTAAACAGTTTCTTGCAACCTTGTTTATCATGCCCACCAGTACCACAGAATGCATTCACATATATCAAGCACTTTTTTTCTCTCTCTGTAAGTGCTCTTCTATGCATTCTTCCCTTTTAGGGTTGCTCAGAAAGCCTTGGAATTTTCCTTTGCAGCTTTCTTTATTTTTTTCTCACACTTGTGCTATAGGAATGCTGTTGGCTCTACATTAAGAATACACCTAAAATAAAAAATAGAGCTACCCTATGACCCAGCAATTGCACTCCTAGGTATTTATCCAAAGGATAAAAAACGCTGATTTGAAGGGGCACATGTACCCCAATGTTTATAGCAGCACTATCAACAATAGCCAAATTATGGAAAGAGCCCAAATGTCCATCGGCTGATGAATGGATAAAGAAGAAGTGGTATATATATACAATGGAGTATTACTTGGTGATCAAAAAATGAAATCTTGCCATTTGCAACAATATGGTTGGAACTAGAATGTGTTATGCTAAGCAAAATAGTCCATCAGAGAAAGATAAATGCCATATGATTTTACTCATATGTGGAATTTAAGGAACAAAACAGATGAACATAGGGGAAGGGAAGGAGAAATAAGATAAAAACAGAGAGGGAGGCAAAACATAAGAGACTGTTAAATAGAGAACAAACTGAGGACTGCTGGAGGGGTGTTCCATGGGGGGTATGGACTAAATGGGTGAGGGCATTAAGGAGGGCACTTGTTGGGATGAGCACTGGGTGTTATATGTAAGTGATGAATCACTAAATTCTACTCCAAATTATTATTACACTATATGTTAACTAATTTGGATTAAAAAAATGACTAGAATTGATTCACTTGTAATCACCTTCCTTTTCATTTTTAACTCCTTCAAACATTTTAGAATTTGGAACAGGCATTCTTTTGCCTTTTAATTTAAAAGACTACAGGCTGATATTCATTGTAACAATAGTCGATTTTTTTTTTAATTTTTTTTTCAACGTTTATTTATTTTTGGGACAGAGAGAGACAGAGCATGAACAGGGGAGGGGCAGAGAGAGAGGGAGACACAGAATCGGAAACAGGCTCCAGGCTCTGAGCCGTCAGCCCAGAGCCCGACGCGGGGCTTGAACTCACGGACCGGGAGATCGTGACCTGGCTGAAGTCGGACGCTTAACCGACTGCGCCACCCAGGCGCCCCATAATAGTCGATTTTTGATGTAAGATTCAATTTATCTATGTATCTACACATTCCTGAAGTTCAATAAAAAGATTTGATGTAATAATTTTTCACTTTTGTAATGTATATAAGTACATACTCAGGGATTATAGAGAACAAATGTTGCAGATAAAGTTATCACCCTATGTGGCATAAAAGGAATTCCAAAGTTATGCTGATGAAGTTAGGTTTTGGTCTTCTAGGGTCCAAAACAAGAGTTATGCTATGTACATTCTTTGGGATGCCACTATCGGGTTATTCTTGCTCTTTAAACTTTGCATTCAAGGCCTACAGATTTTGTTTATAAAACCAGAATCGAAGCAGGTTTCTGATTGCTTTCTGCTGTTCTTGTTGTGAATTAAATGAATCACAATGTACTGCTATTTCTTAGTTTGTCTCCTGCAAAGCACAGGCCCCAGAAATGTGATTTTCCTCTGGTTGGGAGCATGAATCCCCATATGGCTGTGTGTCTTGATGTATTAGAATCCTGCAAAGTTATGATTGTTCACCCCAAATCTGATGTACACCCCTGCCTCCTGGCTGAGAACTGATGAAGTAAAACATGGCTATGCCATAGCCCTCAAATGGACTAGGATGGGAAAAGAAGGAGACCTACTGGCTTACAAGGTTGTGGTTCCAGAGATGTGCTTTAGATGACAGCACTGAATAACAAATATAGTGGCTTGCTTCAGCAAATGGTTTTCTTGTCTCCTTTTAATTGAATCAGTCAGTTATTAGAGACTCAAATAACCATTTCTTAAAGTGGTTGCAATAAGCAGAAGCCATTGTGCTGTACTTTTCAAGGACTTGATTCAAACTCTGTAATTGAATTTTCCTGATTCCACTAAGTCACAAGGGCTACAATACTGGCAGAAATCAGTAGAAGCTGGTCCTATCTAAAGAAAATTTGTTTTCATCGTCTTTTAGTTGAAGATGCAGAATATGGGTCTACTAATTAATAAAATGATTAGGTAAATTATCTTATTGCCTAAAAATGGAAAATTACTTTGTATAGCCAGAAGTGCCCAGATATTCTTAAAAACTGCATGCGCAAATGGATAAAACTGAATTGCTGAAAATTGTAACTATTTTTGCATGAGCATGTTATGAAGCATTAGTAAGAGAGCCAGTGTGGATCAATGTGGCCTTATTAAAATCCTTAGGTGGGTAGTAGAATTGAGACAATATGTGCACTTGGTTGGAATGCAGTTCCTGGTACATAGAAAAGAAGCATGGCACTGTTAATATGCTCCCATTACCATTCACATAGACAGTATTTCCTGGGCAATGAATCGCTACCTAATCATCTAGGTTTTTATTTTTCTTGGTATAGTGTTGTGCTTAGCTTGTAGGTTTCTTTCTGTTTTTCTGCATACACATCACTTCAAGTATAGCTCTTTCTTAGAAAATGCTTTTTCCATTGGAATGAATATGAATATATATATATATATATATATATATATATATATATATATATATAAAATTAAAGTGTAGTTGACATACAATAGTATATTAGTTTCAGGTGTACAACATAGTAATTCAACATTTATATACATTATAAAGTGATCACCATGATGAATCCTGCTACCATCTGTCACCACACAAAGTTGCTACAATATTATCGACTATATTTCTATGCTGTACATTACATTCCTGTGTCTTAGTTATTTTATAACTGGAAGTTTGTAACTGTAACCCTTTCCCTATTTCACTCATCTCCCTATCCCCACAACTCTGGCAACCACCAGATTATTCTCTGTATCTATGAATCTGCTTCTGTTTTGTTTTGTTTTTTTGTTTTATTTTTTAGATTCCACATATAAGTGAGGTCATACCACATTTACCTTTCTCTGTGACTTATTTCACTTAGCATACTACCCTCTAGGTCCATCCATGTTGTCACTAGTAGCAAGATTTCATTCTTTGTTATGGCTGAGTGGTGTTCTGTTGTAAAAATATACCACATCTTCTTTATACAGTTATGTACTGTTGGATGCTCAGGTTTCTTCCATATCTTGGCAACTGTAAATAATGCTGCAATGAACACAGGGGTGCAAATATCTTTTCAAATTAGTGTTTTTCATTTTTTTTTGAATAAATACCCAGAAGTGGAATTGGTGGACTGTATGGCAGCTCTATTTTTAATTTTCAGAGGACCATCCATACTGTTTTCCATAGTGGCTGCACAACTTTGCATTCCCATCAACAATGCACAAAGGTTCCCTTTTCTCTACATCTATGCCAACACTCGTTATTTCTTGTCTTTTTGATACTAACCATTCTGACAGGTATGAGGGAATACTTCATTGTGGTTTTATTTGCATTTCCCTGATGATTAGTGATGTCGAGCATCTTTTCATGTGTCCGTTGGCCATCTGTATATCTACTTTGGAGAAATAGATATAGTGTCTACTCCACTCCTCTGCCCATCTTTTAATTGGATTATTTGTCTTTTTCATGTTGAGTTGTGTGAGTTCTTTATACATTTTGGATATTGATACCTTATTGGTTATGTCATTTGCAAATATCTTCTGCCATTCAGTAGGTTGCCTTTTCATTTTGTTTCACCATGGTTTCTTTCATTGTGCAAAAGCTTTTTAGTATGATGCTGTCCTATTTGTTCATTTTCCTTTGGAATGTTTTTTAAAAAAAAGTATTTTCTGGAAAAACTTTTATACTCTACTACTATGTAAGTTATATCATTTAAATCAAGGGTAAAATATATTCTTGTTAATAGCAGACAAAACTATAATTAAAAATTATTACCAGGAAGCATCAGGCAGTTTTTGTTAGATCAGTCAGATATATTTCAGGCTGAAGTTGATTAAGATGGCCCTGGCTTGCTGTAATGGGGCATGAGCCCTTTGCTCCTCAGTGTACTCAGAAGTACATCAAGTCCTGAGCAAATAGATTCTGAAAAAATGGACTTGGCCAATGGGCCTAGTCTATAGACACCCATGGAACAAGGTTCATCCTAATTTGGGGGCCTTTTCTTGGGAAAGCTGGTTTTGAGGTCCTCAAATTGTAGCAAACCTATTCTTGCATATGACCTAGAGTGAAGCTAACAGCCTCAACCTGATACTAACCTATCTTCCACTAGAGTAGGTTAGGCTGTTGGCAAAACATCCTAAAATTCAGATAATCACAGATGAGGTAATGTCCCAAAACCTGTGAATTCAGCTTGTTTTCCATCAGTGAAAGTGGATGGGGGATGCTATCCCTTTAAGGAAGTAGTTTCCTCTCCTCTCTTGCCCTGTCCTATGTCTGGAATCTGCAGGGATATTCATGCCACTCCCTGGGCAACACCAATTGCTTCTTCCTTTTTCTTCTCTTTTTTCCTCTTCCTGTCTCTGTCCTTAAGCTTTTTCACATTGAAGTTATTGAAATGATAGCTCAGAAAAATTTTTTTGAAACCAAATACATGCAACTCTGACTTTATAGAAACAGAAAGTAGTGATGGGGAAGTGGTGTGTGCATAATTAATTTTTAAAGAGACTTCTTCATTTAAAAAGAGAATTCTCTACAGGCCCTGTGAATAGCCAGTCTCCCTAGGGCCTTTATTTATGGCCAGGTATACAGGTATTAGATTTACAGATTCAGTCCTGCATACTTCTGTGAGGCATGAGGAGGTGTTACCTGGTGAAGTTTCAATTTCCTTCTCACTACTCAGATCATTTTCACTTCTGAATACAAATGTGTCAAAGCTGAGGTTTCAATATGAAAACTCATTTTTAGCAAAATAAGTTTTAAGGAAAAATTTATATAGTTTAGTATTTTAGAGTAAGTAATAAGTTTCTGCCCTCACATGACCCTGAGAAGGGTCACTTATGCAAATGGTAACAATAAAATCAATCTTAACACAATTTAAGGAGTTATTCCCACATATTCAAAGATGCATTTTTGCCCTTCCTTCTTCCTACCTTCCTTCCCCTTCTACCTTTTTCCTTCTTCTCTCTCTTTCTTTTTTTTTTTCTTTCCTTCTTTCTCCTTTCTTCCTTTCTGTCTTTCTTTTAAAACTAAAGAACGGTAGGCGGAAGGGTGGTACTAAAGATCCGCACTCACCACCATGCATTTGGCTTTTGTGCCCCATGTGACCTTCACAGTTGTTTTTATTGATAGTTGAAATTCTTTCTTTCTACCTAAACTTCCCCTAGCTACCTCCCATCCTCCAACAATAACATGTAAAAATAATTACAGTAAATAAAACCCTGGTCTTGAAAGCCAACCAAACTTCCAAAGTTGCAGAAATAAAAATAGTTTGGAAAAGGGACTAGTCATAGCAAAACAGTGTTCAGAGAGGAGACACAGAGAGAAAAGCATGGGGTTATCATTATAAAGCCAAGAGGCCTGCAGCAGAAAGTAGCATTCTTCAGAGGTGGAAGTTGGAGTAGTATTTGGTAGACCTGTAAAGCGCTTTGGGTGATTTAACAGGTAAGAACCAGAACTTGAAATTGGAATTGAAAAAGACTTATTATATTATTTAGTCCCTTTGGTCAGGAAAGGAACAATACAATTTTGGATCTAAATTTAATTGGGATTTAACTAGATTCTTTGAAACTTTTCCATTTTTCATCTGAAAAGCACAAAGTGCTCATCCTTTCAGCAACAGTGATGGACTGTATAATCCAATAGTGCCTAGTGTATCCTAAATCAAGTTCTGAGCAGTCACAGCGGTGCAGTCAAAGGTATTCCTGAAATAAGAACCTAAACAGCTTTGCAGTGTGCATAGGGAAGAAGGTTAAACATTTTAGTTAGAATACAATCTGAATCATGCTTCTATTTCTACTTTTTTTTTAACATTGAAAATCTATGCTAGGATTTCATCTTTTATGCTACGATTCCTGCAGCAGTTTCTTAATAATTCCTGCTTATGTAGGACACTTAAAAAAAAAAAAGGAACATTTAGTCATTTTGGTCTGAGTCTATCCAAAGTAAAGGGTATTTTAAAGTACTATCTTCCATGCAAACAATACCAAGATTACAGCAAGGAGACTTGATATTAAAGAATAATAAGGCAATGTGCAAATTAAGCATATTATATTTGACTTCTATGAAAGACTATGCCAGTTTCATAATCCAGTTGGATATGTGCTCATAAACTCATACTTTCCAACACATAGCTCTCATATGCTACTCTATAATCAAGCAAAAACAGACTGAAGCTGTTTTTAAGAAAGTATTAGAGTAACTGGATAAGAATTTATCTCACCAACTTCTTCCTAATGAACATATTAGAGAAGTCCACATGTCTTGTCATGTCATTATTCCCTCTCTCTTCCCCAACCCTACCTTGCCCCAGCCTTCTGAGATAATAGAATTGAGACAGAGAAGGCAGTGACTGAATAGAGTGGCTATTTGTAAAGTTATTAAACCCCATGTCTTCTGGTCTCAGCCAGCTTTCTGTTCAGAGGAGGCATTTGTGATACATAGATAGGGCAAGTATAGAATGAGCCACATAAGTAGTATCATTTACATTTTTATACATGGAGAAACTGAGACTCTGGGTGATATACTAAAAATGTATTTGTAATTGAGTTGACACCACATACAGGCCTCTAAGGATCCTAAAGGAAACTAAAATAGACCTTCTAGAAGATCTTCTACGATACTTTAAACTTAGGTGTTCTTAGAGGTTCTTTACCATCTCGCAGCTCCCAGATCTAATGAGTGAAACCTTCATTGTGGAAGACCTAGGAATCCAGAGCAGATGAATAGCAGTAGGCTAGTGAAAAAAAACAGAAAACTCTTCACAATATCTGTTTTGAAGAAAGAAATAGAAGTGTGCATGTGATGGTGACGGTAATTTATAAAGGACCTCTGTGGACAGTGAATGCACTAGAATGGAGTGAGTGTGCCACATGCTAAAAATTCAGGAAGATATTATACACTGTACAAATCAGAGAGTTTTTTCCTCCTGTTTAAAGGCACGATGAATCCCCATCCTGAGTTGTCCATAAATTATTAGAAGTGAGTGATCCATGCCCTGGATCTGGGTTGCAGATAGACAAGAAACTGTCATTGAGTAAAAAAGGTTCTAAAACTTGATATGCCTGTAATTCTCAGGTCAGCCTGGGCTTGGCAATAACATCTCAGGAGACCTGAGAAAACCTACAGGAAGAAAGACGGCATAAGAGATGTAAAAAGTGTGGGGCGCCTGGGTGGCGCAGTCGGTTAAGCGTCCGACTTCAGCCAGGTCACGATCTTGCGGTCCGGGAGTTCGAGCCCCACGTCAGGCTCTGGGCTGAGGCTCAGAGCCTGGAGCCTGTTTCCGATTCTGTGTCTCCCTCTCTCTCTGCCCCTCCCCCGTTCATGCTCTGTCTCTCTCTGTCCCAAAAAAAATAAATAAACGTTGAAAACAAAAATTAAAAAAAAAAAAAAGTACACACTTTCAGTTATAAGATAACTAAGTTCTGGGGATGTAATGTACAGCATGGTGACTATAGTTAACAATACTGTATAGTGTATTTGAAAAATGCCAAGAGAATAGATCTGAAGAAAAAAAATTGTAAGGTGAGCCCCGCGTCAGGCTCTGGGCTGATGGCTCAGAGCCTGGAGCCTGTTTCCGATTCTATGTCTCCCTCTCTCTCTGCCCCTCCCCCGTTCATGCTCTGTCTCTCTCTGTCCCCAAAATAAATAAACGTTGAAAAAAATTAAAAAAAAAGTGAAGCAGGTAAGTCTTTTTGTACTAGGTACCAGAGATGACCAAATACCATGTTTTCTACTGTATTTTTGTGGATCTATCTAAGAAGGAAGGTTGCCTTTGTACCTTTTTGTCTAACTTCCTCTCAATTTTAGCTAAGGATACCAGTCAATGGCATTTTCAGACCCTTGTGGGAAGCATTTTTTTATCCTGTATTTAATTACCCAATAATCTAGTTTTATGTACGATGTTTTATGTGTATATTCAGCAATATGCATTATAACTTGTAAAGCTAATTATGAAGTATTTTATTTCCAGGAAATGGTTAAGGTCTGTCTTTTCTGCCTTTGTGTGATTGGTGTATAATGTAGCTAGCTCCTCATTATCTGAAAAGGGATGGTACTCTTAGGCAGGATGTTTATTGCACAGAAAATCCCCCAACAACATTTCAATATGCTTAGAAAGTGGGCTTTTCATCAAACTTGTTAACAAGTTGCAACAGATGAGTGATATCTTCCCCAGAGAAATAGCCACAATGCATTAAGGAGAAGTCAGAAGAACCGGAGAGCCTAGATAATCCATCGGTTAGTTAATTCACACCTGAATAATTGAGAGTTTGCTTTTCCAGTTATTGAATATTTATGAAGGTTCTACAATGTGCTGGAAAGTAGATGTGCCAAGTAAAAATACCAAAGAAAGCCAACCTGCACGCAGTTTCTGTTTAATACAGATCTTACTACTTGACTGGAACATGCAAAATAGAGTGTGTTTTCAAATTTCAGTGTGTATAAGAATCACGAGGAGGAGTGTGTCTGTTAAAATGGCAGATTTTTAGATGAACCTCAGAGGTGTTCCTTAGGAATCTTCATTTTTAATAATTTACCCTAGATGATTCTGAAGCAGGTAGTCCAAAGACTTTTCTTGGAGAAATTATCAATGTAGGTAATGACAGGACAAGTTTATTTCCTAGAAGGCACAGATAAGAAATCAGAGATTTACTGACCTATGAAATGAAGAAAGAAAAACCTAAAAGAGAATGCTTATTTGCATAAAGGAGAGTATGAGCATGAAGAAAAAGAAAAAAATGAGGCTAGATAATTAAATAATGGTATTATAAGAGATCTTAGTGTCTTAGAGATTTGCTATAATGTAAAAATATCTCTAATTTGCTATAAATTACTTACAGTTCATGTAAATTACACTTCAGATGTGAGTGGTTATTGCCATCTCACAGCTCACTCCTGGCTCACTAGCATTATAAGAGGAAGCCCAGACTCCAGAGGGGACTGATAAAACTGTTGAGCTATTTATACTGGATCAATATCACAAGCTTCAATAAATAGTATAATGAATGTCAGAAAAGAAATTTCATTGTTTAAATTGGCAGATTTTTAACCAGCATAATGGATGTTAGAAGTGGTGAAACTAGTGGCATTCAAGATATGTAGATTGGCTAAAATTATTTAGTGATAATTTATTCTTCTTGCATATTCAGGATATAGAAATGCAGAGAGGCCTATAGCTCACCTGTCATCTGAGGGATGGATTCTAATCTCTCAATAATCTCTAAATGGTGCACACAGTGAATCCGCTCGGCCTATAAGGCTACAGAATCTTGGCCTTGGGATGTTGTCTACACTTCTTTAATTGACATATATTTTTTCAGGCAATATGTTTAGAGAATCCCTTATAAGAATGGAGAGCTGGAACCTCATTGATCTCACAGAATTGAGAATTGTATGAATAAATTGTATGAATGTCTTGTACATGTTTAATAAATGTTTGTGTGTTGAGGGTTGACACATGAGGCAGAATTGTTCTGACTTGCTCTAATTTTAACTTGAAGCAAGTTCATGAGGGTGGTTGCTCATTTTCAGGCACCTCAAGTATTTAGGTTGGTATAGTTATCTACTAAAAACACTTTATGAGTTAGTTGCCATGAACTCACTTGGCTTAGACCAGGTCTCACACAAATGTAAAAAAGTAAAACTTCAATTGGGAGAGAAATTTTGTGAACCTTCTCTTGGGGATCTTTCTTTTGTAAGAAGAACTGAAAAAGCCACCTAGTTTTTAGGCTTTCTCTATTCATTGTCCTGCTTTTCTGGTCCCCGAAAGATATGAAAGGGTCAATAGAGGCTTGGTACAAATGGTGTCAAAAGGCATACAGCCTCTGCTGGGTCATTCACTCAATGACAAAAAACAAACATGAGAAACAAGGATAAAATTTTGCCTTTTCAAACACCTGTCCACTGTGCTGTCTACTGGGCTAGGATCTCCATGTTATTTCAGATCTTGCCCAGGCTATTCTGTAAAAGAGATACAGTAAAACCTTGGATTGCAAGTAACTTGTCCTGCAAGTGTTCTGCAAGATGAGCAAACATTTCTAATAAATTTTAACTTGATAAATGAACGATGTCTTGCAATACGAGTGGTATGTGACACCGAAGATCACATGATCACAGGTGAGCTAAAGATTCTCACACCCCCCGCTCGGGGATTAGGGGCGATCATCTTCCATGCTCAGATGCTCAGTCTCAGGTCACAGTGTTTGTCAGAAATTGTGATTTTTCAGAACAATAGAAGGTACCCACAACTGGAACTAGGGTATTTTTGTCACTTCAAAAGCACCTATGGACAGTCCATTGCTTTTCCAAACAAGAGTAAGCATAGGAATACTTTGCTTCATTCTAGTTCAGGCTGCCTTCTGATAGAGACCCTTTCCTCTGCTGCCTTATTGTCAGTTACATTAAATACAGTCCATGACAAGTGTTTATTAATACTGTACTGTAGTCAAAATTTGTGCGGGTGTATACACTGGCCCCCATGGAGAAAAGGGTTGAAAAGAAAGGTGGTAAGAAGAAGGAGATGATCATAATGGAAGGAAATCATTAAGAAGTACAAACAAGGTATGCAAGTGGCTGAAATTGAAAGATTTTATAAGAAGTCAATGTCTGTATCTCATCTGCAAAGGAAGAGGAGAAAAAGAGGAATCCCTCACTTCAAATGAAATCAGGGAGATGTGTAAAATGTGGGAAACTGCAAAATTTTGTAGGAAAGCACCACCTGAATAAGGCTGTAGCAGTGTGAGGAATGAACCTGTTTAACGACAATGCAATGTCACATTTCCACGAAATCCTCAAAAGGGGGCAAAAGCAAGTGTCATTGGATGGATTCCTTGTTAAAGTTGCACAAAAAGAAAACGACTTCATTGAGGTAACAGATAGTAGTGATTCTGTTAGTGATAGTGAAAGTCATCCTACACAATAACCCTCTTCTCTTCTTGTCTCCCTCACACTGGCCATGAAGGTTTTCAAAGGTAAGTGCAGGGCAACTTATTTATTTTTCTTTATATTTTGTATTTTATTTATTATTTTGTATTATATTGCAGTATTGTAATCATTTTTATACGACTATTTTTGGGTTGTAGAACAAATCGTTTGAGTTTCCATTATTTCTTATGGGGAAATCCATTTGGGTATACAGGTGATTTGGATTACAAGCATATTTATGGAATGAATTATGCTTGCAAACCAAGGGGTTTTACTGTACTTTTTTTTTCCTTCTTATTTTGAGTGTCTCAACCCCTAGCCCCCTGCTTCCCCAAGTAATTGCTGGTTTAAAAAAAAAAGAATTAAAGCTAATCAGAAAGTTCTAGTTGTATGTTCCTCAATTTTCTGTTTAATATTTTAAAGTAATCATATGCTTTCAGTGTATCTTCCTAGAAAAGATGTTATATCAGTTAACACTTTTCACATTTATTTATCCATAGGTACTCAGATATGAAAATGTTCAAATGTGTTACATGATAATTTAGTTTTCTACAGTATAAGTGAAACTGTAAATGGGAAAGTGGAAATGTTATATCTATATATTTATAGCAACATCTTTTCTGAGGTGATATTATATAAAATCAGTTCAGAACATGTAACCCAGCAGCCTTTCATGCTGAATGGTAACAATATCTATGAGGTAATACAACATATTAATATCAACATATTATGAGGTATATGAGGTAATATCAACATATTAAAGAGTCAAATTATAGAGCAGGAGATTAAGCTATAGACATTGTGAAAGTTTAAGAATGTTTCTCTAAAATGTCATACTTTTAATAAAAGTAGGAGATTTAGGCTGGGTATTCTCTTACTTTTACAGTTATATGATTTATTAGATAATGTTAACATGCAGAGACAAAGTGGGAGATATCTATAAATAACATCGTATATGTTTGACACAACTTGCCAGCAAATTATCATTTTGAGATATGATATGATGTTTCTGATTAATAAACCAAAAGGGAAACTCAATTATGAATTCATGCAATTAAACTTCATAACTAAGCCAAAATAAAGCTAACATTTGTAAGTCAGAATAACCCATTAGGGAAACTAATATGGTAGTGTTCTAAGGCTACACTGGGTAGAAAAGTGTTTAATGGAAAGAAGTAGGAAATACTTAAAAGACAAACTTGTTGGAATTTTGCACATGACAACAAGACATTAAAATAAAGCTTTCAATTCAAATGAGAAATGACAGTGTCTTCAATTCTTTTCAGTTGAGTTCAGGGAACAGTTCTTGGGCAATAAACTAAAGCCTCTTCTCCAGATGGCCATTCTTAGTTCAAAGAAAGATAATCTCACAATGCTTTGGATCTCAGAGATAGGGGATTTTATGGGTTGAACTGTATCTCCCTCAAATTCCTATGTTAAAGTTCTACCACCTAGGACCTTAGAATATACACTTACTTGGAAATAGGGTGGTTGCAGCTATAATTAGTTAAGGTGAGGTGACACTGGGATTGGGTGGGCCCCTAATTTAGTACCCATATAAAAAGAGGAAATTTAGACATAGCGAGAGGCACACAAGGAGAATGCCATGTGAGCATGAAAGCAGACATAGGGATAATGTTTCTACAAGCCAAGGTACGTCAAAGATTGCCAGCAAACCACCAGAAGCTAGGAGAGAGGCATGAAATGGGATTCTTTCTCTCAACCTTCAGGAGGAACTAACCCTGTATAGTCCTTGATCTCAGATTTCTAGCCTCCAGAACTGTGAGAGAATAATTTCTTAAGCCTCTCAGTTTGTGCTACTTTATTATGCAGCCCTAGCTAATTCATACAGGGGTAGAAATAACACTGAAAACAAAATCTCTAGGGGCACCTTGGTGGCTCTTGATTTGGTTGGTTGGTTACATGTCTGACTCTTGATTTCAGTTCAGGTCAGGAGTTCAAGGTGGTGAGATTTAGCGCCACATGGGGCTTTATGATGGGTGTGGAGCCTTCATGAGATTTTCTCCTTTTCCCTCTGCCCCCGCCCCACTCATTCCCTCTCTTTAAACAAAACAAAACAAAACAAAACAAAAAAAAACAGGGGTACCTGGGTGGCTCAGTCAGTTAAGGGTCCAACTGTTGATTTTGGCTGAGGTCATAATCTCTGGGATCATGGGATCAAGCCATGTGTTGGGCTCTGTACTGGTGGTGCCTAGCCTGCTTGGGATTCTCTTTCCCTCTTTCTCTGCTTCTCCCCAATCCGTGCTCACTGCACCCCCCAAAATAAATAAACATTACAAAAAACAACAAAACCAAACAAAATCTCTATCCTTAAAGTGCCTACCATCAGTTGTTCTACTATTAAAGTAGATAATCCCATTGGTAGAGTTTTGTCACTTAAATTGCAACATCAGGAGCCTGGAAACAGAAGTAGGTGAAAAGGAAAATGTATGTTACAAAGGGCTGAATTATGATGAGGTTGAAGATGAAGGGGACAGGCATTAATGTGCATTCTTGAAATAGCTGACTATGAGATCAAGGCTGGGAAAACAAGTGAGGGGAAAAAATGTTGGAAAGGTATGTATTGATGAGCTACATCAAGCATAGGAAAAGTGGGGTTAGTGGGAGAAGTGGAAGATTAGGTGGGCACAGGATTTTGTTTTAAAGACTTCTATTCTTTTAACTCTGGATTTGGGTAGGTGTACCCTCTTTGAAGGACAAATGTGGGGCACTGTTTCTTTTTAAACATTTTAAAGATGCCAATATATTTCTGAATTCTAATGAAAAGCACACAGTTGCTACCTTGTCAATGTTTCCAAAAATTCTTTAAAAATATAAAGTGTTTTAGACACTTTATAAAAGCCACATAAAAATTAGTACAGTGACCATCCACATATACGCTGGTTGGCTTAAAAAATATAGCATTTCAGGGGTGCCTGGGTGGCTCAGGTGGTTAAGCATCTGACTCTGGATTTCGGCTTATCTCATGATCCCAGGACCAAGGGATTGAGTCCCAAGATGGCCTGTTTAAGATTCTCTCTCTGTCTCTTTCTCTCTCTCCTCCTGCCCCTCCCCCGCTTGTGTGCATGCTCTCTCTCTCTTAAAAAAAAAAAGAAGAAGAAGAAAATACAGCATTTCTAATGCAGTTAGCACAGTTTAAACCTTTTAAGCCCCAGGGGTTCCTCTTCTAGTTCTCACTTCTGCCCTGACTCCCACCCCACTGGTACCTTCTACTCTAAACGTGTTTATCATGCATTGCTTTTTGTATCTCCCCCTTGAGTCATCCATATCAGAGGCAAGAGGGCTGAAGTCTTTATACCCACTGCCCCTGCCAGTTATCCATCAGAGGCTGTCCCTGAAGGGATGTGGATTCCAAGTTGCTTCCCAACTCCTTTTGCCAGCAGGCAAAGTGGGTGCTAGCAGTCTTTAGAGCAGTCTTCTGACAAAGCCCCAGATGCTGACTGGTACAGTAAGTGCATACTGGGAGCCTGTGTATATAAAGATGGTAAAGGAGATGAGAAACATGAGAAGCATGCTGTCAGTGTTGGCCACCTGCCACATCACGTGGGTACACCACACTTTATTTTCTCGTGGCCATTTAATTCATGCAGATCTTTATTTTTTTTTTTTAAAGATTTTATTTTTAACTAGTCTCTACACCCAACATGGGGCTTGAAGTTACAAACCGGAGATCAAGAGTCACATGCTTTACCGACTGAGCCAGCCAGGAGCCCCTGCTCCGTCTTTAATAGAAGATGCTAAGAGTATACCATAAAACATAGGCACCTTCAAGCATTCCCTAAAGATTTATTTTATTTTGCAATTTAAGAAAAAATATAAATCATCCATAAAATTCTTCTGTATGAAAAATCACTTTAAGAGAGGGAGACTGTTTATTCTGGATTGTCAGAGACAAAGTGAACTGGGAGATGAGTTAGAACTCCTTAAAGAGAGCAGTTTGTTTTGATGTCTTAGGTCCGGATGCTGCAGGCAAGGGATCCTTGCTGTAAGTGGGGACAGGGCCTGTGTCCGGGACTCTGAAGGTACCCTCATCAAAGAAGAATCCTCTGTTCTCCAGGGTGCTTCCAATCCCTTTTTAACTTTCCAGTTTACAGCTTGCTTAATCCTTGGCTATTTCATGTAATGCTTTAAAACATATGTTTCACCTTTACTGTCTTTTTTCTCACTTGTTTAATTCATATTTATTTTTTAAGGTTTTTTTTTTTTTGTTTATTTAAGTGGGGATCAGGAGATATTTGCAAAAAGGGACAGGCTAATTGCCCAATCCCAAGGCAAAGAGGCTTGATAGCTTGAGATCTGTTCCCTCCTTCCTCATCTCTCCAGTCTCTGTACTCCTTCACTCTTAGATTTTTGAAATACTAAAAAAGATTTCTATCTTCTATTTGAGCTAGCTCCAGAGGGTCTCCAGGACCCAAAAGGAAGGCTTGTGGGAAAGGAAGGCGTACTAAATCATACATAAACAATGCTTCTGACATGTTGACATAAATGAAGGGGAAAGGTATACTTTTCTACCCCCAAGAGCAGAGTACTTTCCACAAATGTGCTGAGGACCAGTATAAGAGCAGTGCTGATTTTGTCCATGCAGCTCACGGACATCATGAGAGAAATCCAACTGTGAACCCCCTTCCCCCACCCCCAAGTTGTGTGTATTAGTTTCAGACCAAAAGAGAAATTTTGAAAGATGTGATGGGGTAGTAATGCGTAAAGAGAATCCCTGAAATGAAAGCAAATCTCATTACAACTGTGATTTCAGGATTCTTTTACTCAACTATGAGAATTTTCCTTTTAATGGCTTGACTTTTAAAAATAACCAACTAACACACAACAACCACACAGAGAACACAAACTGATCATCTTCCAAGGGAGAATTTTATACTCCTTCCAGTTTTCAGCTCTTAAGGAGCTCGTTAGTATGAGGAACTGACTGTGTCCCTCCAAAAATCCTATGTTGAAATCCTAACCTCAATGTGATGATGGTATTTAGAGGTGGAGCCTGTAGGAGATAATTAGGTTTAGATGAGGTCATAAGGATTAGTGTCCCCAAGATGGGATTAGTGTCCTGATAAGAAGAAAAGGCTAGAGCTCTCTCTTTTTTCCACCATGTGAGGACACAGTGAGAGAGCAACTGTCTGCCAGCCAGGGAAAGAGCCCTCACCAGGGAAATGAACAAGCTGGCATCTGGATATTGAACTTCCAACCTCCAGAGCTATGAGAAATAAATTCCTGCTGTTTAAGCCACCCAGTCTATGGTGTTTTGTTATGGCAGCCCAAAATGACTGGAGAGTTAGGTTGAGAAAATTTCTAATAGGTATTTTAGTCTGGATGTCTGCAAACCTGATTATACTACTTGTAGTATAATTGTAGAATTTGCCACTTGAATACCTGAGTTTTATGAACTATAAACTGTCTCAGTAATAGTGCCCCATCCATCACAAACTCCAGTGTTCTATAAAGTTTCTTGAGTGTTTGAAGCCAGGGGAGGAACTCTTACAGTATATTAATATCTTTCTTTAAATGAATGTAGGGGCTTGAGTCCACCCCCCCCCCCGATGCCAAGTTAGCTGACCAACATTAGGGAGCCTGGTCTTAACTACAATTCTTTCCCCTCTAAACTTCTCTTGATAATGTTCCACAAAAAACCTCTTTATCAATATTTTCCATTTATATGAAAAATGCAGTGTCTAGTATGAGGACTAGAAAGAGACTGGTGGTGCTATGGTACCACACAAAGAGATGTTATTTTTGGATTTACAAAGGCAGCAGGGAACTAGCATTTTCTACTGTATTAAGGGAAGTAACTCGCCTTAGAAATAAAGTGAAAGAGAATGCATCTAACGTAAACTTTGAGCAAATGTATTGATACAAACAACAAGAAAGGCCTCATTGAAAACTGGAAGAATTCAGATTAGATCAAAATAGAACTATTGCTTTACATATATTTTTACTGAGAAAAACTTGGGATTTAATATTAGGATGTCATTTTTTTAAATGTTTATTTATTTTTGAGACAGAGAGAGAGCATGAGCAGGGGAGGGACAAAGAGAGGGAGACATAGAATCTAAAGCAGGCTCCAGGCTGAGCTGTCAGCATAGAGCCCAACGTGGGGCTCGAACCCACAAACTGTGAGATCATGACCTGACCCAAAGTCAGAGGCTCAACCGACTGAGCCACCCAGGTGCCCCTAGGATGTCATTTTCTTATACACTGGATAGATCTACGGTAAAATGTATTGTGTTTTATTTTCATAACCTGGTTTCAAGAAATTTTAAGTCATCCTTTTGTCATCCTGATGAAATTGGAATTAAAGAATACTCTCCAGATATTGTCATCTATTGATACCTTCACTGGCAGACCGTGTCTGACCAGGACGGCTAAGATTCTGGGACAGTGCAGACAAAATCAGGCACGGAATACATCTTACAGAATCCTGTTTTAATGGGACACATTTCTGTCACATTGTGCCACATTCATATTTCATTTTTATTTTTCTCATTCTTGTGTGTCTGCCTCTTGTAAATTGTGGCCTAGTTCATTCATCCTCTCTTCTGCCTTGCATTGTGCCAGACAAGTTAAATACAAGCCTTGTGCAGTGAGGGACAAGAGACTTCCTAAATGAGTCTGAACACCCTTCACATTCCAAAGTTCAGATTCACACGTACTGCATTTCCTGCCAATGTGAATGGCAGGATGGCTACAATCTAGACAGTGGAGAGACATGAGGAGCTTCAAAAAACTTTTATTAGAGACTATCCTGGAAATGTGACCTGGATTAACATTAAAAATTCATAGTTGGAAAACTAGTAAAAATGGATGTATAGTGATAGTTTTAAAAATTCCAGAGAACAGTGCAAAATACCAAAGGGAGTATTAATAAATGGCATTATATCTTAAGATTGTTAATATAATCCTCTTTCTGTCAGTGTTTTATAAGGTTTCAAGAATAGGAATTAAACCCCAATGTTCATAGCAGCACTCTCAACAATAGCCAAATTATGGAAAGAGCCTAAATGTCCATCAACTGATGAATGGATAAAGAAATTGTGGTTTATATACACTATGGAATACTACGTGGCAATGAGAAAAAATGAAATATGGCCTTTTGTAGCAACGTGGATGGAACTGGAGAGTGTGATGCTAAGTGAAATAAGCCATACAGAGAAAGACAGATACCATATGGTTTCACTCTTATGTGG
>NW_024412403.1:46313007-46343276 GCF_014898765.1 Herpailurus yagouaroundi | reverse complement strand
ATGGGGGGTGGGAGGGAGGAGAGGGTGGGTGATGGGTATTGAGGAGGGCACCTTTTGGGATGAGCACTGGGTGTTGTATGGAAACCAATTTGACAATAAATTTCATATATAAATAAAAAAAATTAAAAAAAAAGTAAGAGATTAAAAAAAAAAAAAAAGAAGCATAACCTCAGTGGATCTTCTGGAAAAACAAATAAATTCCAAAATGAGGAAAAAAAAATAAAGTATACAGAAAATGAATGAAAATTCTGAGTATGTTTTATTAGCAGGTTCAGCATAATCTCCAGGTGAATCTTAATTACTCATGTCAAAGTACTTAAAGGCAGAATAGTGAATGATCTAAAATAATTTTTATCTCACCTTTACTGAAAATATTTATTCTTAAAGGTGGACATATCTCAACATTCAAAAATTCCCTTCAGAAAGTCAAGCCAATTTATAAGCACTTGAATTAGGTAAAGGAGGGAGCTTGGGTAGATTTCCCCTCAACTTTGGCATACACATGTAAATAAGTCCCCCTCCTCTGCTCCATTATTTGCTATAATTAGCTCCATGTTGGGTATAGACCATGACTTTTTAGATTGATAGATTTGACTTCTCTTATACCTTATGTAGAAGAGGGGAAGTTAAGAGGTGGAGCTTGGAAGAGGTCTTATGAAAGCAAAGTAAATAGAATTAAGATGTTAACAGAATTCTGATTATGCAGATTATGTGCTGTCAGTTGTGAGTGTCCATATTTCCACTAAGAAAGTAATATTCATATAGGATTGCTGCTCTTGAAGGAAAAAGCAAAGTTTGCCGTGGATAACATAAAATGAACACAATTTAAAGTTAGAATCAAAGAGTTTTAGAATTTTTAGCAGATATAGTGATAAAATAATTCTTCCATTTTGTTTTGATCTTTAAAGTATAAAAAAAGTAATCATTATAGTTGAAAAAATCTGTACAGTGACTGCCATTGTATTTTAAATAAAATTTATCTCTTGAAACAGGCAAGTGTGAGCCATAATATATCTTTGAATGTTCTTTTCAGGTAAATAGGACATCATTTCCATAAACGAGAACAATGAGTCCTAACATTTTCAAGGTAAGTTTAAGACTGGTTGCTTAGCAATATTCCAGTGAGAGAGAGAGTCCCTCCCATGGAATTGGATATAAAACATTGTCCATGTGAATGTGTGTCAAGATTCAGAAAAGAGAGATTTCTTAGCATCTAAATTATAAACAGACAGAAAACCATGTAATCAAATGAGAACAATTCAAACTCAGTAAATATTGTATGATTAAGTCAGCCATGTATCAATAATTGTACATGTATTGTCAGGTGGGGTTCATAATCATTCGCCAATCTCTCCTTACTAAGTGCCTGGTAAGGTTAGCATGTAAACAAAAGGCCTCAGTCCTTATCTAGATCCCATTTTTTGGCATTTTTGTCCTAGCTTTAGCCCCCGTGCACATTTCTTGGTTTTCATTAAATTATCAGTTCTCAATGTCCCTTTGCAAAGGCTTGATGTATTTTAGCACAGGGCTTACCAGGAAATTCTCCTACTACTACTGGCACTTTTAGTTCTGCATTGCCCCTTCTTGGTGTCTGCACACTTATTGGTTTTATTATGTTTTACTATATTTGGTTACTCTTGGTCCCCTCTCTGTGTTATCATTTATCCATTCTCAAGAATCCCTTGATTTTTGGTTATTGGCTCTCCAAAGGAATAGGACCTTGAATGTGGTAACTCTATAATAAATTCTGTGGAGTACATGCTGAATGAATAGGTCTTAGATCTGAAGCAGAACATCAAAACATTCTTAAGTTATAGGAAGACATACTAAAATTTCTACTTGTATTTGTCATAACTCTCATTCCTTTATTTACCTTAGTGTTTTATAATGTGGATAATATGGTCTTATATACTACATGTATATATCTTCTTCTGCTGTTTTTTTACACGTATATATCTTCTAAATAAGGCACTAGAATAATTGTTACTAGTTGTTGGCAAAGTAATCTCTCTTGTCACATCTCTTTCTGGTCTGGTCACACTGGCTCCAATGGTCATTCTGCTCATCTGCTACATGCTGATCAGTAAGTTCAGTGCTATGGTCAGTATTGGAATCACACGGGTCACTCTATCTTTCCAGCCTGTCTGTTTACCAGTTCTTACTGCTCTTTGCTGTGGTATGTGGCTCTCTAAATTGGTAAAGTCATCTTAATGGAAAATGTCTATTTATTCTGCTCCTATTTTGATTAGGAAGTGATAGTTTCCATGTAGCATACTTATATTCCAAGAATTGTTTTCCTGAAGATTACAAAAAAAATACTCATCTATGATGTCTCCCTGTTTTTTTTTTAATTTTAACTTATTTTAATTTTTTTTTCTGAGAGAAAGAGAAAGAGAGAGCGAGAGAGAGAGAGAGTGCGCGCGTGCGTGCTCACGCGCGAATGGGGGAAGGGCAGAGAGAGAGGGAGACACAGAATCTGAAACAAGCTCCAGGCTCTGAGCTGTCACCACAGAGCCCAACGGATGCAGGGCTCAAACTCACAAACTGCGAGATCATGACCTGAGCTGAAGTTGCACAGCCTAACCACTGAACCACCCAGGTGCCCCTGTTTTTAAAACACTTCACAAGCCTTCCTTTCCGAACACTTCTGATGCTGATTATAAAAACATTTATAAATAATAAGGAAGTAACAATTATAGTTACACATAAGAGAAAAAAATCAAAATCATTTAAGGTAAAAGATATATTCTATGAAAGTTATATACAGGGAACACTTAAAAAAATAAAATCATATTTTAAAAAATGTATCAATGGAGCATGCTCTTTAAAGTTATTTTCATGTAAATGTTTTTATAAAAACAAAGAATAACTTCATATAAATAACCATCCTTCTGTATTTTATTATACAGGATGTGCTTGAATTTAGGTATATCTTCACTAGGCAGTAGAGTTTTCTAAGAATCTCATTCCTTTTAATAGGAAATACAGAAAGAATTTGGGGACTAAGTAATTTATATAAAGTCCTAAAAATGTGACATGCAATTGCAACAGAATGCCAATGCTCAATCTCACATTACCCTGACGACTTTGAAACAGAGTGCCTGTGACCCTTTGCTATAATTTTGCTTTGTAATCTAATGCCGTTAACGGCCATCTCTAATAGAGATTCTCTGTCTTGATTAATGTTGTCGCCATTCAACTAGTTGTTCAATCTAGAATTATTGGTGTCATTTTTAAATCCTTCTTCCTCCTTATAATTCATATCTAATTAGTTACTGAGTCTTGTAAATTGTATCATCATCATAATAATTTTCAATTCTCTACTCTGCTCTTTATTCCAATTGCTACTGCCCTAATTAAAGCCATATGGCCTTTCTGGTCTACAGCAATAATGCCTTAACTTGTTTCCTATAACCAGTCTTCCTGTCCTTCAATCCTTCCCTCCTTCACACTGTTGTCAATAATCTCATAAGACATACATGTATTTTGTTATTCCCCTATTTAAATAAATCAGTGTCTCTTAATTTTAATAGAAAACCTTCAAATTTTTGAAGTGCCACCCACCTACCTTCACAATTATTCCTAAGAAACCTGGGTTGTCCACTGCTCCTCTCCATTCTAAACTGTCCACATTTCCATCAACACATCCATTCACTTCCACAAATTTCCATATCTTTTTCCTCTTTTTGTTTCCTCTATCTCAATTCCCCAACAATCTGCCTAGTGAAATTTTTTAACATTTGGTTCAAATTTTAATTTTTTGTAAAGTCTTCTCCAGAATTCTGCTTTTTGGTACTTCCATATTTCTTTTTAGACCTATATGTCAACAATTAATGCTCTGAATAACAAGAAAGCACGAGTCTACCCTGTAAAAGGGTAAACTCTTTGAAGGCAAGAATGCTGGCGTTTTACTTTAAAATGGTCATATTCATTATAAAGTGAGGTAATCAGTATGATATTTTGTACCCCAGGAGCCTTTGAAGAGTTAGGTATTTCTGAGATTAAAAAAAAAAAAAAAGCCCTTAATCACAATCCCTTCAACAATGATGTTGGAAAACCTGAACAGCTATATGCAAAAGAGTGAAACTGGACCACTTTCTTACACCATACACAAAATAAACTTAAAATGGCTTAAAGACTTAAATGTGAGATCTGAAACCATAAAAATCCTAGAAGAGAGCACAGATATAATTCTTTGGCATTGGCCACAGCAACATTTTTCTAGATATGTCTCCCAAGGCAAAGGAAACAAAAGCAAAATTAAACTATTGGGACTATATCAAAATAAAAAGCTACTGCACAGTAAAGGAAATAATCAACAAAACAAAAATACAACCTACTGAGTGGGAGAAAATATTTTCAAATGATATGTCTGATAAGGGGTTAGTTTCCAAAATATATAAAAAACTTAAAGGACTCAACATCTAAAAAAACCCCCAAATAATCCAATTAAAAATGTGTAGAAGACATGAACAGACATTTCTCCAAAGAAGATATCCAGATGGCCAACAGACACGTTAAAAGATACTCTACATCATTCATCATCAGGGAAATGCAAATCAAAACCATAATAAGATCACCTCACAACTATCAAAGCGACTAAAATCAAATACATAAGAAACAAATACACAACAATAGGTGTTGGCGAGGATGTGGAGAGAAAGGAACCGTTGTGTACTGTTGGTGCGAATGCAAGTGGTGCAGCCACTGTGGGAAACAGTAAGGAGTTTCCTCAAAAAATTAAAAACAGAAATATCATATGATCCAGTAATTTCACTAATGGGTATTTACCCAAAGAATATTAAAACACTAATTTGAAAAGATATATGAACCCCTGTGTTTACTGCAGCATTAATTAAAATAGCCAAGAAGCAACCCAAATGTCCAATGGTAGATGAATGGATAAAGAAGGTGTGGTATATACAGACAATGGAATATTACTCAGCCATAAAAAGAAGGAAATCTTGCCATTTGCAACAACATGATGAATCTAGAAGGTATAATGCTAAGTGAAATAAATCAGTCAGAGAAAGACAAATGCCATATGATTTCACTCATATGTGGAATTTAAGAAACAAAGCAAACAAACAAAGGAAAAGAGAGAAAAAAACAACACCAGAGTCTTAACTATAGAGAACAAACTGGTGGTTGTCAAAGGGGAGGTGGCTGGGGGAATGGGTGAAATAGGTGAAGGCGATT
The DNA here is from genome assembly GCF_014898765.1 of Herpailurus yagouaroundi. NCBI lineage: Eukaryota > Metazoa > Chordata > Mammalia > Carnivora > Felidae > Herpailurus > Herpailurus yagouaroundi. Next base: position 46,338,077 of record NW_024412403.1, on the reverse strand, counting down.
AAGGGTACACTTATGTGATGAGCCCTGAGTAATGTACAGAATTATTGAGTCACTGTATTGTATACATGAAACTAATATAACACTGTACATTAATTAAACTGGCATTAAAAACAATAAAAAGTACTGAATCACATTATTTATCATTCAACTGATACCTCTTAAATTCAGAAACTTATTTCTTAATTGAGACCTAATCTATAGCTTCTAAGAGGCACTTTTGGAGAATTAATATTCTGGTTACCTAACTTGATGTTTAATTCTGTAACCAGATTAAATTATAATAGCATTGTTCCAGTCTCTAAAATCATGTAAGACAGAAGAACATTCTTGGAATCTGGATTTCAAATCTGATACAATAAAACCTATATATGCTTCAAATTTTGGGGGACCCTGCCAATTTTATTAGTACCTTAAATTTAGTTATGAGCTTCCCGTTTTAAAAAGTAGTTAAAATATTATTTAATAAGGATTTCAAGTATATCATATAGGCATACAAAGGTCTAGTAGTTATTTCCTGTTTTATTCTTTATTTCCTGTATCATTTTGTTCTTTTAGTAGATCACATTTGTTGGAATTTTTATAAATATTATATTTCATAATATTTTTAAAAATGTTTTTAATGTTTATTATTTTTGAGAGAGAGACACAGAGCATGAGGGGGGAGGGGCAGAAAGAGAGGGAGACACAGAATCCAAAGCAAGCTCCAGGCTCCAAGCTGTCACTATACAGCCTGACGTGGGGCTCAAACTCATGGACCAAGAGATCATGACTTGAGCCGAAGTTGGACGCTTAACTGACTGAGCCACCCAGGTGCCTCATATATTGCATAGTATTTATATAATAATTTTAAACACCATTCTCCAAGGTTGAAAATAATATGCATAATATAAAAATCTTATCTACACTGTTCTGTAACTTGAAAAGTTGCTTCAAGCTATTCATCAATAAAAAGAAGAGAAAAGCCTTGAAAAAAAAGAAAAATGTATGACATCTTCCAATTAGAAAATAGAGTTGGAAAATACTGCTTTTAGGGCACCTGGTTGGCTCAATCAGTTAAGTATCCGACTTCGGTTCAGGTAATGATCTCACAGTTCGTGGTTCTACCCTGACAGCTCAGAGCCTGGAGCCTGCTTTGGCTTCAGTGTCTCCCTCTCTCTCTGCCCCTCCCCCAGTCACACTCTGTCTCCCTCAATCATAAAATAAACATTAAAAATTTTTTGAAAAAAAAAAAAGAAAATACTTCTTTTTTGAAACGAACAATTTATTTTGAGACATGATAGATTTTTATTTTTATGAAGGCTTTTGGTCAAATTAAAAGATAAATAGATATTGCTACCTTATATGTCAGGCTCTAAGAGATTAATTCATTTTGCTTAGAAAATAATGAAAATATCATCAATAAAGTGATATAGAGCATTTTACACCGTAAATATGGTAAGGGCATAATATGCTTCATTCATAATATTAAACTTGCATCCCTTCTGGAGTAATTGAATACAGTGATGTTTCAAAAAAAAAACTCATAGAAAATGAGATAGAAGGGAGCTAAATAATGGATTTGCCTCTTTTAAAATAATGTGTAAGGTTAGAGAAAAGAGGAGAGGATAAAAACAACTTGAATAATTTTACTGACTGACTTTTCATTGAAGGTGACTGCCAAGTCAATGGTGAATGTTTTGTTTAAAAAAGAACAACAGGGGCGCCTGGGTGGCGCAGTCGGTTAAGCATCCGACTTCAGCCAGGTCACGATCTCGCGGTCTGTGAGTTCGAGCCCCGCGTCAGGCTCTGGGCTGATGGCTCAGAGCCTGGAGCCTGTTTCCGATTCTGTGTCTCCCTCTCTCTCTGCCCCTCCCCCGTTCATGCTCTGTCTCTCTCTGTCCCAAAAATAAATAAACGTTGAAAAAAATTTTAAAAAAGAACAACATATAGTATAGTTTTACAAATTATTAGGTTAAGATAGCTGAAGAAAGACTTTGAGCCTGAAATCATTGAAACAATAATCAAAAAGGTTGGTGGAATTAACTGGTTTTGGGGCATTCAGAAATGCTTAAACTATTAATGAATTAAGTTGAGATCATATAATCTACAATGATAGTTTGGTTCTAAATTTTTAGCCTATTCTTCTTGCTCGCACAATTCCCAAGCATCAGTCAGAAAAAAGTTTAGAGGGTACTTATGTATCTCTAGAGAAACCTATCTTGTTCATCTTTAAGTATGATCAGATCAATCCATAACATTTGTTGTGAGGGCAAAAAAAAGTAATTTCATAACCATTGTTTCTTCACTATCACTGACTTAATTGATTCACCATTGTCCTGTATAGAACTCCATTTAGGAAATAATTATTAAACATCAAAAATGCCTTGGGAAAAGGAAGATTTGTTGTAAAGGCAGTCATGACATGGAACTCAAGCATGATATTAAAGTCCAGTACAATGAAAGAAAGAAAACAGTTAAATATAAGAAGGTGTTTTTGTTTTTGTTTTTGTTTTTAAACCAGGCACTCAGATAAAGCAATTATTTCTCAATTAAATAATGATGTTAAATTGTGAAAATGAGAGGTATGAGTAGAAAATCAGGAAAGCCAAAAAGGATTATTCTTATAACATTAAAAACAATAAAAGTGAACAACCTATATATTGGAAAATGACATGCAAACTTACAGTTGTTGTATAAGCAGCCTCTGGATCATCTTCCAGTACCCGGGAGAGACCAAAATCGGAAACTTTGCATACTAAGTTGCTGTTGACCAATATATTCCTAGCTGCTAGATCACGATGAACATAGCCCATATCAGAAAGATACTTCATTCCTGATGCAATGCCTCGGAGCATACCGACCAACTGGATGACTGTGAAATGGCCATCATGTTTCTGAAAGAGAATTACAATTGTTTACATTGATTTATTTTATTTTATTTTTTAAAATTTTTTTTCAACGTTTATTTATTTTTGGGACAGAGAGAGACAGAGCATGAACGGGGAAGGGGCAGAGAGAGAGGGAGACACAGAATCGGAAACAGGCTCCAGGCTCCGAGCCATCAGCCCAGAGCCTGAAGCGGGGCTCGAACTCACGGACCGCGAGATCGTGACCTGGCTGAAGTCGGACGCTTAACCGACTGCGCCACCCAGGCGCCCCTACATTGATTTATTTTAATGTAGCATGTGTGCGTGCCTGCATGCATGTGTGTATACATGTGTGTGTAGCATTAAGTAAAACCCTTGAATTTATTTTACTGGATCCAATAATATAAGAATCAAATTTGCTGATCATGAAATGTAAGAATTTGTTTGACATTTAAAAGAAAGGAAAAAGTCTAGCTGGAAGTGACAAAGGAGAACAAAGGATAAAAGAGAACCAACCAAATTAACTTCTAGAAAGAAAGATTTCAAAAACTTTAAGAAGAGAGACTGAAGTCAAATTAGGTAGCAGCAATGACTCCCAGAGAATAGAATTTGCTTCCCATAGTTGTGAGTTCGGGTGGGCAGAAGGACTGCAAAACCCCTTGGTTTGGATAAAAGTTGTGTGATAAACTCGAAATATGAGTAGAAATGATTACTAGGGAAAAGAAAACTTGTTTGCCTAAACAAGAAACAAGTTTAGGGAAGCTATGGGAAACAGAGAAAAAAAATACATGCAAACAGAAAATAACGAGATTTTCCAATTCTTTCATTATATAGAGCAAATAGAAAGGAAGTTGTTGGCAACTGACTGAAATCAGGACTATTTTAGTGCCCAGGTGGGAAGATTAAATAAAATCATATGAATAACAAGCCAGGCACAGCACTGGTATGTAGCAGACAATCCCTTGATTGTGCTATTTCTTCTCATTTGATTTAAAAATAACATGCTTTTTAAAAAAAATTTACATCCAAATTAGTTAGCATATAGTGCAACAATGATTTCAGGAATGTAAGGGGCACTGAGGGATCTACTTCTGAAACATGCTTTTTTAAAAAGGAAAAGAATCTAATTGTCATCCATGTAAGACGTGTGCCTCAATAAGGTCAGATACAAACAATACTCTAGAAATTAGAGAAAAATAAAATAAAAATATTTTAAGTTTGGAAAATAACGTATATTGCTCTACAAAGTTATTTGGAGATAGTTGCCTTAAAAGGAGTTATAGAGAAACATGAAAAATTCCCAGTTGGTTTTATATATTAGGTGACATTTATTTATGAATGTTATTAAAATGAATATCTAGTAAGAGACAGATGCATAAATAAGAGTTATCTTAAAATTTGCAAAGTTAAACAAGTTTTAATGGATACCTGATTTTGAACTATAGTGTGGATTTAAATACAGGGATGATCTGACCATATCACAGTGACACAGTATCCTATACAATGAGGATTCATTCGTCACTTAAATGAATAAACTTATACTACAAATGAAATAAACTTTGTCTTTATATCAACTCATCTTCCTGATAGCTCTCTGATAATATCTCCCAACTCAAGTGCAGAGTAAGGAAAAGAACTCTCAAAAGAAACAGTCTATGTAGCAAGAGTATCCATTTGTGCAGGTCCTTCTGTATAATTAATGTATAAAAGATAACCTAGCAAAGAAAATCTTTGGTGTTATTAGCTCTTTATGTTTCCAATCCATCTTCCTAGACAGTGCACTATTAGATGAAATCTGCCTCTTCTATAATGTACACTACCTACCTCTCCTCTATTAGGACTCTCAAAGCCACTGAATAGAATTCAAAGCATAAATTCTTTCAGCCTAGAAAGGATTACACTACATTTAAAGAGGTGGCTCTTTTACCTATTAGAAATGAAGTTGTCTGGTACAGATCTCATCAATGTAGAATTTCTGCATGGTAGGAAATGTGAATGGACCATCTGAAAACTAAGGAATGCCTCAGTTTTCTTATCTCTACAATGAGAATAGAATAATCTAACTCAGAGGTGCAGTGAGAATCACATATAAAACATATAGCACAGCCCCTGACTTAATTTAATAGTTATTATTTCATAAAACCTTACAGTACTACAATTACATGTATTTCTTATAATTTTAATATAAATTAATATTTAATATAAATATTTAATTTAATATCAGAAATTCTCCTCTCACTTTCCTGAAAAATCAATGGGCAACATACACCTTTACATCATAAAAAGAAATAATTTATTTAATACCAGGTTGAAATTTAATTTCCTATCTTTTCTGAGAGTGACACAAAGCACCAAGTTATTTCTTAAAAAAAAAAAAAAGACTACTTTTTTAGAGCACTTTTAGGTTCACAGCAAAATTAAGAGGAAGAGACAGAGATTTCCTATATATCTTCTGCCCTTTGCACATTCATATGCATAACTTCCCCCAAAATCATTCCCCACCAGAATGGTACATTTGATACAACTGATGAACCTACATTGATAGCCAAATTATGGAAAGAGCCTTTGGTCCATTTTTAAAATGGCTGGTTTTCTTGTTGTTGAATTTTAAGAGTTCTTTGTATATTTTAGTCAAGTCCTTAATCAGATGTGTCTTTTGCAAATATTTTCTCCCAGTCTATGGCTTGTCTTCTCATTCTCTTAACATCATCTTTTGCAGAGCATAAGTTTTAAATTTTAATGAAGTCCAGCTCATCAATTATTTTTTTCTTGGATTGTGTCATTGTAGTTGTATCTAAAAAGTGTTTGCCATATCCAATATCATCTAGGTTTTTCTATGTTCTCTTCTAGCATTATTATAATTTTGTGTTTAACATTTAGGTCTGTGATACATTTTGCCTTAATTTTTGTGAAGGGTGTAAGGTTCTGTGTTTAGTTCTTTTGTTGTTGATTTTGCTTTTTGTTTGTTTTTATTTTTTGCATGTGGATATCCAGTTGTTCCAGCACCACTTATTGAAAAGACAAGGTTTGCTCCATGGTATTGCTTTTTCTCTTTTGTCAAAGACTAGTTGACTATGTTTATTATAGACTTTCTATTCTGTTCCATTGGCCTGTTTGTCTATTCTTTCATCCATATCACACTGTCTGGATTATTGTTTATAAGTCTTGAAGTCAGGTAGTACCAGTCCTGTGAGTTTGTTCTTTTTTGATATTGTGTTATCCATTCTAGGCCTTCTACCTCTACATATAAACTTCAGAATCACTTTGTTGATGTCCACAAAATAACTTTCTGGGATTTTTATTGGGTTGCATTAAAAATATATATCAAGTTGGAAAGAAGTGACATTTAAATAATACTGAGTTTCCTTAATCATTAATATGGAATATCTCTCCATATGTTTAGTTCTTCTTTGATTTTGTTAATCAGAGTTAAGGTTTTCCTCATACAGATATTGCACATACTTTGTTAGATTTATACCTAAGTTTTTCATTTTGAGGGTGCTAATGTAAATGGTATATGTTTTTAATTTCAAATTCCACTTGTTCATTGCTGATATGTAGGAAAGCGATTGACTTTTATATATTGTATATTAACCTCGTATTCTTCAACCTTGCAGATTGCAAGGTTTTGTCAGATTTTCTACATAGACAATATGTTATTTGTAATAAGGACAGTTTTATTTTTTCCTTCCTAATCTGTGTACTTTCCTCACTTTTTCTTGTCTTCTTACATTAGCTACTGCTTCCAGTATGATAGTCAAAAGGAGTAGTGAGAGTGACATACTTGCCTTGTTCCTGATCCTGGTGGGACAACTTTAAGTTTCTCACCATTAAGTATGATAACTATAGGTTTTTTTTGTAGACAGTTTTTATTAAATTTAAGAACTTTCCTTCTATTTCTAGTTTACTGAAGGTTTTTTTTTTTTTAAATCATAAACTGGTGTTCGATTTTATCAAGTACCTTTTTCTATTTATGTGATCATGTGATTTTTCTTTTTTAGTCATTTGATGTGATAGATGACATTAATTGATTTTTGAAAGTTGAACTATTCTTGCACATCAGGGTAAATCCCATTTGGTTGTGGCTGTAATTCTTTTATACAGTGCTGGATTTGATTTGCTAATATTTTTGTTCCAAGTTATTTTTTAACAGCTTTATTGAAATACGATTCACATACCATATAATTTATATTTTTAAACTATGCAGATTTATCATTTTTAGTGTATTCACAGAGTTAGGGTAACTATCACCATAATCAGCTTTAAAACTTTATAATGATTCCCCAAAGACATTTTATACTAATTGGCAGCCATCCCCCATCTCCTCCAATTTCCCCCACCAGCCCTAGAAAACTACTAATCAACTTTCTATCTCTATAGGTTTGCCTATTCTGGGTATTTCATTTAAATGTAACCATAAAGCATGTGGTCTTTTGTGACTGTATTCTTTCACTTAATATAATCTTTCAAGGTTCACTCAATATTTTATTATTTTTACTGATGTATAATATTCTATTCATTTTTTAGTACCTCTATCGGTTGATTGGTTGATAAACAGTAGAGTTATTTCCACTTTTTGGCTATCATACGATATATATATATATATATATATATATATATATATATATATATATATATCCCTCCTTTTTTTTAAGATGAAGGCACTTAAGTTCTATTCTTTTTAGCAAATATCAATTATACAATGCAGTGTTATCAATGATAGTCACTATGTTTGTTATATGTTAGATCCTCAGGACTTACTCTAACAGAATGTGTGCATCCTTTTTCAAACCACCCTATTTCCTCTACTTCCCCCACCCTTGGCAACCACTTTTCCACTCTCTGTTTCTATAAGTTTTATTTACTATTATTATTATTATTATTTATTATTATTATTATTATTATTATTATTTTCCACATATAAGTGATGCCAGCAATATTTGTCTTTCTCCGTCTGACTTATTTCACTTAGCACGATATCTTTCAGGTTTACCCATGTTGTGGTAAATGGCAGGATTTCCTTTTATTTAAAGGCTGATTAATATTCCATTATATCTTTTCCAGGTTTTCTTAATTCATTCATCCATCAACAGACACTTAGGTCTTAGGTTATTTCCATATCTTGGCTGTTGTGAATAATGCTGCAGTGAACATGGGAGTGCAGATATCTCTTAGAGATAATGGTTTAATTTCCTTTGGATATATTCCCAAAAGTGGAATGCTGGATCATATGATAGTTCTATTTCTAATTTCTTGAGGACCCTCTATACTGTTTTCCAGATTTTCTGCACCCATTTACATTCCAACCAACAATGTACAACGGTTCCCCATCTTCATATCCTTGTCAGCATTTTTATTTTTATCTTCTTGATAATAGCCATCCTTAGAGATGTGAAGTAATATCTCATTGTGGTTTTGATTTGCATTTCCCTGATGATTAGTGATGTTAACCATCTTTTCATCTACCTGTTGGCTATTTGTATATCTTCTTTGGAAAAATGTCTATTTGGGTCCTTTGCCCATTTTAAAAATTGGGTTATTTGTTTGTTTGTTTACTGTTGAGTTGTATGAGTTCCTTGTATACTTGGGTATTAACCCCTTGTTGAATATACGATTGACAAATGCTTTCTCCCATTCCAGAGGTTACCTTTTCATTTTGTTGATAGTTTCTTTTGATGTGCAGAAATTTTTTAGTTTGGTGTAGTCCCATTTGTCTATTTTAGTTTTGTTGTCTTTGCTTTTGGGGTCAATCCAAAAAAATCACTGCCAAGACCAAAGTCAAGGGACTTATCCTCTATGTTTTCTTCTAGGAGTTTTATGGTTTCAGGTCTTATGTTCAAGTTTTTAGTCCATTTTGAGTTAATCTTTGTGTATGGCATAATATAGGGGTTCAGTTTCATTCTTTTGAATGTGGCTGTCCAGTTTTCCTAGCACCATTTGTTGAAGAGACTTGTAATTTCCCATTGTTTTTTCTTAGCTCTTTTTCATAAATTAATTGACCATATTTGCATTGGTTTATTTCTGGGCTCTCAATTCTGTTCCATTGATCTATGTGTCTGTTTTTATGCCAGCTTCATACTGTTTTTATTACTAGACCTTTGTAATATAGCTTGAAATTAGGAAATGTGATGCCTCCAGCTTTGTTCTTTTTCTCAAGATTGCTTTGCCTTTTGGGGCTCTTTTATGGTTCCATACAAATTTTAGGATTATTTGTTGTAATTTTGTGAAAAATCCCATTGGAATTTTGATCGGATTGTATGAGTCTGTAGATTGTTTTGGGTAGTATGGACATTTTAAAGATATTACTTCTTCCACTCCATGAGTATTCTGTACAGAATAATTTTCCATTTTTTGGTGTTATCTTCAATTTCTTTTTTCAGTATTTTATAGTTATCAGTGTACAGATCTTTCACTTCTGTGGGTAAACTTATTCCTAATTGTTTTATTCCTTTTCGATAAAATTGTAAATGGGATGTTTTTCTTCATTCCTCTGACAGTGTTTTGTTAGTGTATAGAAATGCAACTAATTTTTGTATATTGATTTTGTATCCTGCAACTTTACTGTATTTATTACTAACAGGTTTTTGGTGGTGTCTTTAGGGTTTTCTGTATATCATATCATGTTACCTGCAAATGGAGACAGTTTGACTTTTTCTTTAATGATTTAGATGCCTTTTATTTCTTTTTCTTGACTAATTGCTTCAGCTAGGACTTCCAATGCTATGTTGACTAAGAGTGGCAAGAATGGACATCTTTGTCATGTTCCTAATCTTAGAGGAAAAGGTTTCACTTTTTACCATTATGTATGATGTTCACTATGGGTTTCTCATATATGGCCTTCATGACATTGATACTGAATTTTGTCAGATACTTTTTCTGCATATATTGAGATGATCATAGGGTTTTTATCCTTCATTTTGTTGATGTGGTATATCACATTGATTGATTTGTGAATGTTGAACCATCCTCGCATCCCTATAATAACTCCCACTTGATCACATTGTATGATCCTTTTAATGCACTGTTGAATTTAGCTGGCTAATATTTTGTTGAAGATTTTTGCATTTATGTTCATCAGGGATATTGGCATGTAGTTTTCTTTTCTTAAAAAAATTTTTAATGTTTATTTACCTTGAGAGAAAGAGAGAGAGAGAGAGAGAGAGAGAGAGAGAGAGAGAGAGAGAGAGATACAGAGAGCATGCAGGGAAGGGGCAGAGAGAGAGACACACACACACACACAGAATCCGAAGGAGGCTCCAGGCTCCAAGCCATCAGCACAGAGCCTGACACGGGGCCTGAACTTAGGAACTATGAGCTCATGACCTGAGCTGACATCTGACGCTAAACCGAGTGACCCAGGCGCCCTGTAGCTTTCATTTCTAATTAACATTTAAAAGTAATACTTTTTGCTTATGACCACCAGGAGGCTGAGTTTCCACTCATCTGAGTGGGTATTTTGAGTGTAGTGCTGCTGATGAAATTTAGAGGCTTTTTTTTTACGGAAGAAAAAGATGAATTTTATCCCAGATATTTCACAAGTCTGAGTAATGTGGTGACTTTTCAACTTCTAGACTATGTGTTTCTATTGTATTGTGGAGTCAAATTAGAATTCTAGAAAGCACAAAGGGAAAAGGCAGGCCAAGGAAACAATGCTTCCATTTTGCAAGAATTGTGCTTCTTCCTTGTGAGAAGATAAAATGCTGTGAGAGGGCCATCTGTGTTTTGAAATAGCATTTTCACTTCGTCAGCAAAAATTCACAAAATTGATTAAATATAGCAAAAGTGACTTTCCACAATATATTTACTTGAAATATTTATACAATTAATATTGTTAATGAAAGAAAATTTTTGTTAAACTGTTTTTATGATTCCTCTTATTTAGACCCAATATAGGCTATCAAGTTGTCACAAAGAATTTAATTTTTGCCAGCTGAGGAAGCTTTTGTTTGCCAAAAGAAGAACCATTTTCACATAATCATCCATATCCAAGTTCAGGGAAGTCCAAAATTTGTCAAAACCCAAAAGGGCCTAAAGCAATAGACATCTTTTACTTGAAAGCTTTTGAGGTTAAGTCTTATTTAGCACAATATAATGAAGCCAACATTTATTAAGCATTCCAGTTAGCTCTTGATGCATAACAAACTATCCGCAAAACTTAGTAACTTAAAATAATGACAGTCATCTGTTTGGGTCACAAATGTGTAGCGTGGGGGCACCTGGGTGGCTCAGTCAGTTAAGTGTCTGACTCTTGATGGTGGCTCAGGTCATGATCTCATGGTTCATAGGTTCAAGCTCCACATTGTGCTCTGAGCACTGACATTGCAGAGCTTGCTTCCGAGTCTCTCTTTCTCTCCCTCTCTCTTTCCCTCCTCTGCTTGATCTCTCTCAAAACAAACAAACAAACAAATAAATAAATAAATAAATAAATAAATAAATAAATTTAAAAAATCCACTAATGTGCAGCTTGGCTAGGGGTTGGCTCTGACGGTTCATGTCTGTTCAGGAGTCATTAAGTAGGGCAGCTCATCTGGGCCTGGAAGCAGTTTCCAAGATGACTCATTCATAAGTCTATCAAGTTTGGGCTGGCCATTGACCAGGAGTTCAAATGAGACTGTAGCTGGGAGCCCTTGGCTCTTCTTTACATGGACCTCTCCGTGGGATAGACTGTGCTTCCTCACAGCATGGTGAATGGGTTCTAAGAATAAATGTTCTAAGGCATAGGAAGTGGGAGCTGCCAATTTCTTAATCCTGATACTGGCTCAGAAACTGGTCAAACTATATTTTGTAGTTTTCAGTATATAAACCTTGCACTTTTTTTACTAAATGTAATTATTTTATTCTTTTTGATGCTGATGCACATTTGTATGCCATAGATCCATAGTTTTCGCCAAATTCTCAAATAGATCTCTGACTTAAAAAAGCCAAAGAGCCATTAATCTAGTCAATGCCCCCTCTTTTCCAGTTTAACAGAGGGGAGACTGAGTCCTAGGAAAGTTATACAATTCATCCAAGATAAGTAAATGAGAGAGTTGGGCTTCAAATGCAGGTAGATGACTTCTGAATGGTTAACGAATATTTGTCAAATTATAACCTAAGATTCAGCTTCATAGGGGAAGAAGCATCCATTACCTGCATATTTTATTCTAATTATTAACTTGAGCTTACCAATGGAGTCTCACAAAATTGGCTATTGCTCCAAACTGAGCTCTAAAGCCAACCAAAACCAAAGCAAAACAAAATTAAAGCAAATAAAATGACAAATAATGAAACATATTTTTCTGATTATGGAAATAATATGAACCCATTGTGAAACATTTGGAATACAACAGAGAGGGAGGCAAACCATAAGAAACTCTTAAATATAGAGAACAAACTGAGGGCTTATGGGAGGGGCAGGGGAGAGGAGAAAATGAGTGATGGGCATTGAGAAGGGCACTTGTTGGGATGAGCACTGGGTGTTGTATATAAGTGATGAATCATGGGAATCTACTCCCAAAGCCAAGAGCACACTGTATACACTGTAAGTTTAACTTTACAATAAATTATATTTAAAAAAACCATATAACATAAAAAAATTTTGGAATACATTAGGAAACTATAAAAAGAGATAAAATTCATTCATATTTGAGTCACCATTTGGTAGTCTAATTTTTTATGTTATTAAAATTAATCTCATATTGTTAATAGTATATTATGAAAATAGCAATGATATTACCCTATAAAATATTGTCTACAAAGATGATATAGTTTATGTTGTATAAATGTACCATATTCCTATAAGTTTTGCTTATTTTCAGTTTTTTATTATTAATTAAAACTTCAGTGAACAATAACATATACCCATCTTTGCATGAGGATAAATTCTAGAAGACTTTATACATTAAAGACATAAACATTATGAAAACCCTTGATGTAGGCTGACCAATTGCTTTTCAGAAAAAATGTTATTATGCTAATCTCTATAAGCCTACATGACAGGGTAGATCTCAGCACACCCTTGCCACTATTCACTAAAGCAAGAAAAGTTTTGTAGCAAGTACTGAAAAAATGCCATTCCCTGTATTTTATTTATTTTTATTATTTATTTTTATTTCTTATTAGAATGTAAGATCTGCAAGGGCTGGGATTTCTGTTAATTTTGTCTACTACTCATCTCTAATGCCTTGAGGAATGCCTGGTACATAGCAGGTGTTCAACAAGTATCTACAGAATAAATGAATAAATGAATAAATGAATGAACGAATGCATGTATCCTTTGAGGTGCCTTGCTCCTGTGGTTCACTCCTGATGGTTTTCTTAAAGCTTTTATTCAAATTCCAGTTAGTTAACATGAGTGTAATATTAGTTTCAAGTATTCAGTATAGTAATTTAATACTTCCATATAACACCTCATGCTCATCACAGCAAGTGCCCTTCTTAATCTCCATTACCTTTTTACCCATCCCCCTACCCACCTTCCCTCTCGTAACCATCAGTTTGTTCTCTATAGTTAAGAGTGTTTCCTGGTTTGCCTCCCTCTTCCCCACCCCCCTTTGCTTATTTGTTTCGTGTCTTAAATCCCACATACAAGTGAAATCGTATGGTATTGGTCTTTCCCTGACTGACTTATTTCACTTATTTCACCTCCAGGTCCATCCATGTTGCCGCAAATGATACGATTTCATTATTTTTTATGGTTGGGTAATATTCCATCATATCTATATACCACATCTTCTTTATCCATTCACCCAGTCAATGGACATGTGGGTTCTTCCCATAGTTTGGCTGTTGATGACAATGCTGCTATAAACATCGGGGTGAATGTATCCCTTTGATTTCGTATTTTTGTATTCTATGGGTAAATACCTAGAAGTATGATTGCTGGATTGTAGGATAGTTCTATTTTTAACTTTTTGAGGAAACTCCATACTGTTTTCCAGAGTGTCTGCACCAGTTTGCATTCCTACCAACAGTGCGAGAGGGTTCCCTTTTCTCCACATCCTTGTCAACACCTGTTTTTTCTTGTATTATTGATTTTAGCCATTCTGTCAGGTGTGAAACGATATTGCATGTAGTTTTTTTGTGGTGTCTTTGTCTGGCTTTGTTATTAGGGTAATACTGGTCTTGTTAGAGGTTTTTTTGTTTTTTGTTTTTTTTTTACTGTTTTTAAATTTTTTTTTTTGGAGAGAGAGAGAGAGAGTTTGTGTGAGCGGGGAGGGGCATAAAGAGAGGGAGAGAGAGAATCCAGGCAAGCTTGGTACCATCAGTGCAGAGCCTGATGCAGGGCTTGATCCCACCAACTGTGAGATCATGACCTGAACCGAAATCAAGAGTCAGATGCTCAAAGACTGAGCAACCCGGTGCTCCAGTGGTACTGGTCTTGCAAATAAGTTTGGGAGTGTTCCCTCCTCTTCTATTTCATGCAAGTTAGTTAAAAATTATTTTAACTACTCTTTACCACCAACCTTTGGAGAGAATTAAATTAACTGCCTTCATTCAGTATTACAGCAATCACAATTCCAACAGCAATACATGGCCTCCTTAAAATTTTTTTTTTCAATGTTTATTTATTTTTGGGACAGAGAGAGACAGAGCATGAACGGGGGAGGGGCAGAGAGAGAGGGAGACACAGAATCGGAAACAGGCTCCAGGCTCTGAGCCATCAGCTCAGAGATACATGGCCTCCTTAAAAATGAGATTTTGGTGTTTGTAAAGAAGATAAACCACTTACTCCATGTTCTGTCATGGGACCATACAACGTAGAATATGTACTTCTAATTCCCATGGCCAAGACATTTTCAGGGGTCCATGAGGTCGAAGCTATTTTTACAACAGCACTAAGACATATATCTGCTTTTTTTCACTATGGCGATATTTGTACTAATGGAACAAAACTCTTCTGGGTAAAACTGCAGAACCCGTAACACAAATCAAGGGTCAAGGTTGTGGCACCAAACCAAACTGTACTAGTATCCTCCATCCTCACGTTCTTCTCTGCCACATGAACTAAACAAACACACAAAAAGAAGACAGTTTTGTATATGAGTGAGAATATATTTGATGAAGCAGTAATATTTATTTATTTTATTAAATGTCAGCCCCTGATTACACACTCTCAGGATCAACCCCTGTGGGGGGTAGAAGAGAGCAGGACCGGGCAGTAGAAGAACTTAAAGTGCAGTGCATTTACAACGAACACCTTGATATATCCTATGGAATATCCTGGATCTGGGAGAACTCTTTGGAGTTGGTTCAAATTGAGGAAAAGTGTCTGGGTCCTTATTACCCTCACATCACTCAACCATTGGCTGAAAGCTGCTCCTGTAAAGTGTCACGATCTTTGATATGATGGCTTTCTCTACCTAGGCCATTTCCCAGAGAGGGGCTCAGGTAAGGAGTATCAGCTGCCAAAACTCTAGAACTTAGAGCAATAAGGGAGATGATCTTGATGTTTCCCCCAGTGAAGTGTCTTCATGTGTATCTCCTTTTAGAATCTGCTTCCCAGCGTGCCCAACCTGTGACAATCTCTCTCTCTTTCTCTCTCTCTCTCCTATTTATAGAATGTGGGCTTGATGAAAGAGAAGTTCCAAGCATAGTTTTATATTCTTTTAGGAACTCTTACTACTATCATTGATGCATTATTCTAGGGGAAAAATGCTAACATTCCTTAAACACTACAAACCAGTCGCAGTTATAAACTTCTTATTCTGATCTTACTCAATGTTTGTTAACAATTCTGTGATATAAGTGTATTTATTATCTCCAATTACAGATGGTCAAACTGAAGGACAAAGATATTTAATAACCTAATAAATAGTAGAGTCAGGGCTTGAATCTAGGCAGACTAATTCCAGAGCCTGTATTCTTTTTAATTGGAGTTGTCTAAAAAGGAGTTGACCCAAACTTTACCATAATGACCCAGTCTGGGCTAGTTTGGGCAGCATAATTTGCTTAATAAAGCAAGGTATAAAAGAGCTCTGAGAACTCTAAGCCAAAAACAAACAAACAAGAACATTCTAGGTAAACCAACAAATGAGGACCTACTTATCTATGTCGCTGAGTGGAATAGTCCCATTTATTCACACATGAGGACTGGCATAAATCTATTTCTCTACAAATGATACAACTCTCTCCTTTATGCAAAATCCATATTCCCTTTTCTAGTCCTTGTCAACATAGGCTCCTCAGGTGTGGTTTAGGACATACTGGTTTTCTTGAACATAGTAAATGGTTAATAAATGGTGACCAAGTTAAATAACTTTTGGTACCATCTTGTAGTGCACTGGTTGCTATATTATTCCTATTGTCTTATATTTTAAAAAAGCTTCTTTCTTTCCTTAAGCTAGGACACAGGTTTTCTCCCTTTTATGTAGCAGCTCCATCACAGCATCCGCTATACTGCCATGCCTTGTGTCAGCACTCGATAAATATTAATTCAAACTGAATTGAATTGTTTATGAGGGGAGGAGAAAAATGTGAGAGTACTGAGATTTAATATCTTTGGGCTTCCTACTAGAGATTAATCAAAAAGAAACTATGAATTTTTTTTTATGACACATGGTTTTTCCCCAGGAAGGCAGATTCAAATGAAAGAGAGTGAATGTGGCATATTTACACACTGCATCTCAGAGCTTAGTAGCTAGGATTCAGTTTGTCTTCATTCTTCTTTTTCTCTGCTGTCTCAGCCTGATTGCAAAGAAACATGGAGCTTAACCTCTATGTGCCAGAGAGGGTGAGCCTGACGGGGAGGTGATTTCTGAAAGCTATACATAATAATGCCTGCTACTTCTGAACACTGCAGAGCTCCACCGGACTGTCTCTCAGACCCCGAAGCAAAACATCCACCAGACTTGAGCAGTCATTGGCAAGTCACACTGTCTTCACAATGCAAGTAATGCAAACTCCGGATGATGCTTCTCAAGGCCCTGCTTGAAGTGTTCTGCTGCATAAACACTTTAAGCCTCTCAGGTGTCCATTCATCTTAGGTTGAGCTCAAGAACCTAGCCTGTGCTGAGGAAAAATGTAGGATTCGAGTGCTACGCTGTCTTGAAATCATCACATCGTTGTCTATTTTTTGGAAAAAAAATTCAAATTCTATGAAAACACAAATATCAGCACATTGCTCCTTTCCTTTAAAACCTTCCGATGACCTTCAGTGAAGAATAAAGTGCAGTATTTAATACAGACATGACCCTTGCTTCCATCTCTACTGTCATGTAACTTATTCTCATTCAATTTCTGTGTGTGTGTTTAATTCACCCATACAACTTGTTATTTCATGTCTGGTGTGCTGTGCTTATACAGTTCCCTCTTCCAGGAATGTCCATGTAGTCTTCGGTCACGTGAATTTTTCAGAAGTATCATGTCTTCTAGGAGGTCTTGGATGAATCCCCAAGTTCATTCTTTCAAATAATTCTCACTGAGAATCTACTACAGGTCAGTTATTGCTCTAACTGCTAGAGTCAGAGTGGGAATCAAAAGAGAAAGGTGCCTGTTCCAGTAGCACCAACATTTAATTGGAGGCAGAAAGACAGAAAATAAATAGGTAAGAAATACATGAGATACTTTTAAATACTGAAGAACTATAAAATAAATAAAATGGAGTAATGTGAAAAGAAGATGATGTGATGGAGGGTGTGAGTAGTTCCCAGCAGGAACAAATGGCTTAAGTTGAGAATGAGTTTGGCATGCTTGATGAATAAAAGCCAATGAGGCCAGAACTTGTTGAGTGACAGGGAGACTAGAGAGGTAGGCACAGGCAATATCAGGTAGGGTCATGTAAACTATGGTGAATAGTCTGAAATATATTCTAAAATAATGACAAGTTAGAGAAAAATTTTGATTGATTGATTGAGAATGTGAGCAAGTGGGGGAGGGGCAGAGAGAGGGAGCGAAAGAGAATCTGCACTATCGGTGTAGAGCCTGATGTGGGACTCGAACTCATCGTGGGGTTCGAACTCATGAAACATGACCTGAACCAAAGTTGGTTCGAGAAGTTAGAGAAGAATTTTAATTGGGGAGTGATAAACTCTGACTTGCAAATGAAAACGTTAGCAGAGAGATCAAGCTGGAGGCTTTTAGAGTAACACAGGAGAGAGAAACTGGTGACTTGAATCACAGCTGAGATCTACTTTCAAGGCATAGCCAGCAGGACCTACAATACATTGGACCAGTCAGGAAAGTGGAAGAATAAAGTGGGACCAAGTTTCTTTCTTTATTGCTCTCAAAGCATCCTGTCTACACCAACACTGGTTAAAACCATATGCATATATGTCTGTCTCTCCCACTGGCTTGAACATAATCTCATCTAGGGCAACTGTCTCAGTCATCTTTGAAATCTCAGGACCTAGAACCATATCTGGCATGTGGCAGATATTCAACAGATATTCACTGGATTGAACTGAACTGAATTTATTTATTTTTCTCTTAATGGAGTGAAGTACTTCAGGTTATTAGTCAGTGGGAGGATACTTTAATGAAATATTTTTCATGGACTTACTATAAGAGATTCTTTGAAAGAATCGTGAGTGAAGAAGTATTCACTACACTTGCAACCCCATCTTTACTTCTGGGGTTAAGACGGGTTTGACTCTGACTGTGACCATCAGATTTTTACATTTTCACTAAAGAGTGATAAAAAGGGAGCTAAATAAGTTAGATATATTTCTACTATATTTCTTTGTAGTTTCTCACTGGAGAATAGTGATGTTGAACCCATCAAAATAATTGCCTTACCAACTATCAAAAGTCTGTGAACCACAACATAAATCATTGTCCTAAAACTTTGTTGTTGAAAATGTGCAATATTCTTTTATATATAGTAAATGACTATAGTGATTCAGTGTCCTGAAAATGTTAAATATGAATGAGGAACAGTGTTACATATGGTAGGTGATAAGCTGCTATTATAGAGTAGAATTAATAAAAATCGCACATCATCATTTAGCAAACATTTACAGAGAATCCAATTCATTGTGCAGTGTCTTGGTTACCTACAATAAATAAATCAACTTCAAAGATTCCTCACAAATCTGGTGTAATGACACTATTGGATAATGACAATTGATGCTCTAAAATGAAGTAATGAAAGTTTGATCCATATGCACGTCAAAAGACATTTTTGATTCACTAACCACAAGTGATAAGGAAAGGCACCAGCCTTTCAAAACAGAATGACACAAACAGAAGGGTTAGTTGAAGCCTTGTAAAATGATTACTTCCAAAATGCTAACTTGAGCTATAAAAGGGCTGTGAAAAACATGTACCTCACTAAGTGTTTTACAAAAGACTGAGGTATATAACCAGTGGACTCTGTAAACCTCTTGTCCCCCAACTTCTGTGTTGCCAGAGCTTGGGGGATATGGGAAGATGCTAATCAACAGGCATAAAGTTTCAGTTAAGGAAGATGAGTAAGCTCTAGAGATCTGCTGTACAATGCACCTATAGTCAACAATACTGTTTTGTACACTTAAAAATTTGTTAAGAGAGTAGATCTCCTGTTAAGTGTTATTTCCAGAAGAAAAAAAAATCTATTTGTGTTTACAAGTCCATGTAAAAGAAGCAAACTCTGGAGGAATTAAAATAGTATTTGTGAATCACAAGCAATAGTATGAGTTAGTTTAACCATATATCTTGTTAAAATCTATGGTGATGAGAGAATGAGAGCTTAGAATAGGGTATGTGTGTGGGGTCCAGGTTATAGGTGATTCAACGAGGTGGAAAAAGACCTAACCTGTGGATAAGAGGAGATGGGGAGTGTGTGCCACCACGTGGGATTTAAAACAGTAAAAGTTGGATATTTGAGGAGCTAGGAAGAGGACATGAATAAAGGGATGGATGCCACAGAAAAATGGACTCAAAAAAATTTTTGCCCAAGGCAAATCATGTAGAAGGGAGAAAAACACTCTTTTTTGGTTTTGAAGGAAACTCCTGGCCCATTTCGGTATTGGAAGTTACATCCTTTAGCTGTGGTCTGTGTTAAAGAGGCTTTTATGGATCTGCCTAGGGACTTAAGCAATATCTTTGAAAGAAATATTTATGAGAAAGTGCATTTGAGTTTTCAACAATTGATTTATAAGTGACTTTGCAGAAAACAGACCTTGGAGGGTTACTTCTATAACTTAAGTTTAAAGTTAAATTTCAGTTTTTATATGTTCCTAAATCAGAAAGTTGACCATGCTGTGACTTTAAAAAATACTCCTGAATTTGAAAAAGAAATGGCTAAGGTTATTTATAGATTTGAAAAGACCAAGTCATTTTTTGTTTTAAAATAACCACTGAACAAATAAGAGTTAGTAACTCCTTTTTACCGAAGTCTTGGTTCTTGTGGCCTCCCCAGTTGAAAATCTTATTATAATTTCCTGTTGAATATTTACTAAATCCTCCAAGGCTTTTTCTTTTGTAGTCATTATGGATTTGCACTTAAGCTGGGCAGAGCTGGAAAGGCTACCAATAACAGAATCAGAAATTTCAATCACAAGGAAACTAAAAATGTCATTTCTAAAATACCGAAAAAAATCTAGGAAGAGAGTAGATATGGATTTGTGAAACATGGTAGTTGGGTTTCAGAATTACATGTTAAAGGCTTAAAGTGAATCTGAATATAATATAGCTTTAGTTTACAAAGCTTACTACTGAATTTAATTTTTTTTTAATTTTTAAAAAGATTTTTGCTTAGGTTTATGTGACGGCAACCTACACTAGCTACTGTGTGCTTCACTTAAGTAAAGCCAAGACAATTTAAACTTCTTTTGTCTGACATCTGGGGAAAGGTGTCAGAGTGCCAAAGCCTTGATGAAGCATCATTAGAGTGCATAAAATTACCCAGGGAAGATTTTGCAAGATACATCTGCTTGAGTCTGTATATATATTTTATAAAATCTCTCTAGGATGGTGATTCTGATTTGCAAGCATGGCTGGGAACTACCAAGACTCAGGTCTAATATTTGGTTCCATAAATCTAAAATCTCCTGTATGGTCCAAATAAGGATGTAGGAATGACTATAGAAGAGCTCAGGAAAATGCATGGAATAGCTCTTTATATTACTAAATTATGAACTCTACACCAATTTAAAAAAATCAGCACAAAGACCTGTATGCAAAAGAATTAGTGAGGAAAATTGTAAACTACAACTTCATGGTACCAGGTACTACAAATGACACAACACACTTACAGTACTATAATGCTAAAAGAGATAAATTTAGGCTTTTGGAAGTTGATGATTGAATTTCTAAATTTAAAATAAAAAGCTCAGCCACCCATATGCTTGGTTCCAAGTACACCCTGCTTTCATATATTTGGATGCTTACTGTCATATTATTTTTAGAATAGCATTTGGTATTAAGCTGGCACAGGCATGAAAAATAATAACATTCATCTACATGAAGTTTTACATATATTTTTTGGAAAAAAAGGAATTAAGAGGATTAATTCAACTCTAACTATTATGGTTTCAAAAAAACTATTGGTAGGTGAGTGCGACTTAATTTTTTTCACTGTTGAATATCAAATGAATGTGATGTAGATTAATTTTGCTCTCATACCCCAGCACAAATATAATTCCACACAACACAATTTACAAGAAAAGTGTGCTAATAAAATACAGCTCTCATTATTAATATATAACTAGCATAAGGTAAAATGCCATCTTTACTAGATTTATAATTTGACTACATAAATATTTAAAAGATCCCTTTAATTTTTTAAATTAATATTTGCTTTGCATTTGTTCAAGGGAACTCTTCAAATGACTCACACTGCTTTTGAAATGCTGATATGCACTTATATGTATTATTTAAATACTCATATTCTTGACGTATATCTAGATTTTTTTAAATGGTGAAAATAAAACTATTTTTAGCCACTAGAAAAAACAGACCAGGAAGTAACAGAAAAACAATTTTAAAACTGTTAGTGACATCTTCTGAAATGTGTGTATATATATGTGTGTATGTGTGTATGTGTAATATATATATGTATACATATATGCATATATGTATATGTGTATATATATTATATATTTAAAATGTTTAAATTAATTTTTATTTATTTTCTTTAAAGTTTATTTTGAGAGAGAGAGAGAGAGAGAGAGAGAGAGAGCGCGCAAGAGCACACACAAGTAGGGGAGGGGCAGAGAGAAGGAGAGACAGAATCCAAGGCAGACTGCACTACAGTCTCTGAATATAGCAACAGGAGTGATATTTTTAAGACACAGATTATATTGTGTCTGTACCCTAAACCCTACAACAGCTTCATGTCTTACTCAGAGAAAACACAAAGTCATTACAATGGCCAACAATGTCCCAATTCATTGTTTTTACAACTTGGTTGCATATTACACTCAACTGGGAGAACTTTGAACAAATATTGATGCATGTGTTGCACCAAGAGATTCTGATTTAATTCACCTGTGATGCAGGCTGCAACTTGGGATTGTTAAAAGTTCTCTAAATCAAATGAATATAACATACAGCCAAGGTTGAGAATCATTTCCCTTCAACATTTGAGTCCGTTTCTGCCCCCATCAACTCTCTGATTATCTTCTACCACCTATTCTAGCCATCATGACAGGGTGACTACATATTTTATTAACCCAACTGCAGCGTAAAAGGGTCAATATTAGCAATTTTGAAGGGACCATAGACATGATGGACCATAGACATAGCACTGTCTTAGGCAAAAGAGGCATATAGTCATAAAGTATAAAGACAATTTGTAGCTCCTTGGGTATAAAATGCTCCAACCTGAGGGCATTGGAACCTATTCTCTTTGGAACACTTCTCCCCAGGTATCCATTTGGCTTGCTCCCTCACCTTCTTCCACCTTTCCTCATATGACACTTTTCAGTAAGACCTGATGTGTTCACTCAATGTAATACTGAAACCTAATCTCACTCCCACCTTCACTGCTCCTGCTTTTTCTCTCCATCTGATGTACCATATATTTTGCTGAATTCTTTATTTCCCTTCCACTAGATTTTTTATCTCTGTTTTGTTCACTTCTGTATTCAAGGCTCCAGAATAGTACCTGGGGTTCTACAGTGTGTGAACACATATTTGTGCAAAAAAAATGAATGAATGCTTTATCAGCTGTTTCATAATGGGCAAGTTACCTATTGTGATTTGCCTCAGTTTCCTCATTAGTAAAATGGGGATAATAGTAACACTTACCTCATAATGTTGTCGTAAGCACCTGGTGAGTTAATGAATTCATGGAATTGAGAAATACCCAAGTCATAGAAGGCACACATAAATGTTATCTACATTAGTTAATTAAAGATATTCATCTTCATTTTGCTTTAGCCACAGATTCTTAGGTCCACACCTGGAAATTGTCACCCCTAAAACTGCCTTGCTTCAGAAATCTTAAGTAAGTATCAATCTAGTGTGTTTGTAAACCAGACCTCAGGAGAAAAACAAAACAAACAAGCCCCAATTTGTGGTGTTTGCCCATTTGTGTGGTGTAAATACTTTCCTCATACCCAATTTCAAGCTACTAATAGTTTAACAACCAGTTTTCTAAATTCCTGGCCATTTAATCATCATCTTTTGCAAGCTGGTATAATCTGTGGTATAACAAGCCACTGCTAGTACCCTAGTTTCTGGTACACTTTTCTTTTCCTTCAGCTCTCTCATCCTCACCATACAACTATCCTTCCTCTTTTACGTAATAACAACACGCAGCTGATGACATTTCTACTCGTTTCTAGTCTATCAGTCTCTTTATTTCCTTCTTTCTCTATCCTGGATTCACCAGTTGCTTACCTGAAAGATTCTTTTTCCACCACTCCAATTCTCCTTTAATACCGGTGTTTCTGTTGTACTTGCTCTACACACAACACTGCCCCCCACCCCCCAACTTTGGTCTGATCAGCCACTTTTCCTTTTAACTTCAGCAATTATTTTAAACATTGACTTTAAATTAAGGTTTGTTCTCAAACTCCCAAATAAACTCTCCTACTTCATATAGAAATGCAACAATATCAGGTATCATTTCCTTCAATTTAATGCTTCTCATAAATCTCTCTAGGTCCACAACACACAACCCCACGAGTCTTGGAAGATGTGGAGGCTTCTACTATTCAAAGCCAATCCTCTACCAAGGTCCTTGATTTTGTACTTTCTCATATCCTGAGATATTTTGCCTTGCCAATGTATGTTCTTTAATTCCCTATCCCCCAGTGTACAAATTCTCTAAATTTCTTTCTATTAAAAAATACCCTTTGCTTTTCTTTTTGTCTACTAGCATTTGATTTACCTCTTGCCTTGCTACCTCAGCTACTGTTTACCTAAACAATGGTCTCCATTACCAACTCCTATTTATCTTTCAATCTCATTTTGCCCTATACATTCTGTCTGGGATCAACCCATTAAACATGCGCTTGTTGAGATCACTGAGGACTTAAGTAGTAAATCCCATAGATGCTTTCCAGTTTTTGTTTTCCTGACTTTCTCTGCTGTACTGGAGACAACTGCTTATTTGCTCTTGCCTGATGTGTAGGACTCCATGTCCTCATCTTCCTCCTTGTTCTTTTTTGACCACTTATTCTTAGTTACCTTTGGAGACTCCACCCAGCAACTTCCTCTGAGTGGCACATCACGGAGTTCCAACCTTGTTCAACTCCTTGCCTTTCTCTAAACTTCTTCCTAAAAAATATCATGGTTTGGGTTTTATAACCACTTTTATGCTAATGACTGCCAGATCTTTAACTTTGGTCAAGATTTTTCTCCTGAGCTTCAGATTTATATTTCTTATTGCTGTCTGGACATTTTCACTGCATGCTCCATAGACCTCTCAAATGGAATATGACCCAAATGAAATTCATCATCTCCCAACTACCAGCCCATCCTGTTCCTATGCTGTATCTTCCTATCAGTTGGTAGCACTACCTTCCACACATTCTTTTTGTTCCTAAGCATCTTTTCCTGACCACGTTTTGAAATATGGTTTCCCTATTCAATCTGATCCTGTCAGCTTCTGTTTTTAGTAATTCTCCCCCAACCTTTTGTTTTTTTTTTCTGTTGTTATATGGATGACACTCCCTCTTGCTTGCTCATGTGACTGTGCTTTGCAAATAATGTATCTGTAACATCAAACGAGTTGAGGTGGCAGCAAGAGGCTGTAGCAAGAACACAATAACATATTAAACTGAAACCAGTGGTATTATTTTTTTGAATAACTGAATTTTGTGATTTGATAACATTTTTGTGGTTGGCATGTGGTATCTCAAGGTTTTAAAGTATTTT
>NW_024412403.1:46290877-46312607 GCF_014898765.1 Herpailurus yagouaroundi | reverse complement strand
TTTTTTTTTTTTCTTTCTCATGCATGCGATTTTTATCTTAATAGAAATTCTATGTGCAGACAGGAGACAAGTTCACATGGGCTATGGCAGTGAACTTATAAAAAGAATAAGTAATTTTATTTAAAAAAGTGTATGAGAACATGGCTTTTTGAGTCAGAGACTTGAGTTTGAATGATCACTCTACCACTTAGTGTGTTATGTATTATTTTATAAGCTTTAAAATAATCAACTCAATGACACTTGTATGAGGTAGATGCTGTTAATATTCCCATTTTATAGATAAGTAAGCAGAGGCACAGAGAAGTTAGTAACTTTCCCAAGTCACAAGGTCACATAGCTGGGAGGGATAGAACCAAGATGATCTGGCATATATTGACATTCAGATTCTTACAGCAGTGGTAATGATAGCCACCATTAACTGAACATCTATTCTTTCCCAGACTGTGTGGCGTCTTACCTATATAATGTACAAAGGTCAAAAAATATTAGTTTTTAAATTTTAAATCATGAAATATACCACTTATAAACAGGTATCAAGATGCTTCTACATAAATATTTTATTGATAAGCTATTATATTTTCTTTATAATATATTTTAATTAATTCATGATTCAGCAGGATAAAAAGGATATCTGAAGCTAAGAATTCTTTCCTAATTTGCTGTGGCAGTCATTTGATCCCATTTTCAAGAGCAATTTAGATTGAGTATGTGCTGCATTTATTTGCCATTATATTCAGCTCTAGGGTATAGTTGATGCAAAAAAAAAAAAAAATCCATAACTTATCCCAAGCATCATTAGAGAATAAGTCATGTTGGTATATGTCTGATAAGAATGAGTTTTTGAATAAACATAATGGAAGGTCCTAACTATACATGCATTTCAAAGTACCATAGGTGGTCCTGATAATTTATTCTAAAATAATTTAGCACATTTACAGGAGAAATGAATACAAGTTATAAAATAACATCCTGAGAATGGCTACAGAAAAAATAAAAACAAATAGTTCATGTCCCCAAACACCTATGAATTTCATTTTGCTTTAAAAAGCATTCTTGGTTGAGAGCCTGCATTGTGTGAGGAGTATTGCTCTGTAATAACTTGACGATTTTGCTGAATTCAGCTTCCGGCATTGAATCTGGGCATCAAGTCCAGTCACAGGGTAAATATATCATTACTGCTAATATTGAGAGAAGTCAGAAAAAGAGGGCATGAACTCAAGAAAAATAAATGAAAATGAGATTTAAAAAAAGAAGGTAAGACGCAGAACTTAACCAAATAACATAGAACAAAAAATTAAATGAAGAAAGAATGCTTGAGACTGTTTTTATCCTATGAAAGTGAAGATAAAAAATAATATAATATATTCCAAATAGCAAAAGTCCAGTCATGTTATAAGTAAGAAAATGGCCATATCTCTGCAGATAGATGAATATTTGAGAATACAATGACATTCAAATATGTGACCTCTGCTGGGGATGAAAAATATTTACTGTAGTAATTATTTTTTGTATTCTGTTTTTTTTTTTACTATCAGTGAGTATTTTTGTAGCATATGATGGCTTTTTAAATATTAAAGACATTATAAATACATTTGAAATATAACTTTAAGATTGCTCTGTTATTCTCTACTACTATGTGAGACAAATGATTTTTGTATACACCATACTTTCAAGGATAAGTCATTTTAAAAAGAATGCTTTAAAATTTTTTGTTCTGAAAAAAATCTCTGCTAGGGTTTTTTCTTTTTTCTTTTGTTTTCTGAAAGTCAGGCAAACAAACTTAAGAGTGATAAAACCAGTTTTCTGATATGAACTTGAGTCATTATTCGTAAATATACATCAATTTAAGGGGCTCAGCATTATAGATCATGCATAAAACATCATGCTGAATAGTTAAATGTGATAAAACAAAATGAATGTTTATGTGAGACAACTGAGTTTCATTTAATCTCTTTATAACATCATTTGGAAATATATATATATTAATAAGGCATGTGAATTTATAGGAGAAATCAATTATATTATTATATGTATATACTCCTCCCATTGGTAACACACTAATGTATCACAGTATCGGAGAAATGCACCCTAGAGAAAATGTTGCTATTCTTCATGGAAAAATCCATGAATAACATTATGTAAAAATTAATTTATGATAAATGATTTAAATCTAGAACTCAGAATATCTTATTTAAATGCCATCAGAAAAGAACACCTCACCCGTAAAAAGGAGTCTAGGGATCCATTCTCCATATATTCCACCACAATCATTACTGGTCTGCCTGCAAAAAGAGCAAAAGAACACACAAGGATTAGAGCAATTACGGAAATATGTGCTGCAGTAAGAGATTTCCAGCTGTGGCAGCTAAATTATTTGTATTTTATTAATAGAAACTTCATTTGCCAACGTGCTTCTACAAAAGTCTCCCTATTACATGTAGGCATCTCCCCTTTTTTTATGGCATCATTTCTGTTGAGTTCATATAAGGAATACAAATTACAAAGGAATTAAGCATTTCCTTTTCTGAAGCCCTGCAATCACTTGTTTATATTATGTTGTTTTGTCCTGAGCTTTTCCTAAAAGATCACAAACAAGCTGAAGGCAGGGTTTAAGCAGTCCCTGTAGCTGCCCTGGCACTTGCAGAACACCTTGTCCTATAGTGGTGAGGACACTGTGGCTGAATTACATTAGACTGGGCATTTCTGAAATATTCCTAGGGCAAAGAGGAAAGGAGAAATTCATAAATTCTCTGTAAGAAATTATAAACCATTAGTCATAGTCTGCTTTTAAGGACTTTTAAGTAGAAAAATGTCAGTAGATTGATGAATGCTACCAAGCTGGTGGGCTTTGAAATAGTTCTTGATCATGTCTTTATTGGACATAGATTAGATCAACAAAACATTGATGGCAGTGCATGAAAATAAGTAGCTCTGATTTTTTAGTCTAGTAACAGAAGCTAAAATCAGAAACTGAACATCATTTATTTCTTCTTTATCATATCTATTTGCAATTGCTACAGTTCCCAATACCTCTATTAGGTAGAATATTTGACATAAATAGATTTGTTTCAAAGAAAATAATCTATTTGTTCTGCCAAATTGCTCAAGTTTAAAAGATAAACTAATTTCAGATGAAGAGAAAATATTTACCCGAAATAAACATATATGACATATTTATTTTTTACTTCTATATTCCTTGCTTCTCATTGAAATTTTTAGCAATTGAATCTGCACTGTGCACATTTTTTCCTCGTAAGTACAAAGAAGATCTGGAAAGAAATTATGTGTACCAATGATGGAAATATTAGACCTCATATTGTAATTCATGTCTCTGTTATGAACTCAAAGCCTTGTGGGTTAAAAGGGGTGACTGTAACAAATTAGTAAAATGTCTGCAAATGCTAGATTTTACATTTGAATCTATATTTTAAAGAAAGATGTGCTAAAGGTTAAATGTAGTAATAAAGCTCCCAATTTATCATGCATAGTATTAGAATCCAAAGAAATTTCCCATTTTGGTGGATTTCCATAATGTTCCTCAAAGTCATTACTTTCACCCAAACACAGATATAGAACTTTATCAGAAAATCCTGAGGTCAAATGAACTGTCAGCACTATTGTAGCAAGGAACTAGAAGATCCAGATTTTAAATCTGACACTTTGTCATGAAATCTTTTATTTGGCCATTGGTTTCAGAGAGCTTGGAAACAGGAGCTGGATGCAAACACTTGGTTAGCAAGGTAGGGAAAATAAAAGATCATTTTTTATACTTCTATATGGAAATTCTGAGACCGGTATTCCAGTTTCAATTGTAATGGATCATGAATGTTAAGGGGAAATGCTGGGTTACTACAGTGACTGCCTGAGTTCACCTACCCAGAGTTAACCTTTTCAATCTACCTTGACCATGCTGCCAGAGAAACATATATATACCTCTCCCTAAGAATGTCAGTTTTGATACAAAAGAGCTTGCAAGCACTTTGCTTGTATTAATACAAATTATTATTAGCCTTATTACACAGATAAGGAAATTGAGATAGAAAATTAAAGCACTTGCCCATCAAAGAGCTAAGTGGCAGTGTCGAGTAGTCTGTCTCAGAGTTTAAGCTCTTAACTTTTATGCCATAGGTGCCTCTCAGACATAATTTATAGATCAAAGCCGTAAGGCTTATCCTCCTTTGCTGGACCTCATCTCTCCCAACTAGCTCTGTCTTCTCCTGCTCCATTTGTTGTTATTATCATCTATACTGGTTCAATCCTGCCTCCTCTCCTTTCCCTTTTGGTATTCCCCTGCCAGGATTATTTCCCAATTTGTTTCTCCCTGATCTCACCTCACACCTCTTCCGTGAAAGTCCCCATGGTGATATTTCCTCTAGTGGCATTCCCATCACATCTATTGTCTGCACTATGAAATGTGCAATGTGAAACTATGAATGTGAAATGTTCTATATTAGGTTGTTTTTCTCTCTTATTTTCCCATAGATGCTATGTCTCCCCCCATTCATTAGGTTTCTCAAAGCTACCTCCCGTAAGGCTGAGCAGAGTAGGTGCTTTATAGTAACGAGTTGATTTTTCTCAATGACTTCGTAATTCCTCAGAGAGTAACACTGAAGTATTTCAGCAAGATTCTAATCTATGTGAATACCAAGTACTTTGAAATTAGTTCTATCTATAACTCCTTGGGAGACACTTTATACAATCTTAAAATTCATTAGTGACAAGTTTCATCTTCTCATTAAAGATAATAAAGAGTCAAATGAAGACTCCCCTGGTTTCTTGTGAATTATAAGCTTCCCACCTGAGCTCTGCATCTTTTGTATTTTGTGCAGTAATGCCAATTTAGAGCTGCTATTATTAAACTAAGGAGTTGTTTTATTAGAATACTGCTGGAATCTAACCTGTTATTTGTTTCCTAGTGATTTTCTATAGGAGGGTTAGTTACACTGTGAAGATTACAAGCAACTTTATAGTCTATGATTACATTTTATAATCAACAAAATAGATAAGTATAGGGAAATTATGAAAGGATGGTATTCAAATATGTGGCTAGGTGAGAGAATCCTATTGGCAACAGTGCTTTGTCTGTTATATTTTTAAATATGTAAAAATTATACAATACATTATTGCTCTTGGAAAATATATTTGGAGGTGATTCTATTTTTATAGTTTCAAAACATTTCAGCTTTTCTCACCTGTTTTCCAATTTTGGCCACTTCCCCAAGTGCCTCATGTTACAGAATTAACTTACTATTTGCTTTGTACTGAAGTCAATGGACAAACTCCAGGATTCTTGAATGTTAGTCAAGTCTCAACATCCCTAGACTTTTTTTTAGAAGTCTCAATGGCTTGCTTTAAGAAATTTTCAAAAACACTTCTTGAAGTCACACAAAAAAGTTAATTTCTTTCATTTTCCTTCAAAAAGTAGCCCAGAAATGTTTATTGGTATGTTAAATTACATTGGAATCAAAACCCTGTAAGAAATCACTTATATCCTGAACACAATGAATCACAAAATCCCAGATCATCTTTTTCTATTTTAGACAAAAATTACTTCCTTTAACTGGGACTTTAATGTACTATTGACTAATGATTTTTTTTTTCAAATTTATAGTTTCCTAATACTTAAGATGATTTTGATATGGGTGGTGTTGAGAAACCATATAGTGATAAGAGTATATTTTTCTTGTGCTGTTGTTAAAGAAAACAAAATAAAGGAATTCTTTAAATGTTCTAGGGAAAACATTTTGCAAGTGAAATAGTGTTGTTTGTTTATTTGTTTGCCTCAAGAAGGTATGTGAAAGAAGGAGATTACAGGGATTTAACATTTTCATATAAGCAATGAGTTTGTACTGGATGTAGAATTTTGTATCAGCTTGGCCATTTCTAATATGATGTCAGTAATATCAAGAATCTAAAGAAATCACAATGACCCCCAAACTCTATTGTAGGTTTAAAACAATTTTAGTTTATTTAACATTATATCATGTCTATATTTTATCTACCACATAATAAAGTTTGTGGTGATAATTTGGATTGACGGTTACATTGCCTGTATTTATCCCCTCCCCAGGTGCAATTCAGGACTTTGGAGCCAGTTACTTAATCTATTTCTACCTCCCCTGTTTCTGCTGTAGAGATAGTGAATTATAATGATCTCAAATGGATTTGATAATAAATACTTTTCTTATCCCTCTAAGGCATTCAAAAGATATGGATGACATAAATTTGAACAAAGTTATAATATATTAAATAATTATTTTTATTCACCAGATAAGTACTAAAATTGGGGAATTATTTTTCCCTTATACTGTTGACTGGTGATTATCAGATCATGTCCCATGTGAATCTTAACTTTAAGGGATTCAAATAAAATCTTAATATTTCCCCTGAACCTGCTTTCCCTCCTATATTCCTGTTGGGGTTAAAACATCACCATCTACTTAGTTACCCAGGTTTGAAATCCCATTTTAATATTGGACTTTTCACTTTATCAAACCCCTGTCCATGAGTTACTAAGTTGTGCTGATTCTATACAAAATCTATTATCACTGCCCATATTTTGCCTTTATTTTCTCTTGCTTCACTTATTACAATAATCATTTGCTGGTTGTACTTGTTAATACTTATATAATCACTGTTTCAAAGAATGATCCAACTTTTTTTTTTTTTTTTAGTGCCTACTATATATAAGTACTCTTCTAGTTTCTGAAGAAACACAATCAATACCAGGTCCTTGCTCTCGTGGAGTGTATAGTGAAAAGGAGAACGGAAATAGGTAAACAGTCAATTACTATAAAGGGCTAATGTTTCATACCCTCCTTTTAGAACTTGCTTTACTTATTGTCTTGTTTGCTGCAGAATTAAAATCTACACTGCTTGGCAATAAATTCCTTCACAATCTCTTCTCTGCCTTTGTTCTAGTGTCATCTTTTACCTCCCACTAGTTCCCTAACTCCTGGTTTTCAAATTATCTAGGGGACTCATAATTCATGAAGTTGGCTTTACTTGTACCTCCCTGTCTTCCTTGGAAGACTGCCTTCTCACTGTTTCCACTTGGTAAAATCATATACTTAAAAAAGAAAAAGTAGAACTTAAATACTGTCTCCACTGTCAATTCTATGAATCACTTTCCCTTTTAGGAAGAACTGATTGTTTACTTTCTCCTCCTTTTATATCTTAATCAAGTGTATGTGATACACTTATGGTATGGAATTGGTATTTGCTGTGTAGGTGTCTGCCTCCCTGTATAAAATGCCCTGGAGGTCAGGAAGTGTGCTTAGTTCTTCTCAGTAAATTCACTATTGAGCACAGAATTAGGCACCTAATAGGTACTCAATTTCATTTTTTAAAATGCAATGCCAGAAGGAACACATATAAAGATGTTCTTTATGACTGATTCTAGGCCAAGAAAAGAGTTATTGAAATTACAGGATGGCAAATCAATAAATTTTAAATTATTTTCATTGTAAAATATATGGTTTTGAAGAAAGAAAACTTCAAAATTTAGCTCTGCTACCTATTCACTTCATGATCTTGGACAAGTTATTTTTGTTCTTTCAGTTTTTGCATTTAAAAAATGAGCATAATATTATATGGTTTTCAAAGAATTAGATGAGACAACATAATTAGCACAGTGTCTGGCAATAGTTGGCACTTAAAAATGTTGGTGTACATTTACTTTCCTTCCTTTCTGTGCACAATTATCCGCTTTCCCCTTATTATAGTTGCCCACTATGTAACAAAAAGTTTTACAAAAGTGGATCATTTCCATATTTTATTATAGTTTGGTATGGACATGAAAATTCTTTTATATCCTATGGCAAAGTAAAAATCACCACTAGTTACATGTTTTATATAATACAGTAAATTCTCAGTTTTGGCACTGAAATTCTTATGTCTCAGGCAAATTGGGATAGTTGGTTACCTTACACCTTGTGTGCTCTGCACAGTGCAATTAGAAGTTGTGGGATTAGTATTAGATAATATGATATTAAAGACTTTTCCACTTTGGGCAAGTGACTTTTCATAACTCACGCTACTGCCTGTCTCTTCATTCATGTATATTTGTATATTACATATTATTACATAATAATAACACTTCCTCTATTGTGTGAGAAGTGAGATTAAATGAGAAAATGTGTTTAAAACACAGGGAATAGTACATTATACTAAATACTGAATCACCCAATAACAGCTTAAAGAATGAATGGATAAATGCAAATATCATATCCTACCTTACTGGCTTGATGTTAAGTCCTAAACTAAGAAGTGGTTTTCGGAGTTAAAAAGGTTCATAACCAAAAATGGCTATGTCAGTATATTTAGGAGCTTTCTTGATGGCCTCAGAAGTCTACTTAAATCCTACACACCTGAAATTGACAGGTTTGAAGTTGTTTTAAAGAACAAGATGGTTTCTCCTAGAGTAAAATAATCAAAATGGGTATTTTATTAATGACACACTATAATACATAGTTTCTTTGGAATAGCTTCTGTAAGAAATAGATTCTTATCCCCATTAACAAGCTATGCTGTCTTTTGTACTCTACACATTTGTACCTGTAACGTGTTTTTTTGCTTAATTTGGAATTGGTTTTAATCTTAAATCTATTTGAAATTCCTGAATCTACATGATGACTCTGTTGATTTGGTTCCATGTTTTCTCTTAGTTTCTTTATTTTATTTTTTAAATTTAGAAGGCATCCAAATGCTCTGAAAAATGATGAAGAATAAATTATTTTACCCAATGATAAAATCGCTGAGCAGAAATTAGGAGGAGGGACTACATTTGTGAAATCTGTAGCATTTCTTCATCTAGATTTGTTTCAGAGTAAATAAAAGGTGTGAGGTTTGAGAAATGAGACGTAATTTTCCTGCCAGTTCCAGAGAACAGTGGCATACCATCTGCATCAATTAACTTCAGTAATATTCAGTACTATCCTGCCTACTGAAAATTACCATATGGGAAAAAAGACTTCTCTGTAATTAGACATGTCTTGTTGACAATGAAAGTTACTGCCAATGATGCCTAATGTTAGATTTTGTTTTCACTCTAAGACACTAACCATATTGCAAAATTTTAATAACATATGAATTTTTAAGAGTGGCTCTCTTGTTTTTTTTATTACATCCATATTTACAAAAGTGTTATGGCAATGATAAAATTAAAGGTACGTGTTTTAAAACGATCTGGTTTATGACTTTTTCCTTTCAACTATAGTGAAATGATTGATTATACACCAATCAATTATTTAATTACCACTAGGTAGGAAGGAACAAAATGCATCAGAGCATTCTCATGACTTGAAATACTATGTAATACCTAAGTTCAAAACTGAATTAAACCATGTGACAAATAAATAATTTTATGCTGCCTTTGTTCTTGTTTTATTTTCTGTGAAACACTTTTGTGTAGGTAATTTAAAAATAGATACTACATCTAAGTCAGCACATATGTAATAAATGGCTAACTTTAAAAAATAAGTTTTTCAATATGCCATGCACTATTCTAAGGGTTTTACAGGTGTGACCTCATTTAACCCTCATACCAACCCCTGTGGTGAGGATAAATACTAGTTCAGTTTAACAGCTCAGATTACGGATGCACTGAGAGTTTAAGCAACTTGCCCAAGGATGCACAGTGAGCAACTGGCAGAGCCAAGACTTGAATGCAGGAGATCTAGCCCCAGGGTCTGAGTTCTTGACCATCTTCTGATACCCCCAAATGATACTTGGGTCTCCACTAGTAATTTGAAGACATAAAGCATTACCCTAAATATCTGTGCCTCATCTTAGAAACACATTCTGGAAACGCATTATGGACTGGGCACTGTGTTGCTCCCAAAGATGTTTTGTCCTTGAGAAGTTGCAGGATTTTAAGGTTTTATTTATTTATTTATTTATTTATTTATTTATTTATGTATTTATGTATGTATGTATGTATGTATTTATTTATTTATTTAGAGACAGAGATGATGCAGGGGGCGGAGGGGCAGAGAGAGGGATACAGAGAATTCCAAGCAGGCTCTGCACTGTCTGCATGGAGCCTGATGAGGGGCTTGAACTCAGGAAAACCACAAGATCATGACATATGCCAATACCAAGAGTCAGATGCTTATCCAACTGAGCCACCCAGGCACCCTGAGAAGTTCTTGGATTTTAAAGCCTCATAAATCTCTATAATATTCTATATAAACAGGCAATACAGGCTAAGGAAACTTGCTGGAAAAAAACCTTTAGATTTTGCTTTCCCCATTCTTAAGCATCAATTGATGATAATAATGCTGAGGATCCTTCAAGGAAATATTTTAAGAGAGTCTTGAAGCTTTTGAGAGAAGGTAGCATATTTTCCAGTAGTGTTTCAAATGGTATCCTTTATTTCTGGTTTCATAAGTGTCTTATGGTTATACAACTAATCAAATATTCAGCGTTTTGGTCTTCTGTACCATTTGCTAATCAAAAGAAAATCAACACAAAATCTAAAAATAAAGCAAATGTCCAGAGAGGACAGATTTAATTCTAGCTACATAGGTTATTTATGGTGAGATTTTTAACAACGGAGAAAGTATTTCTTAAATGAAACACATATATAAGTTAAACTACCAACTACGTTCCTTTTTCCCTTCCAGGAAAGTTACTACTTATTTTTGAGCCTTTTCTGTAATTCTTATAAGGAGTTTAATTTAAAAAAAAAAAAAAGAAAGTTCAGTTTTGCTAATTAAACTTTCTTTTAAGACCTCTGTGAACCCAACTATGAAAACCCTACATTGTGCCACGGGCACCTTCCACTGTGCTTTGTCCTACAAGGCAAAAGAATGCTGCGATGTGACAAGTTTTATAACAGGGTTGGTCTATCCCCACTTATTTATGTTCACAAGTGGCCCAGCAGCCCATGAGGGCATGCATACAGCCCTCTGGGAGAGGAAAAGACATTTGAGCAGCTCAGTTACTTATCGTGTTTCCAATTAAGGTGTAAACACAAAGACAGCAATTCCAACCAACACAGAAATTAAACACTAATTCACGTGGAGACCCAGTTAATTTAGCAAGCTGTATAAAGTTTTTTTTTAGAATTTCTCTTTGTGACAAGAAAATGATTCCAGGATGAATCTTTTGAAAGTGTTGATAGTTTCTTTGAATAGCATCAAAAAAGAGGACACAATTTGTAATAATAAAACATGAAGATTTCTAGGGAGTAGACATATATTCTCAACTGA
This sequence comes from Herpailurus yagouaroundi, assembly GCF_014898765.1. Classification (NCBI taxonomy): domain Eukaryota; kingdom Metazoa; phylum Chordata; class Mammalia; order Carnivora; family Felidae; genus Herpailurus; species Herpailurus yagouaroundi. Next base: position 46,301,394 of record NW_024412403.1, on the reverse strand, counting down.
GAATTTAAACAGCCATATAAATAAGGTCCGGATTTTTAAGATTCAAACTTCTTAAATTATATTAAGATAAAAGTCGCATTTATGCCAATAAGAATGTATAATAACTAAGGTCAAAAGCTAATAGTATTTAAAGATTCTGAAAATAGTAAAAAAACACTAGTAAAGTAGAAGTAAAAAGAACTAGTAAAAAATGTGGAGATTACTTAAAGACTTAATATCTTTCATGTTTTTCTCGGAAAAGAATAGAAATTCTCTTTTTTTCCATTTTCTATGAGTGTGTGTGTGTATATATATATATATATATATATATATATATATATATAATTTATTGTCAAATTGGTTTCGATACAACACCCAATGCTCATCCCAACAGGTGCCCTCCTCAATGCACATCACCCACTCTCCCCTCTCTCCCACCCTCCGTAAACCCTCGGTTTGTTTTCAGTATTTAAGAGTCTCTTATGGTTTGCCTCCTTCCCTCACTGTAACTTTTTTTCCCCCTTCCCCTCCCCTATGGTCTTCTGCTAAGTTTCTCAGAATCCTATATGAGTGAAAACATATGGTATCTGTCTTTCTCTGACTGACTTATTTCACTTAGCATAATACTCTCCATTTCATCCATGTTGCTACAAATGGCCAGATTTCATTCTTTCTAATTGCCAAGTAGTATTCCATTGTACGTATAAACCACATCTTCTTTATCCATTCGTCAGTTGATGGACATTTAGGTTCTTTCCATAATTTGGCTAGTGCTGGAAGTGCTACTATAAATATTAGGGTGCAAGTGCCCCTATGCATCAGCACTCCTGTATCCCTTGGGTAAATTCCTAGCAGTGCTATTGCTGGGTGATAGGGTATTTCTATTTTTAATTTTTTGAAGAACCTCGACACTGTTTTCCAGAGTGGCTGCACCAGTTTGCATTCCCACCAACAGTGAAAGAGGGTTCCCATTTCTCCACATCTTGGCCAGCATCTATAGTCTCCTAATTTCTTCATTTTAGCCACTTAGACTGTTGGGAGGTGGAATCTCAGTATGGTTTCGATTTGTATTTCCCTGATGAGGAGTAACGTTGAGCATATTTTCATGTGCCTGTTGGCCATCTGGATGTCTTCTTTAGAGAAGTGTCTATTCATGTCCTCTGCCCATTTCTTCACTGGATTATTTGTTTTTCGGGTGTGGAGTTTGGTGAGTTCTTTATAGATTTTGGATACTAGCCCTTTGTCTGATATGTCATTTGCAAATATCTTTTCCCATTCCATCAGTTGCCTTTTAGTTTTGTTGATTGTTTCCTTTGCAGTGCAGAAGCTTTTTGTCTTCATGAGGTCCCAATAGTTCATTTTTGCTTTTAATTCCCTTGCCTTTGGAGATGTGTCAAGTAAGAAATTGCTGCAGCTGAGGTCAGAGAGGTTTTTTCCCGCTTTCTCCTCTAGGGTTTTGATGGTCTCCTGTCTCACATTCAGGTTCTTCATCCACATTGAGTTTCTTTTTGTGAACAGTGTGAGAAAGTGGTCTAGTTTCATTCTTCTGCATGTTGCTATCCAGTTCTCCCAGCACCATTTGTTAAAGAGACGGTCTTTTTTCCAATGGATATTCTTTCCTGCTTTGTCAAAGATTAGTTGGCCATACATTTGTGGGTCCAATTCTGGAGTCTCTATTCTTTTCCATTGGTGTATGTGTCTGTTTTTGTGCCAATACCATTCTTTGTTGATGATTCATCTCGGTAGTAGAGGCTGAAGTCTGGGATTGTGATGTCTCCTGCTTTGGTCTTCTTCTTCAAAATTACTTTGGCTATTTGGGGCCTTTTGTGGTTCCACACAAATTTTAGGATTGCTTGTTCTAGCTTCAAGAAGAATGCTGGTGCAATTTTGATCGGGATTGCATTTAATGTGTAGATTGCTTTGGGTAATATTCACATTTTAACAATATTTATTCTTCCAATCCATGAGTATGGAATATTTTTCCATTTCTTTGTATCTTCTTCAATTTCCTTCATAATCTTTCTGTAGTTTTCAGCATACAGATCTTTTACATCTTTGGTTAGGTGTATTCCTAGGTATTATATGATTCTTGTTGCAATTATGAATGGGATCAGTTTGTCTTTCTGTTGCTTCATTATTGGTGTATGAAAATGCAACTGATCTGTACATTAATTTTTTATCCTGTGACTTTGATGAATTTGTGTATCAGTTCTAGCAGACTTTTGGTGAAGTCTATCAGGTTTTCCATGTATAGTATCATGTCATCTGCAAAAAGTGAAAGCTTGACTTCATCTTTGCGAATTTTGATGCATTTGATTTCCTTTTGTTGTCTGATTGCTGATGCTAGAACTTCCAACACTATGTTAAACAACAGCGGTGAGAGTGGACATCCCTGTCGTGTTCCTTTCTCAGGAGGAAAGCTCTCAGTTTTTCCCCACTGAGGATGGTATTAGCTGTGGGCTTTTCATAAATGGCTTTTATGATGTTTAAGTATGTTCCTTCTATCCTGACTTTCTCCAGGGTCTTTATTAAGAAAGGATGCTGAATTTTGTCAAATGCTTTTTCTGCATCGATTGACAGGATCATATGGTTATCTTTTCTTTTATTAATGTGATGTATCACTTTGATTGACTTGTGAATATTGAACCAGCCCTGCAGCCCAGGAATGAATCCCGCTTGATCATGGTAAATAATTCTTTTATATGCTGTTGAATTCGATTTGCTACTATCTTGTTGAGAATTTTTGCATTCATATTCATCAGGGATATTGGCCTGTAGCTCTCTCTTTTTGCTGGGTCTCTGTCTGGTTGGGAATCAAAGCAATGCTGGCTTCATAGAATGAGTCTGGAAGTTTTCCTTACCTTTCTAATTTTTGGAACAGCTTGAGAAGGATAGGTATTATCCTGCTTTAAATGTCTGGTAGAATTCCCCAGAGATTTTTGATAACTAACTCAATTTCTTCACTAGTTATGGGTCTGTTCAAATTTTCTATTTCTTCCCATTTGAGTTTTGGAAGTGCATGGGTGTTTAGAAATTTGTTCATTTCTGCCAGGTTGTGCAGTTTATTGGCATATAATTTTTCATACTATTCCCTGATAATTGCTTGTATTCCTGAGGGATTTGTTGTAATAATTCCATTTTCATTCATGATTTTATCTATTTGGGTCCTTTCTCCTTTCTTTTTGAGAAGTCTGGCTAGAGGTTTATCAATTTTGTTTATTTTTTCATAAAACCAAGTCTTGGTTTAATCGACCTGCTCTACTATTTTTTAGATTCTATATTGTTTATTTATTATTTCTCTTCTTCTTCTGGGTTTGGGGTGTCTTTGATATTCTGCTTCTAGTTCCTTTAGGTGTACTGTTAGATTTTGTATTTGGGATTTTTCTTGTTTCTTGAGATAGGTCTGGATTGCAATGTATTTTCCTCTCAGGACTGCCTTACTGCACCCTAAAGCGTTTGGATTGTATTATCATTTTCATTTGTTTCCATATATTTAAATTTCTTCTCTAATTGTGTGGTTGACCCATTCATTCTTTAGTAGGATGTTCTTTAGCCTCCATGCTTTTGGAGGCTCTCCAGACTTTTCTCTGTGGTTGATTTCAAGTTTCATAGCATTGTGATATGAAAGTGTGCATGGTATGATCTCAGTTATTTTACACTTATTAAGGGCTGTTTTGTGACCCAGTATGTGATCTACCTTGGAGAATGTTCCATGTGCACCTGAGAAGAATGCACATGAGCAATTTTCCGTTGCTTTGGGGTGTAGAGTTCTAAATATATCTGTCAAGTTCATCTGATCCAATATATCATTCAGGGCCCTTGTTTCTTTATTGATTCTCTGTCTATATGATCTACCCATTGTTGTAAGTGAAGTATTAAAGTCCCCTGCATTTACCACATTCTTATCAATGAGGTTGCTTATGTTTGTGATTGTTTTATATATTTGGGTGTGCCGCATTTGGTGCTTAGACATTTATAATTGTTAGTTCTTCCTGATGGATAGACCCTGTAATTATTATATAATGCCCTTCTTCATCTCTTGTTGCAGCCTTTAAATTAAAGTCTACTTTGTCTGATATAAGTATGGCTACTCTGCCTTTTTTTTTTTTGACTTCCAGTAGCATGATAGATAGTTCTCCATCCCCTCACTTTCAATCTGAAGGTGTCCTCAGGTCTAAAATGAGTCTCTTGTGGATAGCACATAGATGGGTCTTGTTTTTTTATCCATTCTGATACCCTATATCTTTTGGTTGGAGCATTTAGTCCATTTACATTCAGTGTTATTACTGAAAGATATGGGTTAGAGTCATTGTGATATCTGTAGAGGTTTCATGCTTGTAGTGGTGTCTCTGGTACTTTGTGGTTCTTGCAACTTTTCACTCACAGAGTCCTCCTTAGGATCTCTTGTAGGGCTGGTTAGTGGTGATGAATTCCTTCTGTTTTTGTTTGTTGGCGAAAACCTTTATCTCTCCTTCTATTCTGAATGACAGACTTGCTGGGTAAAGGATTCTTGGTTGCATATTTTTTCTGTTAATCACATTGAAGATTTCCTGCCATTCCTTTCTGGCCTGCCAAGTTTCAGTAGATAAGTCTGCTACTACCCTCATGTGTCTACCTTTGTATGTTAAGGTCCGTTTATCCCTAGCTGCTTTCAGAATTCTCTCTTTATCCTTGTATTTTGTCAGTTTCACTATGATATGTCATGCAGAAGATCTATTGAAGTTATGTCTGAAGGGAGTTCTCTGTGCCTCTTGGATTTCAATGCCTATTTCCTTTCCCAGATCGGGGAAGTTATCAGCTATGATTTGTTCAAGTACACCTTTAGCCCCTTTTTCTCTCTCTTCTGGATTTCCTATGATATGGATATTGTTCCATTTGATTGCATCACTTAGTTCTCTAATTCTCCCCTAGTACTCCTGGATTTTTTTTCTCTTTTTCTTAGCTTCCTCTTTTTTCCATAATTTTACCTTCTAATTCACCTATTCTCTCTTCTGCCTCTTCAATCCATGCTGTGATCACCTCCATTTTATTTTGTTCCTCATTTATAGCATTTTTAATTCATCATGACTATTTTTTAGTCCCTTGATCTCCGTAGCAATAGATTCTCTGCTGTCTTCTATGCTTTTTTCAAGCCCAGCAATTAATTTTATGACTATTATTCTAAATTCTTGTTCAGTTATATTGGTTAAACTGGTTTTGATAAATTAATTAGCTGTTGCTATTTCCTGGAATTTCTTTTGAGGAGAATTCTTCTGTTTTGTCATTTTGGCGAGTTTTCTGTCCCTTATGTGTTCTAAAAGCTTGTTGTGTGCTCTGCACCTGCCAGCACTGCTATATTAAATGATGGTCATACACTGTCCAGGGCCTGGCCGTTCAGGAGGTATTTTTTTGGGAGATTGTTACTTGTTCTTTGTTGTTGTGACTTTGGCTATTTTATTACCCTACTCGTAGTGACATTTTGGACCCTCCACCAGGTGTGCTTTGATTTGTTCCTTGAAGTAGCCCTGCTAAGTTCTGTGGTTCAGGTCGTGCAGATTGTTATGTTAATCCTCAAATTAGTTTCCTAGGTGTGCAAGATGGTTTCCTAGGTGTGCAGATGGATAGTGTTGATCTGGCTGCATTTCAGAGAGGATAGATGCAAAAAAACTTCCATGCTTTTCTGCCATCTTATCCCCTCCCCTTGAAATTCTCTTTATAAATGTTCAAGAATTTGATATCAAATGCATCTTGCGGCTCTATTTTTAAAATTTTTCTTTTAAATGCACTGTCGATTTTACACGAGGATAATGATGTTCATTTATGTCAACTACACATAACTCTCTAAAACATTGAGTTTATAAGAACCTAGGATTCTTCATTTATGGATTTCAAGATGTCCAGAGACCTCCTGAAATTGTATGCACATATTTACATATATGATCATATGTCTATTTTCTTGGTGAAGAGTCTGTTATTTTTGACCAAGAAACAGTATAATCCATTAGAAATCTGAGTCCATGACCTGTATTACAACATCAGGACTCTATAGGAGTCCTTAAATTCATAAATTCTGCAATTGATTAAAGATTTCATAAACTGGATATTATTTGAAAGTTTGAATTATACCTTCAATTTTGTATATGCTCCCATCCTGAGTTTTCTTATCCCATGTGGGATAAGAAACATCTTCACATTGTCTTCTGTAAGTTTTTAATTATTTTTAACCTGTTGTGTATTTTTCCTCAGTAAGTCAAAGAACTGTGCTCTTTGGAACCTACTGACTTGAAGCCATAGAGGAAGCAGACTAAACACACATTAACATTATCCGGCCAGCCCCTCTTGCACAGGTTTTGAAACTATCAGTATATCCCAAAAAGTGTTTTTAAATAACCATCTAACATAGCAATAAGAGTGTGCAGATATTTTAAAGGGGTAGTTTATTGGGGATATGACTAGAAATACAATTACTCATATCACTTTCCTTGTGCTTCTCTTGGCTGGGAGTGGTCTCTGTCATTTATCAGTGACTCTCTTTTCTCTATGCCACTCCTCAGTCCTGAGATAGAATAATCTTGTTCTCCTGCCCATTCCTGCCCCAGATTTCCCATGCCAGTTTTTTAATAGTTGCAGTTCTGCAGCGTTTCCTTCTGAAGCTTGCAGATGCACACACTTTCGAGGAGGAGGGTTCTCTGGGGAGAACCATATAAAGTAAGTACTGAGTAGGGGCTATTGGGTCCTAGGTGGAATCACACAAATGTCAAGGAACAAAGAATCCAGGAGTTAGGAATCCAGATGAAAGTTTTTCTTTTTTGTTTTTTAACCATAGTTCATGTTTTGAATAATTTATTCAGGATTTTACTTTGTATGCTTAATCCAGTTTTTCCTATACCCTTTATAATTAGCTTTTGGTTTGAGTGGGCACATGCAAATACTGATTCACACACACCTCACTCAAGGTAACTGGCAACATTCTCAGCTGCAGAAATGTATAAAATATACATCCTTTAATTAAAGAGCTTTTCTCCTCTTAAAAGTCTCTTACTTAAAAAGTAAACCACTGTCTCTTATCTTCTATGCATATTTATTACAACAATATTTTGTTAAAGATAAAATAAGGTCAATTGTCATCTATACTACATAAAAATATGAAAAGAATAATCATCCTCAGAACTATAGCCAATATAAATTATTTTGTCAGAAATGATTAATTTTGAAATATCAAATTATGGATCTCAAGCAAAGTTACTGACCTTTTTTAGAATGCCTGAACATATAAAAAATGAGATGGTTTACTTTGATTTTTCTGAACTGCAGTTCAATTGTATTTAAAAGTTATATACTTTCCTACTGTTGATTTCCCTTGGCATACTGAGTTCATGCCAATTTTCCTTAACTTACATATATTCTTTCAAAGTCTGCCACTTAGTCTTATATATTTGTGTTACTGCTTTTCTTCAGTCCTCTGTATGCATCAAAACTGATATTATATTCACTAGCTCTGAGAATCTCTGCAGCTTAAACTTTATTTATCATTCCTAACTTATTTCTACCATCTAAACTATATGCCTTCTGAATAAAAATTTTTTGCCTGAATAATAGTGCATGTAATATTTGCCCTGACTCCATATCAGATAGGATTTCACATGAAATATGGAAAGGAAAATATTGATAATCATGGTTAATGGATTTTGAAGACATTTTAATATTGGCTTAGCTCTGTAAGTCCTTTGCTATAGAAATGGTCTACTTAGATCTGTTGTTAGTGTATAGAAAATTGGACTGTGAATTCATTTCCTAACATTGCTAGTCAGGGGGCACTCATGAGGATATGAAAAAGTCTGGCTATCTGAGTAGAAGCCTCATTCAAATCTTTTTTCAAAGGGTAAAAAAATAATAGTAAACATTATTTTAGTTATATATTTAGTGACTGAAAATCTAGTGTTTGGGTCCCATATGTTCGTATTTCTTCTGCTATCTGTTTCAGTGTAAGCAGAGGAGTCTCATGGGATTGATTCACTCCATCTTTGCCATTTACTTTGAACCTAACACATGGAAGGCAATGAAGAGAAGCTCAGGTAAAAATGTCAAAAGAGGTGTTTTATATATAGCATTGTATTTAAAGCACTAGCAGACAAACTGAGATGGTGTTTCAGAAGAACAGTCCCTCAACAACTGAAGAGCTTCCAAGATTAACCACAAAGGAAGTATTAGGAAGATCTTGAACAATGATTTCTTTCAGAATTTATCTATTTCTAAATCCCTCATGCTGCCTGTTTCCTTTGTTTTCTCTTTCATAGACTTTGGTTATAATTGATAAATCTTATTAGTTTAAAGCGTATGTTTGAGTTTGGTCTTGAATCATGTGTGTGTGTGTGTGTATAATTAAGTAAATATTATATATATATGTGTGTGTGTATAATGTGTGTATATGCATATAAATATTATATATAGTAAATTATATATATTTACATATAAATATATATGTAATATTTACCTAATTAAAGAAAAATACAGTCTCCCACAACTGACTAAAAACTGCTAAAATATGTAACCTAGAATTTTGATGATCTAAACTTACTAACCTAGGTTATTATTTTATGAGTAAATATTAGATAATGAGTATGCTTTTATATTTTATAAGTAGGTCTAGTTTTTAAGACACATTGTAATGTCTGGATCTTAGTGTAAATTTAAGATACTACACGATGTCAGATAGTTATTGCTGTGCAGTGACAGAAAAGAATAAATCAGGAAACGTCCATATATTATCCTATCATTGTAACTGTGTAATTTTATTTCTCAATAACTTTATTATGCTGGTTTTATTTGTATATGCTATATGTATGAAATCACCAAAAACATAAAGGGTTTGGGTAGAGGCAGAGTCTGTCATATGATAAGCCACAAATCTAAGACGCTATTTGTAATCAGTGCTCTGTGACAGATAAAAATGTTCCATCCTACTTTCAGATACTGTATGGCTACAGAATTAAATCAAAGAAATAACTTGATGGAGGCACCTGGCTTGCTCAGTTGTTTAAGCATCCAACTTCAGCTCAGGTCATGATCTCACAGTCTGTGAGTTCTAGCTCCATGTCGGGCTCTGTGCTGACAGCTCAGAGCCTGGAGCCTGCTGCGGATTCTATGTGTTTTTCTCTCTCTCTGCCCCTCCTCTGTTCATGCTCTATCTCTCTCTCTCTCTCTTGAAAATAAATAAACATTAAAAAATTTAAAAAAAGAAATAACTACATGTATTAAAGAGGACAATTTATTTCCATTTTAGAGTACGTGACTGATTATACATTTAGAAAGGGGGCATTACTTCTTTTCAGAGAGGTAGAATTTGATTCTAATTTTTTAAAGTTTATGTATTTTTCAGAGAGAGAGCAAGAGAGCGAGAGAGAGAAAGAATTAATGGGAGAGGGGCAGAGAGAGAGAGGAGGACAGAGGATCTGAAGCAGGCTCTGTGTTCACAGCAGAGACCCAGATGCAGGGCTTGAATTCATGAACTCTGAGATCGCAACCTGAGCTGAAGTCAGCCCTTAACTAACTAAGCCACCCAGGTGCCCCAAATTTGACTTTAATAAGGAGGTATACAGCAGGGGAAGACTTTGCATTAAAAAATATAATATCAGTTCTGCCATTCTACCTTCTCCTCTCTCAGCTTCCTTCTCTCTTCTATTTCCTTCTCTCCTCTTGTCTCTTCTTCTCTCCTGTGACTTTTCTTACTTTATTGAGTAACTACCGCTTGAAAGGCACTGCATCAAAGAATATTACTGGGTGATCAAAAATAATGAAATCTTGCCATTTGCAACAATGTATCTAGATGGAACTAGAGTGTAAGTGAAATAAGTGTGTCAAAGACAAATATCATATGATTTCATTCATATGTGGAATTTAAGAAACAAAAGAGATGAACATAGGGGAAGGGAAAGAAAAATAAGATAAAAACAGGGAGGGAGGCAAACCATAAGAGACTCTTAACTATAGAGAACAAACTGAGGGTTGCTGGAGGAGAGGTTGGGGGGGGATTGGGCTAAACAGGTGATAGGCATTAAGGAGGGCACTTGTTGGGATAAGCAGTGGGTGTTATACATAAGCGATGAATCACTAAATTCTACCCCTGAAACCAGTACTACACTATATGTTAATTAACTTGAATTTAAATAAATTTAAAAAAAGAAAGAAAATAAATATATGAATATACTTGCTATTTAATTTTCAGTCAATTAGTTTCTGGCATTTTTCTCTATTTGGAACTAAGAAAGATAACTCTTTACTACGACCTTTCTAGAAATAAAAAAGGTCATATAGACAGTATAAACAATTGATAATAGTTAAATAAATACTGATTTTAGGCTTGTCTGCTTTCTGGGTCTCATAATTAAATGATTCATTGCAGTTAGTGCAAAAGTAAGTACTATAGGGGCACCTGGGTGGCTCAGTGGGTTGAGTCCCACTTCTGGTTTTGGCTCAGGTCATGATCTCACAGTTCATGAGTGCAACTCCCCCATTGGGCTCTGCGCTGACAGAGCAGAGCCTGCTTGGTATTCCCTCTC
>NW_024412403.1:46288655-46290867 GCF_014898765.1 Herpailurus yagouaroundi | reverse complement strand
AAGTACTATATAAACACTGTTCCTTGATAGCATAGTGTGACATGAATACAAAGAAATGATTTTATAAGAAACATCATCGTGTATCTCATTTAAATTCGATTAAGATAAGTAACTGGGAACTAAATTAGCACCATCATTAGAACAGGCTTTGTGATTTCCTTGAATCACATAGCTAATGTCTTTTGAGACCCTCAAAGTACTGTGACAAAGAATCAATTGGGATAAAGCAAATTGATTGCTGCCCAGTTGCCATCAAACATTGGCCAACTGTTCAAAGTGCCATGGTACAGGTCAAGGGAGGAACTATTTTCTTGATGATGTCTTAAACCTAACGGGTGATGAGTTCATTTATTAGATAGCAAAGAAATACTTTTAAAAAATATGAAAGAATAAAAACTCATGATTACTACTTCATTCTCCTTTACACAAAATTATAAAGGAAATTCTCGGGAAATAACCTATAGATGAATGCAAGAGGATAAAAATTACCTTTGAAATTGTAGCAGTCATTACTGAATAGTGCCAGAGGAAATGCACAGGGATCACTTATCAAAGTGATATAAGCCAGGAAAAGTGAGTTGAGTTAATTTCAGTTTGAGGGAGCAGGAACAAGTTTAGATCTATAAATTTTTTATGAAGCAATTTTGTTACACCTGATTTGTATGTAAGTCATGGAAACTGAACTGAGTTTTCTTTCCTATGAAAGCTGGAGGCAAATTTGGCTTAAAGCCTAGAAGAACAGAGTGCTAGAGTGTTCTTTCAGATCTCTCTCTAGAAAGTTGCTTCTGTGTATGTGCTATAGAAACATCATCTTTCTTCTATTATTCTCAGTGGCTAAATGACAAGGGTTATTTATTTATTTATTTTTAGCAGTAATGCTGAATAATTCAAGTTACTTCTGAACTTTGTAATGCCATTTCTGCCAAACATACCTAAATCCACTGAGATTTGTCATTAAGAGTTAAGGATTAAGCTATTAAACTACAAATCATCCATCCCTCAATTCTAATCACTGAGATATTAATAATATATGTGAAAACTGCCTTTTTATATTTGCAGCTCTGAGAGCTTAGCTTACATAGATTTTTATTTTGTGTCTTTTGCAACACCCCCATCACCACCAACAGTAAGAATAGTAACATTTCTGAGCAACTGATACCATTTTTGTTTCTAAAGAGGAAAAAAAAGTGGCACTCATTAGAATTAAAACTGCTAGTTTTAAATTCATGTAGTTTTGGTTCCTACTGTATCAATGGCATTGCTGGCCACAAAGCCTCCAACCATATCGGTAATTGTCCAATGATAAAACCAAACGACATCAAAGCATATTTACGATTTGCTATTTTGTATGTTTTAATTAAGAAGGCAAGGGTAATTGAAGAGCAACAGAAAAAAAGAAATGTAATACTGTTAGGCCTTGTTGGTATAATATTGTTAAGAAAAGCAAGAAATGTGCGTGTTGGAATTTTGTTTTTATTGGATTTCCTAGTGTCTTCAAACATTCCCAGGATTGGTTGGCTGGGCCAGCCCTCCTGAATACATTGATGTCATCACCATAATTTGTGGCACAATTATGACTAAAAAACAGCAGAATTACACTAATTAAAAAAAATGTTTTTGATACAGCAGGGAGAGGGGCAGAAGGCGAAGGAAAGAGCATCTTAAGCAGGCTCCACACCCAGTGGGGGGGCTGATGTGGGCTGGATCTCATGAACTATGAGATCATGACTTGAGTCAGAATCAAGTCAGACACTTAAGAAACTGAGCCACCAAGGTGCCCCTAGAATTACAATAAATAAAGCTCCAAGGGGCGCTTGGGTAGCTCAGTTGGTTAAGGGTCCGACTCTTGATTTCAGATCAGGTCATGATCTCATGGTTGTGAGATTGAGGCCCATGACGTGCCCACTGGGCGTGGAGCCTGCTTAAGATTCTCTCTCTCCCTCGCCCTCTGCTTCTCTCTCTCAAAAAACAAAACAAAACAAAACTCCAAGAATCAATACCCTAATTCTATTTCTCTAAGACACATATAAAATATAAAGTGGGTTTATATCTTTTATACAACAGAAGAAGGCAGCTTGATATTTTATAAATTGGCCGGGAAAAAAACAATTTGTTTCTGAAATAGTATCATGGATAATCCAGAAAGTGATTTACTAAACTTTGAAATTTCATTTCATTTCATTTCATTTCATTTCATTTCATTTCATTTCAT
>NW_024412403.1:46209909-46288645 GCF_014898765.1 Herpailurus yagouaroundi | reverse complement strand
ATTTCATTTCATTTCATTTCATTTCATTTCATTTCATTTCATTTCATTTCATTTCATTTCATTTTTAAAAGTATTTTTTACCAATTTTTTTAATGTTTATTCATTTTGTGAGACAGACACAGAGAGTGAGTGGGGAAGGGACAGAGAGAGGAAGAGGCACAGAATCTGAAGCAGGCTCCAGGCTCTGAGCTGTCAGCACAGAGGCTGACAAGGGGCTCAAACTCATGAGCCACGAGATCATGCCCTGAGCTGAAGTCAGATGCTTCACCAAACTGAGCCACCCAGGTGCCCCTGAAATTGCATTTTAAAATTTTCGATTTCTGGGGTGCTGCCTGGCTCAGTCGGCTAGACATCCAGCTCTTGATTTTGGTTCAGGCCGTGATCTCATCGTTGGTAGGATCAAGCCCTGGAGTGCTGTCAGCATAGAGCCTGTGCTCCTCTCTCACTTGCTCTCTGTTTCTCTGTGTCTCAAAATAAATAAATAAACATGAAGAAAAATGCTCAATTCCCTGTATTTTCTTTCTTTCATTGATAAAATACAGCTTTGGTCAGACTGACATGTTTAAGGGGAAACTGTGCATTAATTTTCTTTTTCAAAAAAGTTCTTCAAGTTTCAAATTTGCTACTTTCTGGCTTTTCTTCCAATCATTTCTCTTTAGTAAAATTAAACTTTAATTAAATCTCTATAAACTTGCGCAAACACGGAATTGCCTGTCAATAATGCTGTTTTTAATTCTCTTTTCTAGTGAATTCCAAGTGGCAAAGTAGCTCCACTTTATCTTGTTTTTATTCTTGAGTTATAAAATTTGAGATCTGAAGCTCTAGTCCTTATTTATGTAAAAATTATTCTAGAGGAGGCAGCAGCAGTATGCTAACTGGGTGTTCAGGTTACAGATCTGTCTTCCACTTCCTTTTACCACTTTCACGGCATTAGATATTATAAATGTGGTCCCTGAATTAAAGAAAGGTCACTTGTATTTTCTTTCAACAATATATCTTAGAAATATTTATTTCTGTATTGTGTATCTTTCAGTTGTGAGCACAGTCCTGTGCTGTATATGGTGGCAGAAAACTTCACCTGAAATACCTACCAGCAGGAATCCTGGGGGGCAGAGATCCTCCCCCTGGCACTGGATGCGGGGCCTGGATGCTATTTAAAAACCCTGCCCTCAGGAAGCTGGGGCAAAACGCCTCCACCCCAATGGCCGGGAAGGATCCTTTTAAGAGATAAAAATGGACATTAATCAAAATCTATTTGTGGAAAAGCTGTTGATCATTTAACTGGGGAAAAAAATCCTATCATTAATAAAAACATCAAACCTTACAAGGAAGCTATAAAATTAAAAGGAATGAATGCATTTTTATTCATAATTAAAAAAAAAAATCAACTTAGGTTTTGAAAAGAAAGTACTCTTAACTAGTTACAATCCCAAACGATGTACAAGTAGTAGAATGTGAAGATAAAATTTCTAAACCTACATTTGACAAAGCAGATATAAATAAAAGTCACTGAGGTTGTCTATTTGCAGAGTCGTCCACATGAGTGACAGACATGCAGGAGACAGCCACAGCGGGATCTGAGATCAAAGCTGCACTGGAAGAAGCAGTGTTTTGCTTTAGGTCTATCAGCAGTGGTGCTTAAAATGAGGAAAGCTTTTACACCACCCAGCAATTATATATGTTTTTGAAATAGCAGTAAGGAAATCCATATCCACAATTCTTAATTTGTTACACCTTTCTATTAGGGAGAAGACACAGCTTTCAAAGGTAGAACCACACGTTTTTTCACTTTTAAGAAGGCTACTGTGAAGCAAAAAAACCCAACAGGAAACCACTTGGAAGTTTATTCATAAGATTATATCATGAATTGTGAATAAAAGAATGTCAGAGCTGGAAAAGACATCATAGGTCATCCAGTCAAAAAATTCTCATTTATAGACTAGCAAACTAAGGCATGAAAAAGGGAAGTGATGTCACTTAGGTGGCAGACTCCTAGGACAAAATCTTCCCAGTGTAGATTAAAAATAAATAATGAGCATTTCCTATTTGGGAGATTGCTATTCTCTGAATATGAATCAGAAACCCTTCAGTTCGGAATAACAGCATTATAATTTGGTATCTCAATGACCTGAAAGACACTAAAATCATTCAGAGGAAAATTTAATATACATGCACTATCAGTGCATGGGCAGTACTGGTAACTGATATGGTATATCTAAGTTTAATCACAGTAACACTCTAAAAGCAAGTTACACTGATGGTTATAAGGAATGCACATCATTTGGGGCCCCTGAAGCTCCAATCAGGCCCAGCAGTTTTCAAATAAAGAGACCTTGAATCAATCCTCTCAGGCTCAGTTTTAGCAAGTCTTACATTTTTGAAGAGACTTCACTCTGTTCCTTGACACAAATTTCGCACCTAAAATATGTTAAAATTCATAGCCTGTTTGAAATCTGACCAGGATTAAAGGGACCTGGTATAACACATTCTATACAACTTGCTTCTACAGAGAGAGCTGATGCTAAAGAAAAGCCAGGATTTCTTAGATCTTTAGAAATGCTTAGAAAGCGAAGTTACAATGTATATTTTAATGGGTGAGGCCTATTTATTGTGCATTGGAATAAAGAAAGCATGGAAAGAAAATCAAATGCTGTAATTAAGCTGGTTTTGCTGTTGATTTTATGAGGCTTTAGTGGAAAGGTCCAGCAGAGTTTGAATCCCTTAAACATGAAGAGATGTGGCTAAAGTGCCAAGCAGTAGTTCTGAGGGAACTTTTGATGAACAATGAATCTAATTTCTCCTTTGCTATTACATGGGGTGTATATATCATTGAGCACAAAATTTCCTCATGTACAATGTTTCCCATGCAAGGCATTTTCCACGTTGCAATGTTTCAACACTGTCTGAGAAAGTACCCATCACCAGGGAGCATTACTGAATGCCAGGTAGAGACAATTATATATTTATACCGTATTCTTAAAGTTACAAAAGAAGTGGTGATTTTACAACAGAGAAAATAATTATAAGAAATTCAGATTTTATTATAGGCGGTAAAAACAGAAATATTCCAATTCTAGCTGATTATGGACTTACTGAAGCCAAGTGATAAGAAGTTTGGTTCAAGAATATGAGATTGTAGGGGCACCTGGGTGGCTCAATTGGTTAAGTTGGTTAATTTCAGCTCAGGTCATGATCTCATGGTTCGTTCAGTTTGAGTCCAGGGCAGAGCCTGCTTGCCATTCTCTCTTTCTCCCTCTCTCTGCCCCTCCCCTGCTTGTGTGCATACTCTCGCTCAAAAGCAAACAAACGAACAAACAAACTTAGAAAAAAGAATACTAGATTGTAAAAAAAAAAACAAAAAACAAAAAACAAAAGAACATAATCATGCACAGGAAAGGAAAAAGAATATAAATGCAATTATCTCAAAAGAAATTTTGAGAAAAACAAAAGTGTGTAGAGCAGACTTTAAATAATTTTAATATGCTTCAGATTTAGAGATTTTTATCTTTCTTTTTATCATTTTGCCATATTATGTGAAACTGTTAACTTAGAAAAGATGTCCGTTATTTTAACTCCTTGAAAGAAACAAAACACAAATATTATTTTATTGCTATGATTACATTGATTACTATTTCTATTGTTGTGATAGCCTGTCATATTTAATAGCAGCTTTCACTTTCCTAAACCTGCTGCATCATTCATAATGGCTTTGTGATGTTTCTTTACTGTGGGTTAAAAGGTCTTTCATTTATTGTGGCATTTCTTCCTTAAGGGACTGTCATTTTTTAATATATGAAACAAACAGAAAAGCTGGTGTACATGAATACGTATTCAATTGAAATATGATATTATGTGATAATAATGCCTTATCAGTTTCCTCTTTAGGGTCAGTCATGCCAATAGAGATTGCATGAAACATTATAGCTCTGTTTTCACAATTGAATAATGAAGCTGAATTTATTTGTTATAATTCCCTTAATTCTACAATTCTATAATTCTCTTAATCTACAAGAAATTAAGTTCAGGAACCTTCTGGGATTTGATATGAAGTAATTTTAGTCTGGTTTGCTCTACTGCTTAAGTTGCTGGCCCTCGCTGTCTTTATTTTTTTTTTTTAATACGTAATTGTAGCAAAGAAAAAAGAGAGACACCAACCAAGAAACAAACTCTTAACTATACTGAACAAACTGATGGCTATCAGAGGGGAGGTGGGTGGGGCGACGGGTGAAATAGGTGATGGGGATTAAGGAGTGCACTTGTGATGAACACTGGGTGTTGTATGGAAGTGTTGAATCACTGTATTGTACACCTGAAACTAATATTACACTGTATGTAAACTATAGTGGATTTAAAAACAAACAAAACAACAACAACAACAAAATAAATAAGCAATTGTGGAACTTATTAATTATATTGTAGTTAAAGAATGAACAACATCAAACACCTGTAGCAGGATAAATATAAATGTCCATCAGTATTTTGTTTTTACGTGCATTCAACAGACTCTTTGTCAATATAAATTAGATTTTTATTTGATGAAAGTATTCCTTTAGCCACTACAAATTTGAAATATAAGATGTGTCACTTCACACATGCTTTTCTAAATCTCAAACAAGTGAGTTTCCAATTTGTTAGTGATCTGGAGTGGGTGAGTTAAAGAGACACCAGGATAGGACACTAGCATTATATTATCTCTAATATAGAGTTACCAGATAATCAGGTGTCCTGTATTTTCATTTGCTAACTCTGGCAACACTACTCAAATATAATTCCAAACACTTCTGAGTATCACACTAACAAAAGACACTATTAACTACTGGTATAAGGTAAATTAACATAAGTTACTCGCTGCAGGAGTTAATTTATCCGTCCTTCAGTAGTTCAGTGGTTGTCAAGGTTGCTTAGGGAGTACTGCAAATTATGACTGGGGAAAGACATTATTTAGCGAGTGAGGGTCCGCATGTGAACTAAAGGCATCGCAATAACTGGTATACCCTCTGCACAAAGGAGCATTTCCCTCAAAATGCTAGTAACACCACTGAGAAACATTGTCTGAGCGTAAACCATCCTTAAAATAATGGTTGCTAGTAACCACAGCGTAAAAAAAGCAGAAGTTGACATGGCCCGAATTTTGACATCTGGTCTGATCAATTAATGGAGGATTCTGATTGCCCAGATTATCTGAAAGTAATGTGGTCTCTAGAGTAACCAGTTTTCAATGAGTTATAGTAAAATATATTTAACACTTAAACCAAATGAAACAAAATTTTATTTTGATATTGCAGTGATCTCTTTGAAATAACTTTACATTGGACATTCAATACCATTAAGAATTTGTGTAAAAAGTTGACTATGACTTTAAACTCTATGCCTTAATTTCCTTATACGTAAAGTGAAAATAACAATTGACCCTACCTCATGGGGCTGCTTGTAAGGGTTAAAGTAAATAATCATAAATATAAGACAATATCCTTAAATGGTCCTAATTTCTTTTTTAAAAAAGAAATCTCTTTGGGTGAGAAACCGAGGTAGGCTGATTAAATTTTCTAATGCAGAACTACTGCCCTCCACCATTCACATACACAAAAACCGAACAGATAAAAATCTCTTCTTTGAAGATCATGCATCAGTAATTTAATTTTGTCTGAAAAAATTTAATAAAGGAAATATCCCTATAATAATGAATTTTTTTCAGATGTGGCTACTTCAAATCGTCGCCATCTTGTTTTGTTTTTGCAGGTACACATTTTGACCTATGTGTAGAAAAAGAACACCTAGACGCAGTTAAATACAGTTTAGAATTGTAAACTGGAAATATATGCGCCCATGTGTATTAAATAAATTGTAAATAAAACATATTCATAATACTCCCCATGTATAATGCTCAACATTTTTATTGTTAGAGGTGTATACTCAGAGAATTTTGGAGAATGCTTGTTTAAACAATAAAACAGTGAGAAAAATGCTGAAGTATTTATGAAGGAAAACATTTACTTCAAGAGCTTTAACAATTAGGGCAAGGCCTTGATTTCACCTGGCCTCAGGCAGTCATCCCAGAAGCCATGTTGTTCCTTATACAGTGGTTCTCAACCTTGTGTATACATTAGAAAATAGGTAGTCAAGGTCCAAGCAAACACACAGAACACACAGAAAACGGAAAAGCCACGTCTCCAACTGCTAAAAAGAGCTCTTTGTCAACTATAATGTGATGCAAGGATGATCTACACTGATACAAAAAGAAATCACAAAAAGTCCTAAATATGTAGCATCTCGCGTATATTGTGCATGTGTGGTATGAGTATTATTTGAAATTAAGTGTCAAAATAAGCTGAACTTAATCATCAGATCCTATAGTGATACATTTTATGCTGTTAGTATATAAAATGAATATTATGTCAAAATAATTTTATTCCTTTTGTATTTTGTGTTTTATAATAATATAAAAAGTAACAAAGTATATCTGAATAAATATATAACATAAACAAATTAGTATTCACGTAGTAGAGAGTTTTGGCTCAAACATGTCTACTGAAAAGGGAATGACTAAAATTTTGGAGAGTTGAGAATTGAGTATGTATGCATCAGAGTAGAGATCCTTTCTTCAGCCTTAAGTATCCAGTATTCAGTTCTTTAACAGGCATATGGTAGCTACTACATGACTGTGTGGTTTAGGTTAATGATGGTACCTCTGAGCTACAGTGTGAATGAGCAAAGTTCAATGATGACATAGTCTGTTAAACCAAAGGCTATCTCAAGGGCTATTTTTCTTGAGGAATTCTCACTTCAGAACGTTCAAAGATTCTCTACTCGTTCTCTATTTATACATATGCCTGCCTATCCATCCGTATGTCTATCTACCTGCTGTTTGTCTACCTGTCCATTCCACTCATCCTGCGTCAGAAAGTGTGTTTCCTTCCAGTCCTAGTGTATCTCATGTTTTCTCTCCTGTGTGCCTCTCTTCTATTTCTGTTCCAAAAATTTATAGAGTACACATTCTCTCTCCTACCAAGAGAAGTACAAACTAAACAAAACAAAACCATAAGCTCATTGTTTGTTTGAACATATGCTTCCTAACTTTTTGTGATGGTGGTTGAAGGCTCAGACTCTTAAGAGTTATATGACCATTGAAGGAAGACCAGAAACAGTAAGAAGCCATTTTCAAAAAAGGCATTTAAAGAATACATTTTGTTTTTTACTCCAAAGAAATCTTTAATTCTCTTTACCTAATAACATGCAGGAAAAACTAAGCTGCTGTGCCTAGTTTGGTGGAGAAAAGATACCTGCCTCATCGTGGTGTAGTAAGTGGGCCAGCTGGGACCCCAACATTGTCTGCTTTAACTTGATCAGAAGTTGCACAGAGTAGGGTTTCAATAAAGGCAAATGGAATAAGTGGATTGAAAAAATGATTAGATGAAAAGTAATAAATTGCTCCTTCGGCAAATATCTTGCGAGGATCTAAAGGAGTACTGAGCCTGTTCAACTGCTTCCTAGGCCAACAGCCTAGATGAGACCTAATTATCGATTAGGCCTACCTAACATGTGAAAGGGAACTATTACATTCATAAATAACTCATTCATACACTTATTCATTTGTTCAGTAAATATTTTGAAGCACCTATTTTTTTTTTGTTTGTTTTGGTTTTGCTTGGCACTACAACATACATTTCTAGTACAAAAAGAGGAAATCAATTTTTGATAGGATACTGTTATTTTCAGGAAATGATTCTAACTAAGCTAAGCCAAAGTTACAATTACAAAATCTTTTCATTTCCTAAATTATTATAAATGGAAATATGCCTACAACTAAATTCATGTTTTCCTCTTTAGCTAGCTACACAGCTAATCTCCATGAAGATTCTGCAGCACCAAATACAATTAAAGATCATGCAACCATTACTGTTTGTTTTTGGCTTTTTTTTAATCCTTCAGGTCACTGCAATATGAATTTTATAGATTTATCATCCTGTTGTTGTTCAATAGGTCACAATAAAAGTATTGAAGCAAAAAGGGTAGTTTCATGGCTGGATTTTTATGAGTTATTTCTGCAATGCTTTTAAAAAGAAACTTGTAGCTTTCCTTGAGTTATTTTTAAACTTTTAGGATATGCATGATAAAATTATGGTCGTTGTATTTTTTTAAAGCTAGCATTAACAAAGAGAATTAAGATATTCTGAAGCTGATCAAAAAAGACATTTATTAAAGTATTTTTAAATTTATATTTAAAGTAGACATTCTCTGACTCTTTAAAAACAAATGTTTTAAATGTCTGAGTTTCCTTATCTGTAAAATGATGAACTTGGACTAGCACTTAGCCGAATTTCCTTTAAGTTCTAAAAATCTGTTTACATAATTTTTATCCCATTTGTTACATTGAATTATATTTTCCCCAAATACGGATTATGTCCAGTGGTCTTACCTATGTTTGTATGTGGTGGGACTTGGAATCTTAATTATTAAAAAACTGTCCTGACTAAATTTGCAATATGCCAACACATTCATCAGTTTTTTGAAAATGCCTAGGCTTGAGACCAGAATTTTGATTCTACCATTCACCAGCTGATTCATCTAGGGTAAATTATTTAGCTTCTCTGATAATTTCTTCATCTGAAAAATGGAGCTAAAAATAAACATATCACTTATACTGGCTTACTGCACATCATGGGAAGTGCCTGTTAGCGGCTAAAAGTAAGCGTTCAATAGTGAGAGAGAAATATTATCTTCTTTAATTCCCTAAACTTGACCTACCATGGCATGTCTCTCTGCCTCCGTGACATTTCCTCTTGAAAAGCCCTTCTAGCCTCTGGTTACTGTCAAACATGCCCGACATACCCAGGGAGAACTCATATTCTTTCTTCTGTGCCCCCCTTTAGTCTTAGCTACTAGAACAGAGGTAGAACACTATCATAGATGCATTATTTATTTGTTTACAATTTTGTAATACCAAATGCAAATGCCTTTATGACCCTTCGGGTATAATAAATAGGTATGTCAAACTGATGACCAAAAATAACTGATGACAAAGGCACTGGGTCAAATGAAAGTTCTGGCTAAGGGCAACAAATTCAGATGTTTTAAACAACACTGTAGAAATCAAATCAAAAACATACCTCTTAGCTGAGTTCAGCCTGTGGGCTGCCATCAGGTGACTTCTGGCTTACATGTCTGTCTTTTCTACTAGGATGTGATCCCTGAAGAACAGGGACAAGTCATGCATGTTTTATTCTCCTCTGTATGTCCAGTCCCAGAGCTTGCACATAGTGGGGGCTCGATGTAATGTTTATTGACTTGAATTAAAACCACCTTTATATGAATAGTTCAAAGGCAGTTTGACTTTATTTGGATAAATAACAGACTGAGTTTTGTTGATATCAGAGATTTTAAAACCATGTATACTCTAATAATATAAATATCCTCAAAACTGTGTATAATTATTAAAGTTCAATGAGATTTGTGACTTTCTACGAAGTGCTTATGAAGAAGCACTTAGGAATGAGGGACAAGTAAAATTCTAATAAAAAAAATTAAATTCTAGAGTTCTTTTATCTAAGAAGTGGTGAAGGGGTGACCTGTACTTGAAAAGCATGTCTTCCTGATGGAGTCACCACACAGGGCCTTGGTCAGCAGACTGCTACCCAGCTTTTCTTTCTGGGGTCAGACTTCATATGTTCTTTAAACAATACGCAACAGCAACAACAACAAAACCCTATATGTTCTTTTATAAAAATGCTTTTTACCTCGGGTGCCAAGGTGTCAGTTAAGGAGCTGCTAAGCAGCATTTATCCATGCGTATGAGAGCTAGATCTATTTAGCTTTGCAGCCAGAGTGTGCTATGTATTTAATATTTATAAACTGTGGGTATATCTGGCACATTATTAAAGGGAAGTTTGTACACTTGATAAAGAGGTCATGAGGCAGGCTGCCTCTGCCTCTTTGTAATTTTCTAAGGCTGCCTTCAGTCGGGATTAGTCATTGGTTGCTAGCATGTACCTTGCTGTCAGGTGTATCACACTGTTGTCTCTCATGTACAAAGCATGAAAGAGAATGTTTATGGATTTAGTTTCACTTCCAGATATGGGTGATAACATCATTGGCCGTCTTATCTACCAAAAAATGTGCTAAAACATAATACCAAACATGTCTCATTAAAGGCTAAGTGATTGAAATTCCTTTCAAAGACCTGTTAGCTCTTTAAGGTCAGAACGGTACTGATTTGGAGAGAAGGCAAACCAAGAAACAGACTCTTCACCATAGAGAACAAACTAATGGCTACCAGAGTGAGGTGTAGGTGTGGGTGTGGGTGGGGGGGTGATCTAGGTGATGGTGATTAAGGAGTGCACTTGTTGCGATGAGCACTGGGTATTGTATGGAAGCACCGAGTCACTGTATTGTATATCTGAAACTAATATTACACTGTATGTTAACTAAGCGGAATTTAAATAAAACCCTAAAAAAAAGAATGGTATTCATTTGACATGTATGTGGTACGGATTACATAACAAGATAATTAGGTTTAATAGTTATCATTTCGAGAGTTTGGTCTTGAAAATAATCAAGGAACACAGTAAGTCTTGAAAATAATTGAGAATAGCCAATAGAGAACAAAACTAATCAAGACCCCAATGACTTTGCATCAATTCTGATACCATAAGTGTATGACTGAAGTAGTACCATAAAGGTGTGGTGGTGGCAAAGACATGTCCACTTTTCCAGGTAGCCAATTTGCACTCAAGGTAAACATGTGGGATTTCCTTCCATGTCCCTCCCTGCGTGGTGTAGACACTTAGGTGGACACATCCTTGAGTCCTTTCAATTCAGATCATGTTATTCCTCATTAAAAAAATTCACATTCTCCCTACTGATGAATTCAAACCCAAGGAATAAGTATGGTTTCAGAGGTAGGTGGGCCAGGTTGCACTGCTTCCAGTCCAGGCCTTGCCTCCTTTCCTATTCCATCATGGGCTCAAGATGCTGCTGTACCAGACTCGAAAGGAATTCAGTCTCTTGGCCCCGACCTTGTCAGTCCTATCAAGACACGTGTGGTTCTCAAATATAGACATTCTGATGGGAGTTTGTGAATTAAATAACAAATGATTTAGTTTGTTTGGTGTATAGAACAGACCAAGATCAAGACGCAAATTGAGAAATTCCATAGTCAACTAATGCAACTTACAGTAGCCAAGGAATCCCGCAGTGTTGCCATGGAAACGGACCAAATGATTTGAAATGAAGACTGTTTTGTCATATTCTTAGGAAGTAAATATCTTTTGAATTTGAGAAAGTGTTTGTACAGAAAATACTTTATGTAACTAAGTGGGCTATTCAGAAGCTGAGAGATCATTTTTTTTTTTTTTTGTACTTTGTTTTCTAATGTTTACTTTACAGAGTGAAAAATGTAAATGCTTTCAGTCAGGAAGCTTTTATTTAGTTTTGGAAATTGAACAGGAAATGCATCTATCTTGCAATCTTTTTGCACATTATTGGATGTTGGGCAAAATATATAACTATTCTCTGGTAATTTTGTATCAGTAATTTGAAAATGAGATATCAATTCTTCCTTAAATTTGGTCAATCTCTCTTTAAAAGAAAATTAATTGTTACCATTTTGCTAGATTGATCTCTTTCTTCTGAAGCATAAAATTTACGCTAATGATGACCAACAAATATAAAATATGGTAATGGAATTAATTGCACAGCAGTGTACCTATTTATTAGCATAGTGTCAATATCTTAAAGTTACTACAAAAACAAAAATGCTTTACCTTAAACTTTTCAAATTTAAACTATACTTTTATTTATTTATTTATTTATTTATTTTTCAACGTTTATTTATTTTTGGGACAGAGAGAGACAGAGCATGAATGGGGGAGGGGAAGAGAGAGAGGGAGACACAGAATCGGAAACAGGCTCCAGGCTCTGAGCCCTCAGCCCAGAGCCCGACGCAGGGCTCGAACTCACGGACCGCGAGATCGTGACCTGGCTGAAGTCGGACGCTTAACCGACTGCACCACCCAGGCGCCCTTAAACTATACTTTTAAATATAAGGGATTCATACTATCATTAGCTTGTGAGCAAAGACTTACTTTGAATCTAGCTTTCCATGTTCAAAAACAGCTACAGTTACTTTAAATGCATACTGATCACTAATGGACTGAAACTACCATATTACAGAAATATTTGCCACATATTTCCCATTCATATTTTCTCAGAAGTGCTAAGGGTTTTTGAACTGTTAAATATTTGCATGCCTCTATGACATCCCTGCCCATTTCTGTACTAACCTAGGTGTTAAGCATGACTGTCATAAATGTTATACTTTCTTTTTAAAAAAATTTTTTTACATTTATTTATTTTTGAGAGACAGAGTGAGACAAAGTGATAGTGGGGGAGAGGGCAGAGAGGGAGACACAGGCTCGGAAGCAGACTCCAGGCTCCAAGCTGTCAGCACAGAGCCTGACACGGGGCTCGAACCCATAAACCTCAAGATCATGACCTGAGCTGAAGTCAGACGCTCAACTGACTGAGCCACCCAGGTGCCCCATAAATGTTATACTTTCTGTTAAACTGAAAGTATGGTGTTGTTTGATGTTTATCTTATATTTGCAACCTGAATTTTACCACCTAAGTGTAATGTTCACATGTTGATTACCACATTATTATTATTATTATTATTATTATTATTATTTTTTTTTTTTTTTGAGAGAGAGAGATAGAGCAAGCAAGCAGGGGAGAGGGTCAGGGAGAGAGAATCTCAAGCAGGCTCTAGGCTCAGTGTGGAGCCCGATGTAGGGCTTGATCCCATTACCCTGGGATGACGACCTGAGCTGAAATCAAGAGTCAGCCACTCAACCGCTGAGCAACCCAGGCACTCCAAGATATTTTTTGTTAAAAAAATGGTTTCAAAAATTCTTGACTTTTTACTCCAAACACATAAGAATTTTCATTGTTACTTAAATGTGTGGCTCACTCCTTCCAACACAAAGTAAGAATGCCCTACCTTGGCCTGACCCATTCTAAATGCCCTGATTAAATGCCATCTCTTTTAAGAGGCTTTCCATTTTCTCACGGCTGGAATAATCTGCCCTCATCTGTGCTCCCTCAGGAGGCAGTAAAGCTGCCATGGAAAGCACACAGGTGCTGAAGTCAGAGGGGCTCTGTTTCAAGACATTGCTGTGCCCTAGCCTGCTGGATGACTGTATTCAAGTCACTTCAACTCCCTGAGCCTCAATTCCCATTTCAGTAACATGTAGAAAACAGTCTGTTATGAGGACAATTATACAAGACAGTGTTTTAAAAAATATCTGATACAAAGCAGTCACTCACATATGGCCTCTTCCAACCTTTCTTGGCCCTTTTCCCTCTCTCACTTACATTTTTCCTTGCTGTATAATTGTTTCTGTTCATGACACAGCTTACAATAAGTTATTTGAAGAGTTTCTCATTTTTGTATTTTTATTTCTGACAGAACTGGGCATGGTATGCTGCATACAGGGTCAGTTGTGAAGGTAAACACAGGAAGTATAAAGCACATCCACATCTCCCTGACTCATGACAATGTTACTGATGGTTTTGAGAGCAGCTTCTGAGGGTGGAATGACAAAATCCATGTAATTGGTTTAGTGGGTTAGTCAAAAATAGAGTCATTAAAAGTGTTGTGGCATGCAAAGCCATACTCTCTAGCTCATATGCTCTTTATTCTCAGACAGACAGATGGGGACACTTAATGACACAAACAGCCAGACAAGGGGCCTCCATACATACCCTCCACTTCATTTCTTTCAGTATTCTATATGTGTCCTCTCATTTATGCATTTAAGGGACAAAGAGAGAGAAGATTTCAAGGGCAGAGCAATCTTGACTGCTTGAGCCCAAGAGAAATGTGCAGCACAGAACTAAGGATGATGTTCTCTGAGGGAGAGACTGACTCACCATTCATTTTCTGTGGGCCTAATTCTCCTAGATCTGAGCCAGCAAATTCAACTGTGGCCTGAAGCAAACTAATAACAGTGTGTTGGAATCTATCTCTAAATATGATCATAAGTGTGAAATGGGCTTGAAGAGAGTCAGGCCTTATTGAGTTTTATGTATCTTTTAATTTTTATTGAGGCCATTCCCATTTTTAAGCTTGGTGCCTTTAGGAACTATATTAACTTCCAGGTCTGATCTGAGGTAACACTCATTGCTGGTAATAAGGGAGAAAAATAGAAACAGGCTCAAAGAAGTCTGATTTTATTACTCTTAAAGCCACATGAACTGGGCCTGTCCAGATTGCCTAAAATAATACCTCCACCGACAATCTCCCAGCCCCTTGCTGTGCCACCATTTTCACTACTGCTGACCATTAGGTCATCCATGGCAGCCATTAGACTGAGTTCAAAATGAGGGTCGAGGTACATCCTATCCTGTGAGAATTGCTGAAGGAGATTCATGGATTTTATAAAGAGAGAAAGTGAGAAAAAGGGAGCTAGCAGGTGTTGTTCACTGTTGAAAATGCCCCGATCAATGTATTTTTCAGAGTTAATTCCAAAGCAGTTTCAGCCTCTTGTATTATTAGATTACTAGTTCACTTAGCATACATGTTTTTTTATTACGTTTCAATATTGGCTTGGATGTAAATTTGGGTAGTTTGCTAAGATAGTCTCGTGGTGGTGCATGATTATAGCTTCTTGGATATAGCGACAGTGTGAGAGGAATGGCAGCTTCTGACATGATATATCTGGAAAGGAAAACATTTGGAAGCAGTTTGAGTGCGTTTTATTTCTGCATGGACTCTTTGGGCACCCAGCCACTTTCAAAAGCATTATTTAACAAATTATGGCACCACAAAAAGTATTTTATGCTCTGGATGTTAGTTTTCAAAAGAGGAACCAATAAATGTCTGGAGTAGAGAGAAGTACTATCTAAGAGACGTACTGGAGTGAGTTAAAATTAAAAGGACATTTATATTTGTAAGTGAAAAATAAAAACTTACTGCTTTCAAAGTATTACATTCAATTTTATTGCTACTTAAATAGACTCATTTTGTGTACATGTTGTGTTAATAGAGAAAAAAGATGTTTGTTTATTGATACTTTTAAGGAGCTGAATTATTATATGGTGATGAGTTTATCACCACATTTTATAGTTTCAGAGTTTAGGGAACAATGATGCACTTTTGTTTATATCTGATTTCTAAAAAAAATCCAAACAAAATGGCTCTCTCATTTACCCTTTAAATACTGGCACATGTGCTCTTAAATGGAGCAGGCCGTTGTTATTGTCTGAGCCATAGGTAAATATTGTGTCATATGAATCACCCTTTAGCGTCAATAAGGTTGGGCCAGTGGAGAAGTGGGGTGATGAAACTACTCCCTGGAAGAATGCTGCTCACCCATGTGAGGTAATTTTAGTGTGCTGGCAGAGGTAATTTCCTAAATGGCACCCTGGTGCCCTAGAAGACTTAATTCACTTCAGCTGAATGAGCAGTTGGATCAAGCTCAATCATGGAGAGTTACCCCATTCATAGGGATCAAAGGCATAGAGATCTCAAATTGAATATTCTTTAATTGGGTGCATATAACTTTAGGGTAACCTGGGTGCAGGTTTGGGAAAATATAAATGAATGCAGCCTAATTAGAAAGCTCTATTTAAACTTGCTTTTCAAATCACATTTTCGCAGTACTAGATGGCAGTGACCTAAGAAGATGGAGTACTTCCAAGAAAGGAAAAAGCAAGTGACAATGTCACTGCTTAACTGTAATCACAAACTCTTAGTTTGGAAAGAGTCCCAGAAAGTTCGTATTTAAGTACAGATGTAGGTATAATCTAGCAAACTGTATTTATAGAAAAGAAGTGCTGGCAAAGATAAATAATAGATAGTGGAATAGGCTTGTCAAGAAATAAACAATGAAAAGGAGATAGATTTTTGGGTAAATGACATATATAGATCAAAGAAAATTGTTGCATAAAGATAAAGTTGCATGTTTGTGTGTGTATGTGTGAGTGTGTTTATAAAGTACTGATTCACCAAACTTTAAGCACAATCTCATACAATGAACAAATGTGAGACTTTCAAATATTCAGTCTTTAATGAGACAAAAAAGTATAGTTTCCTCAGCTTTTTTTAATTTATAAAATGTATATCATGAAAAAACCATAAGAATAATCACTAGGTGAAGATACCCCATCTGAAAGAACTTTTACAACCTAATCAGCCTCTTATATCATATGCTGGACGTTCCACAAATGGAACAACGTTGGTTTATTCTTAATGTTGGGGTAAAGTTCTACATCCCTAGTCATGCTCTGACCTCATGGTGGCCAAGATTGACAGTGGCCCGTAAATATCTCTTTCCTCCTTTTTCGTACTTTCAGATTCCTTGATTTTTAGCTGGCACATAGCTGGCCAGAATAAACACCATATTTTTTCCAGCTTTCTGATGCATCCAGATGAGGTTATTTGATTAAGTTGTATGTGATCAAGTAAGTGTATGTGTCCCAGAAGGAGGAAATAGACCATGTTTACCCTTTCCTCTTTCTGAAATCATGGGACGTAAGCATCCATCCTAGGTAGTGTGCTAAAGACAGCCCACTCAAGGATGATGCCTGTGTCTTTGAAAATCATGAAGCCCTCCTATTAGCCATAGATTGCTCTGAATGTTGCTTACGTATGAAAGAAATAATTTTTATTCTTTTAACCCACTGTTATTTGGAATTTTCCGTTACTCCCAACAGAATCTAATCTTAAACTGATTTTTGATTTGCCTCCTTTAACATGCCTGGTTCCTGAATTAACTGTACCAATATCCTATGATTGCTTTATCTCTTTGAATTTGAAACAGCCTTTGGCTATTCTAGACTATTCTTGTACATCTCCACCATTAGATAATTTCTATGAGGCCAATATCCTATGATCTTGTTCACTGTATCCTTAACACTTAAAAACTGATAAATGACCAGATGAATCTTATCATATATTTTCTACCATTTTTAGATATAAACCTTTTACTTTTGACAAGAATTAATTCTGATTAATAAATGCAAGCACCCCACAAGTCATTTCTAATCTAGTTTTAATGCCATAGTTTTGTACATGAATGAATTTGTTTTTTTTTTAATTTTTTTTCAACGTTTATTTATTTTTTGGGACAGAGAGAGACAGAGCATGAATGGGGGAGGGGCAGAGAGAGAGGGAGACACAGAATCGGAAACAGGCTCCAGGCTCTGAGCCATCAGCCCAGAGCCCGACGCGGGGCTCGAACTCACGGACCGTGAGATCGTGACCTGGCTGAAGTCGGACGCTTAACCGACTGCGCCACCCAGGCGCCCCATGTACATGAATGAGTTTTTATTTTTACCTTTCAACCATAAAATAAAGTGTATACATAAAATAAAGATGGTATGCTTTGAATTTAGAAAAACAAGTAGTCTGCCTCAATTGAATTCTTTTTCCACTTAACTTCTGTAACTTTGGGATCAACCTGAGGACAGAAAATATTGCTGACCCAAAAAGAACCCAAGCTTGTCAAGATTTATATGTCAGGGTATACTTAAGCTATTCTGACAGAAGACTTCCCCAAACTTTGTGCCTCCACCTGAATGTCGGCTGGTCAGGCTGGTTGGTGAGTGGAATGGAGGGAGTGTTTGAATGTTTGTACAACTCTCTAGTGGGTGAGATCAATACACTGTTTGTCTCCCACTGATACTACGAACATCATAGGTAGATGTAGCTGCTCCGTGATTACTCAAGGGAAACATTTACTGAATAACTTCTGTGGAATGTGTAAACTTCTTGAAGCTTTATAGAAATCTAATACATTTTTTGACAATTTTATGATGTGTATTTATAATTTATCTGGAGGATACAAAACAATTTTTTTACAGAAGTATAATTAACATACATTATTAGTTTCAGGTATGCAACATAGAAATCTAATACATTTTGATGGAACTCATTTATCATTGACACCTTCTATATAGGATGGGTTTTTTCTCTTGGAAAAAAAAGATTTCACAGAAAATCTCTTTTGAGATAGCCTTCCTATTCAAACTCCCCCATTCCTCAGGATAGCAAGGATCTAAGGATCATAATTCCTATAATTCTTTCCCCAACACACACACACACACACACACACACACACACACACACACACACACCCTGTATCCCTTCACTTAGTGAATGGACTTGACCATTCAGCTAATTGCTAAGTTGGAAACTTGAGGATCATTTAGACCTCTCTCACATTTGTCATCCTAAGGTGCAGTGTTCTATGGATTCCATGTAGAAAATACTGTTGTGAGTCATCTCCTTCTTGCATCTTTACCACAACTGTAAAACTTCTTTAAGTCCACCATTACTTTTACTCGGGACCATTGGAGCCATTTGTTAATTGACTTCCCTATCTTCAGGTTAGCGTCCCTCCAATTGCCCTTACATCAGCTGGCAGGAAGGCATTACCAAGATGCAAATGTGTTTATGTGATTTCCCTGCTTAAACCTTTTAAAAGCTCCCCGCAGATTTAAGAATAATGTTTATAATTTAAATTACACTGTAATGCACAAAGATATTCTTATTAAAATTTAAACAATTCAGAACAGTGAAAATTCCCTTTTATCATTCATTTAATCCCTGCCTTTTACTGCTATCATTTTGATGTGTGCACTCTCAGATGTTTTTGTATGCTATGTATGTTTATAAAAGTAGATATGTAAATATGCTTCTTTATGTTTAAACTTGATTACGTGTCTTGGAGACCCTCCTTGATATTGATCTACCTCCTTTTTAATTGCATCATAATATTCACTAGGACAAATAAGCAATAATTTATCTAACCATCTCCTTCTTGGTGAGTATTTGGGTTATTGTGTGTATACCTAGAATAGTTACATCATTGTAGGGTTTATGAGTTGAACAATATGTTAATTTTAAAATATGATAAATACTTTCAAATAGTCCACAAGAAGTCTGTCAATTGTGTCAATTTATACTCCTACCAATAGTGAATGACAAGTATGTTCTTATTTTCTCATCCCCTCCCTAGCAGTGGTATTATCAATCTTTTGCTAATTAGGTAAAAACTATTGAAATTTTTGGTATTAATTTGCATATCTTGGGTAATAGTGAGATTAAATACGTTTTCTTATTTTTACTAATCATATTTGTTTTTATGCAAATTGGCTACTCATATTTTTGCTCCATTTTATATAATGGAGTCTTTTAAAAGTGATTTGTAGGAACTCATCATCTAATTTCCATACTAATCATTTGCTTAATAAATATTGCAGTTTTTCTCTTTATCCATTGTTTTTCAACTTGTCAATCTCTCTGGCCACATTTCCCAAAATTGCTTTAATCTAATGACCTTTTGCTCCCAGAGTAAGGAAATGCTTATAGGCTTATAAACCTATTAACCTGTTTCACATTTCTGTAGCTTCTTCCTACATGTTCTTTCTGCTAATAATATATCCTTTCCTCACCCTTCTAACCAAATTAATTCTTACTTGTTCTTCAAGACTCTGCTTAAGTGTTAATTCCTCTAAGAAAGTTTCTTTTATTCTCATTCTTCTTTAGATGGATCTAATGTGCTTAGCCTGAACCTCATGCACTCGTCCATTACCTATTATTGCACTCAAGTATCAATCCTCCACATCTCTTGTCACTTCTACTAGACTTATATACTCTTTGGGAGTACAGATGGAACATTATTTGTATTAGAATCCTATTAACTGCTCAATATACGTTTGTTGATTGAATGACTCTATAAATTCAGCCTTTAGGATAAATTATTAAAACCATTCCTCTATTTGATAATGCAATTTGGATTTCTCTGAGAGAAACCTACAGTTCTTCTCAAAGCAATTAAATACTTTCTTCTAAGTTGTTTAAATAAAAGAGGGTGAAAAGTTATTTGGTGCACATTATATGATAGGTTGATAAATAATATAATATTAAAATATCATGGCTATCATTTAGGCAAAGTATCTTAGAATTGGGAAGAGCATGAACATTGTGGACATTCTTTTACTGTTCTATTTGCATCTCTGTAACTATGCTCTGTGTCAGTCTGTTTCATCGTTGGGCTTTCCGAACTCATATAAAATCAATACAAAATTTGCCTTCGTGCAACTTCCATCTGTTGGTTTTCACAGTTGTATGTAACAACACTTACCATATCTGGAGAATCCTATTATTGCCACTTACATTTTCTTACTACATTTTGACTGTAGGATAAACATACCTTGATCTATTAGACACTTATTTTAAGTCACACCACCTTAGTTACCCTACTGTTGGAAAAAATATACTTGGTCAATATTGCCTTTAAAATACGTTATCTGGAACTGATCACAGTACACCAGATATAGACTATTAAAGGAATCCTTCAGTCATTCAAAATGGTCCCTTTCCCAATGATATCAATGGAACCAAAAATGTAGTTAGCTTTTTGGAAATAGCCATGTCACACTGTAATCTATTATTGAACTTGTGGCCAACAAAAATTCACTGGCATTTTTCAGTTGACCAGCATTAAAGCTTTACTCTACCTAATATAATATGAAAGCACACTGTTTTATATTTATGCTTTTAAGCTCTTGCTTGTTTTGGCCCTTGTCAGGTATCATGAATTCCTTGTATGTGAGTAAGAAGAATATTATTACCCTTTCTACCCTTTACATATTTTCAAAATTTCTTTATTTCTTTTTTAGTGTTTATTTATTTAATTTTGAGAGAGAGAAAGAGAGAGAGAAAAGATGGCAGAGAGAGAAGCAAAGATGGCAACCAGGCTCCACACCGTCAGCACAGAGCCCAATGTGGGGCTCAAACACACAAACCTTGAGATCATGACCTGAGACGAAATCAAGAGTTGGATGCTCAACTGACTGAGCTACTTAGGTGCCCTAGTCCAACAATTTCTTTTTTTTTTTTAATGTTTATGTATTTTTGAGAGAGAGAGGGAGAGGGAGGGAGGGAGAGAGAGAGAGAGAACAAGCAGAGGATAGGCAGAGAGAGAAGGTGACACGGAATCCAAAGCTGACTTCAGGCTCTGAGCTGTCAGCACAGAGTCTGACGCAGGGCCCAAACCCATGACCATGACCATGACCTGAGCTAAAGTCAGATGATTAACTGATTGAGCTGCCCAGGTGTCCCCAACAATTTCTAAACTACGTCACTGGGAGGCAGAGTTATTCAAAATAGACAAAGTTGTTATTAAAAGGCCACGAGTTTGGAATTATTCTTTACTAAGAAATTTGGCTGTTATTTTGTCTTTTACTTAATTCAGCAGTGTCCTACATCTAGGGGTGCAATATAATCTATATGCATTTTGTTATGAAGGTGTGGGCAGAAAGCAGAAGATTTCATCTAACATAATTAAGGGCATAAGCTTTAGAGTCAGACCGACATGGATCACAGCTTGATTTTGACACCTACAAGCTGTATGATACTGCACAAGTTACTTACCATCCTTGAATTAAGCTCTTTATTTGAGAAATGGAGAAAATAAAAGTTAGCTTTGTAGTGTTTGTGAGGATTTGTTAAACTATATATGAGAAATGTGCAACATGGTATCTGGTACATAGCAGGCAATCAACAGGCAAATGAGAAATTGTATCAGATTAAGTTGGTCACTCATGAGCCAGCTATGTAACAACACAAAGGAATCCTAAATTAATTTTTTAAAAAAGTCTTATACATTCATTCTGCCCTTGGATTTAAAATCTGGGAACCAGAAGGCCAAGAACTATGTGGTGTATAATTTACTATGATTCTGTTACCTAGCTAAGGTCTTATATTACCGTGAGTGCCTTAAAACTCAACAAGTATGTTAAAATATCACATAAAACACAAAACAGGAAAAAAGGAGCAACTAAGGGATTAGTGTTTAAGATCACATAAGCATTAATCAGAACCATATAGATTTTTTGGTCCAAGAAAGCTTCTACTTTAGATAAACTGCCAAGATTAAAAGGATAGTTTGCATATATGGATAAAATGCTGACTAAAGGAAAAAAGTAAAACTGGATTAAAATAACCTTATGGTTTTATGAACAGAAAGTGGCAGCAGGGGTATACTGAAATGCTGCTAATGTGCTACACATTGCAGTGTTGGTCTTGAGTCCAGAGCTCTTTTATAAGCAAGTTTCATTGACCTTCTACATTTCACATTGACCTTGATGCTTATAAACACTGCAGGGCTTGGCAATTAGTCTTTGGTGAACTGAGAATTCACTTCTTTGTAGGTTCTTATTGTTCCATCTCAATTAAAAGGCATTTAATGGCAAGTTCATGGGGAGTCAAAGTAACAGAAAAATTAGGGTCTAATGTATGTTGTGTAGTGTGAAATAGAGAAAAGAGTTTCAAGTTGCAAGGCAGACTTTCTTTTGTCTTAGGGAAATAAGATTTATGACTTACATGTAATTTTTGTCCTTTGAAGGTTACATCATAATGAAATAATAAGAAAAAATGGCATTTGAGATGATAATGCAGTAGCCAGGTCACTGAGAGAGTGACTTCTCTAAAAGTACAAGAATTTAACTCACAACTCAGCTTTAGAATCTATCAATTAGCACTTACGTTTTGGAGAAATTACCTGATATAAGCGATTGTTTCAAAAGACGATATTTTAACTCTAGAACTTTTTAAAAAAGGAGTGTTTTCCTCTTGAATCTTCTTTGTGTCAACCCCTATAATCCCATTTCTACCATTTTACCTCTGGCCCTTACTACCCTTAATTGTGACTATTGCAATAGGCTGCTAATTGGTCCCTCTGCTTCTACTCTTTCCGTATTTGGGTTTATTAAGTTTTTGGGCTACCCTGGCAGCAGTATTTTGTAACTACTGAGACTGCTGCCCCGGATGACAACTCCCTACTGTGATACATGTGACGTGTTTCTATGTGACAACAGAATCTGACCTGGGCTCTGCCTACCATGTGCAATTCCATTCATCTGGGACTCTACCCCTGAATTTGGGCTTTGAGTTTCAAACTGTTTTTCCCTGACTCTCTATGTGAAGTATTTCAGTCTGACCTTTCTAGGTTCTTAACAGAATCTGAAGATGACTTCTTTGTTGCCACATTCTGGCTTCTGAACTCTACAGTTGCTTGTGGAAGGATATTATTTCCTTGCACTCTGGCCGGAATTTAACCTCTAGCTTATTCTAGCCATTTTGTACATGGCCCCTTCAGGAAGACTTGTCATCTTTCTATTCTTCAAGACTTTCTAACATTCAAAAAAGCCTTTCTAGTATTAAAAACTTTCCATTTCATTTTCGGTAGGGTTAAAATAGTATGGTTTAGTATTTAAGGCTTTCCATAATATGATTTAACATATCTTTTGGATTTCTACCCTAATACCTCATCATGTAAACCTAATGCTTAAGGCAGACTGAGATGCTCCCTATCTCCGAAATACAGAAATGCTCTTCTTGTCTTTGTGCCTTTGCTCATACTGCTCCCCTGACCTAGGATCCCTGGCATATGATCTTTTTGCTTGTTTGAATCCCAGGCACCTTTATCTTCCCAATTCATGGCCTTTTTCCTCCATAATATTCTCCTGACCACTCACTTCTATGACTCCTTCACATTTGTATTTGTATCACACTTTTATTTCATTTTCATGTATTTTTTTATTCTACTTACACGGACTTCAACCATAAAATTGCTGTTGGCAGCTGGGTAACATGTTAGTAGTGCAACCCAGTAGTCGTGCCAGTGGATACTTCACAGTAAAAGAGTTTCTTTCATATAGAATTCAACAGGGTTTGATTCAACAAAAGCCATGGTGACTTACATAATGCCCCTCTGGTTCTGCATCCTTGTACAGAGAAAAGCCGTCAGAGGGTAATGGTTGATCACAGCAAGCATTTGCTCAACATGCAACAGGAAAGAAGGAACTCTGTTATTTTACATAAGTGGGTATATTTTTACACGCATATTGGAAAGTACCAGTAGCTACAGAAATATGTTTATAATAAGTTCAGTGTTTTCAATATATGCTGATGCAAGAATAAGAATGCTTTCCAATTAAAACAGAAGTCTTGTTATAATCTTTTGTCATGAGAAGTATTTTTATCAATGTATATAACATTTACTATGTTCTTAATATTCACAAATACATTCTTAATAATATAAATATATATTCAGTTAATCTTCCTAACAATCCAATGAAAAAAGAACTACTACATCTTTTTATTTTCTTTTGACAGAGAAATAAACTTGCTCAAAGTCACCTAAATAAGTGACAGAACAGGAAATATAAGCAACCTGATGAGAGAGATAAGTGTATGTAAAATAATAAGGGTAACACAGCATTTTAGATGCCAAGTTAGATATTTGAGAAGGGCACAGTAGGGGAAAAAGGAAGTCATGATTCTATAGGAAGTAGGGAAGCCTTGATTTGAACCTAAAAAGGAAAAGTGATACTAAGAAAGAAGAGAGGAACATTCCAGGCAGAAGGAGCTGCTTTAGGGAGTATGGTGCTCTCTGAGTGCTTTAAGTGATTGAATGGAGCTGGAACATGTACAGCAATTATCAAAATGATCTGAGAGAGGAAGCAAGTGCCAGATCAATAGAGGACTTGAATACTCTGTTAAAAAACTTGAATTTTCTATATTAAACTGTGAGTAAACTTGAAAACTTTTAAGCAGGGGAGAATTTTATCTGTTTTGCATCTCATAAAGATCACTCCTGCAGCTCTGGGTAGAGTGAGTTGGAGAATGGCAAAAATGGAGGCAAGAGATAAAAGTTATGTGATTCTCCCTTTTTTTAAAAAAAAAATTAATGTTTATTTATTTTTGAGAGAGAGAGAGACAGAGCATGAGCATGGGAGGGGCAGAGAGCGAGAGAGAGGGAGACACAGAATCTGAAGCACGCTCTAGGCTCCGAGCTGTCAGCACAGAGCCCGATGTGGGGCTCGAGCCCACAGACCGGACTGTGAGATCATGACCTGAGCTGAAGTTGGATGCTTACTGACTGAGCCACCCAGGCGTCCCATGTTAATTCAGAAACGAAATGATGAAAAACTTAATAAAGTTAGTAATGAAGATGAACTGAGGGAGATAGATTTAAGAAGCAAGAGAACGTGGATCTGGATTAGATGTGAAGAGTAAGAGAAAGGGGCAATCTATGATGCATCCTGGATTTATGATGGAGAAGCAAGAAAGATCATGACTTCTATTTTGGACATATTCTGAGTGGTGTATTTGATATCCAGATGGAGAAGAGCACCCAGCCATTGCATATTTGGAGCTCCGGGAAGTGGTGCTGGCTACAATTGAATTTGGTAATGCATGAATGGTCAGAATGAGCACAGTAAAAAGAAGGTTGGCGGTCAAACATTGGTCTCCACAAACCTTAAGGGCAGAGAAAGAGGAGGACATGATAAAGTCAGAGAATAGCTAGTCAGAGGAGTAGGAGGAGAGCTGGGAGAGAAAGGGAATTGAGTAGGACAAGACAGACTTTCTAGGAGGGAATAGGCAAAATGGCTAGTGTTATAAAGATATAATGAGATGCCCAACAGTAATAAAATGGTTGTTAAATATTATTTTCAAAATATCAAAAGACTTAAAATAGGTAAGTAATACTATATTTCAAAAACATTAAAATAAAATAAGTTCAAGTTTAATCCTGACTGACTCCAATGTGGCTGTTTCTTACAGATGATACAAAGAATAACATGAGCTGGATGGTTTGCACCAAGGGAACTTTATTCTCACATAGTTCTGGAGGCTAGAAGCCTGAAATCAGGGTGCTTGCCCCATTGATTCCTACTAGGAGCTCTAAGGGAGAATTTGTTCCATGCTTCTATCTGCTGGAGACCATTGTCAATCTTTACTGTTCCTTGGCTGGTAAAAAAGTCACTCCACTCTCTATTTCTGTTTTCACATGGCTGTCTTCTCCCTATGTGTCTCTGTGTCTTCCCATGGCATACTCCTCCCTGTATGTCTTCTCTCCTCTTCTTATAAGGACACCAGTCATATTAGATTAAGGGCCTACCTTACTCCATTATGATCTCATCTTAACTAATTACATCTATCACCATTCTACTTCCAAATAAGGTCACATACTGAAGTACAGTCAGAGAGGACATGAACATGTCTTTTTGGGGGACACAATTCAATCCATAACAGTGGCTATCACTATACTGGACACTACCACACATTATCATATGAAATCTTCATACCACTCTGTAAAGAATGTATTATTAGCCCCATTTAATGGACAACATTGCTAGATTTCTTCTATCGTATGCTGCATGAATAATGTCCTTGGAAGTTGTGTAATAGAGCAGGACTGAATTTATTTTTAGCACATATGCCGTTTTTACCAAGTTTTTTTTTCTTTATGAAATAATTCATAGAATTGCAATGATGAATGTATTTTTTACATTTAAATTCCAGTTTATTAACATACAGTGTAGTATTGGTTTCGGGAGTAGAATTTAGTGGTGATGAATGTATTTTTAATAACTTACATATGAAGAAAGTAAACTCAGAAAGGCTTGTCAACATACTCAAGGTCATACAATTAGATCTTTCTGCCTTTATTCCCAATGCTCTTTCCATAACACTATAATATTAAGTGTGCCAGATGTGATGTCATCTTCAGAATAAAAAATGAACCCAATTGAATACAGTAGACATCTGCTTTTGCTTGCCTGCAATCCATTTTCTTTGGGTCTTAGAAGAACACACTGACTTTCCTTAAAAACAACCTTTGCTTTCTCTAATTTCATGTGGTTTCTATTCTGTAGTGGTGAAGTTTCAAGCCACCCCTCCATTCCAGTTGAGCTCCAGAGATAAGCCTATAGCGTGTCAGATCGATGACGCTCATTCCAGGATGTTGTTACAAAGAACAGGGAATAAAGGCAACTATTCATTGGAATTGAAGTAGGTAGGGGATTAACATCAAAATACAGTGGGCTGTCACATGGCGACAGTTCACCCTGAGAGTGAAGCCATTATAGAATAAAGCATAGCCAATAGATTGAAAGCAACTTTTGTTTTTAATTCTAGATCCAGCCATACCTGCAGCTAAAAGATCCTAGATTTCTAGTTACAAGAGTCACATAACCTCTTTGGATTAAGACAATATGACTTGTCTTTATTCTATTTATCATGTCTACTAATGAACAGAAGTTCTTAATTTTAAGGCAACCAAATATATAAATAAATCTTTTCCTCTACGGGTTAAAAAAAAAAAAAGACAATATGACTTGGATTTCTGTGACTTCTTACAAAAGCTGCCTTGATTTTACAAATAAATTTGAATAATCAACATATAAAACTGACTTCAAGTCATCATTGTCCAATATAATCCTAACTTTAGTAATAACTAAGTATGTGACTTTTAGCAGATTCATTCTTTATAGTTTCAGGTTTCTCATTGAAATTGAGGAGGTTTGGCTAGATAGAGTAAGCACTGAAACTGTCTTCTGGTAGGATTGATAAATTCTATAAAGGCTCTTCCTATCTTTATGATGTCTTCCAGGGGCAAGACCTTGAAAATTCTTAAATCTTAATAAACATGTGTGAATGTATATTTGTATTCATAATGTGTAAATTCTGATATTTTACTATATTAATATCTAATACATTCAAGTTACATTCTGATATTTAGTTACCATCAGAGCTTACTTAGTATGATTTTAAGAAGTTAGAATTATTTAGAAAGCAGAATTTAAAAACTTTCTTTCAGAATTTATAAATCATACACATAGTTATTCCATTACACATATTCCTTTCTCTTTAAAAGATGTAATTAGAGATAATAATCACCTGTAATAATAAGATTGTTAATATTGCTACAAATGCACAATTACTTGATTTTTTTTTCCGTAAGCTAATTTTCCTTGGATATTTATAATGGACTTTATAAATCATGGCATCTGATTAATGTAGGGGAGTTCAAGGAGCTGTTCCTGACTGCTCAGATTCCTTTTGATATTTATTCAATTGATTTCTTCAGGCCCTTGTGAAACAAAATTTTCTTTTTTAAAAAAATGTATTTTAGCAGGAGACTCCTTAGGCTCTCTTCTGGTCTTTATTACTCTCTGTAAACCACTTCTGTCTTGGTATATGGATTGGATATCACTGATATCACCTCTATGCTGATGGGAGTCCTCTATCCTCCTTTTTCTACTCTCTTTTCTGACATTGGGAATGATATTTTTTCTGCCTTGAAGGTCTGTATATGCCAGACATTTACCTGGACCATGCCTAAGCTTTCATTCTTGTATGACCTCTGATTATGCAGCAATTGGTCTTAAAGGGTATAACAGCTGCTGACAGCTTTTTCAGGTTTGAGATTAGCTTCAGAGATCTTTGCACATTTAATAGTAATTCTATGTATTGATCAAATTCAACAAAATGTTACTATTTTCTTCTTGCTTTTTTTTTTTCTTTTACATGATCCATTATGTATGAATTATTTTCTTTTTGGGAAAAGAAAAAGTTGGATAGCAATTTTTGTCATGACTTATGTATCATGGGTTTTAACACTTAATATGACTTGCAGTTTTTATCTATTGAATCTTTCTTTAAATGCCAACCATGCACCATGCAGCAATATACTGGGCCTGGAGGTACTGAGAACAATCTGAAAAATTTGCCTTTTAGTTAAATTGGCTTTATGGCCCATTTTTGTGAATATGCTATTTTTAATGTTTGTTTTATTTCCTTACAGTAAACAAAGTGTTCATAAGAAAAAAAAATACTGGATCATATACTCAGCATTCAGAATGTATAATTTTAGCAATCAATTTAAATTTTACTGTGAAAAAATTAACTGCAAAATTTTATATACAATATATTTTGTAATTAATATAATATCTAAACAGTTAATATATTTAAGTAATATAATATTTTATAATTATAAAACTATATAACAGAATTGTCATTATTATTATGAAGCATGACAAGCATAAAGTTAAAACTACAAATACTTCAAAATGGTATGAAACAATAACAAAAAAGTCTACCAGCACCTGTAACCCTCTTTTTATATGGTTCTGATTAAAGGCTTAGATATATTTTTATTAAAGCCTTTTAAAGTATTATTTTACTTCCATTTGTCTTTTCTAGGATACATTAATGTTGCCTGTACCTGTATATGCTGGCAATATATACTATGTATGTAGCATACAGAAGAATAACGGAAGGCAATGGAAAACAGGAAAGAGGACAAAAGACAAACAGCCATGACACTGGGAGAGACAGGAAAAAAAAACACATGTGAGGGGGAAACAGCAATGTCTACAATTTACTCATTGATTGAATGAAAAGTAGCCAGTGGCCTAGTAAAAGTCTCAGCTCTCTAAAGAACCTGAAGTGAAGGCTACCAATCTTGAAACTGTCTGTGGGAGACACTAGCTGAGTGGATGCCCTTATCCAAAGACAGGAAGTTCTGCGGCAGTTAGCTGCCTATGGCTGTGAGAAGAGCCTCCCATTCAGGCTGGAG
Source organism: Herpailurus yagouaroundi (assembly GCF_014898765.1). Taxonomy (NCBI): domain Eukaryota; kingdom Metazoa; phylum Chordata; class Mammalia; order Carnivora; family Felidae; genus Herpailurus; species Herpailurus yagouaroundi. The sequence goes on along the minus strand of NW_024412403.1, from coordinate 46,259,213 downwards.
ATGCCTTCAGCCAGCTGAAAAAGCCTCTCATCTCAGCTGTATCACCCTCCGACAATTCAAGTGGTCTCTCTTCTTCTGTCCTCTCCTAAGCTTCAGTAGATAAACTCTACTGTGAGAAAGAAAATCCGATTAATATCTTATTAATTGCCAAATCTACTACGTCTCTCCCTGTACTTGTGCTGAGGGAACCAGTTCTCTGCCATGAATCGGTAAAGAATAGGTAGGTGGAGTTGAACAAAGGAGACCAAGATGAACAACCAGGGCAGGTGGCTCATCTACAGCAGCTACAGTTGATGAAATAGAAGAGTCATTGTACATGTGCACTGAGAATTCTTGAGATAATAAGTAAGATTTTATTTTTTTCAACATTTATTTTTGGGACAGAGAGAGACAGAGCATGAACGGGGGAGGGGCAGAGAGAGAGGGAGACACAGAACCGGAAACAGGCTCCAGGCTCTGAGCCATCAGCCCAGAGCCTGACGCGGGGCTCGAACTCACGGACTGGGAGATCGTGACCTGGCTGAAGTCGGATGCTTAACCGACTGCGCCACCCAGGCGCCCCCTGATAATAAGTAAGATTTTAAAAAGCGAAAGGAAATATGCACCAAAGAAATTGGAAAAAAGGAGGACACTACTGAAAATTCAATACTCATTTTTAAAAGATCTTAAGATCACAGGAGAATGAAAGATCTCGACTTAAGATATGAAATATGAAGGAGGACAGACTCAGGGATATTAAGTGTGCATGTTCTGTGAGTTCCAGCAGGAGTGAAAAAATTGAGGAGAAGCAATTTTCAAAGAAACAACTGAAGAGAACTACCCTGAAGTGGAGAAAAAGTGAATTTACAGTTCTTGAAGCACATGAGAGCCAATCAAGATGTATGTAAAGAAGACATATTCCTGGATATATCTTGGAGTCATATAAGATGAAGAGACTATCTTATACCTTTCCAGATAGAGACAGGAAGTTAACATCAATGTCTCTCATTAATAATGAATTACATACTCCAGGTTAATAAAGAGTTAGGAATATGAATAGGCAATTGTCAGAGACAGAGATGAAAATGGTCAATAAACATAAAAAATAATGCATATATAGTTTTTAAATAATGCATAAGAAATTATGCATTATAAAAACATAATATACAATATAAATACATAATTATATATTCTATAAAATATACCATATATGAAATAATATAAAGGTAAAAATAATGCATATATAGTTTTTTATAATGCATAAAATTAACATATATAGTTAAAGATGCAAATTAAAACAATAATGAGGTGTTTTATGATCAATTAGATTGGTAAAAATTTTATTAAAGATGAATAATTGGTAGAATTAAGTAAAAACCAATGAGCATTCATTCTTTTAAGAGGATTCTAAATTTGCACAATATTTTGGAAAGTAACTTGCAGTATCTATTTAAAAATTTTTTTAATGTTTATTTATTTTTGAGAGAGATAGAGAGAGCACAAGCAGGGGAGGGGCAGAGAGAGAGGGAGACACAGAATCTGAAGCAGGTTCCAGGCTCTGAGCTATCAGCACAGAACCCAATGCAGGGCTCAAACTCACGAACCATCAAATCATGACCTGATCCGAAGTCGGACACTTAACCGCCTGAGCCACCCAAGCGCCCTTGCAGTATCTATTTTAAAATAGTATCACCCACACTTTGACTTAAGAATTACAACTCTAGGAATCTATCCTATGATAATAAAAAGCATAATGTGGATCCAAATTATAGCACAGTTTATAAAAAAAAAAAAACACGGAAGCAATCTAAATGTTTACTGTTAAGTGAAATGTTAAATAAAATATAATATAACCATATAACTTAAGGCAGACATGAAAAAGAGGATATTTATATGTGCTAATCTGGAACATAATATTGTAGCATGGCTATCATGCCCCAACACCTATTATTTCATTTTTCTACTGTGGAAAAGCCCATTTTTAAAAATTAATTTATTTTTTATTGAAAGCTAATTCACATACCATAAAATTTATCCCTCTAGAGGGTTTTAATTCTGTGATTTTAGTGGTGTGCAGCATTCAACACTATCTGGTAATGCTTTAAAATGTATCCAGGATTTGTTTTGATCAGGTATGGTAAGACAGACTGACAATGATAGTCATACAGGAATGAGTTTTTATATTCAAACATCCCTACTAGAAACAGGAAACATCACACACCACACAGGGCCACATGAGAAGCACCATGGTTGGTCAGGAGGTAACAAGAGTGAGGGGAAAATGTGGATGAGAGCCTTGCCTGGGATTTTAGCAGGAAGGAATGAGCAAGGCAATGTAAGCTGATCAAGCGAGTTTACAGTTGACTAGTTGAAATAATTTTTGGGGCTTCAGGGTATAGGGGCTGAGCCTAGTTGTCTGATACTTGGCTCTAGGATAGTTAGGACCAGGGAATAATAGTTTGGGATGGGAGAGTTCAATAAAGAAGGTGGTGGGTGTGGGGTGGGGGTGTGTGTGTATAGGTTTTGGATTGATTTGTTTGCATATGAAAAGGCCACTTGTGAATGAGCCCACGACCCTCTCTAGGAATTGATTGCCCTGGAGGGGCAGTTTCTTTAGGATCAGCAAGTCCCAGATGTCAAAACATCAGAAAATACAGAAAATAAGAAGGCATTATTAATACAGATAACAATATCACTAAGATAGGGACTGCATTTCCCAGCCTCCCTTGCAGCTGTTCTCAACACAACTTTTGCAGAATGTTCTTAATGTGACTAGCAAGCAGCATCCTCCTTCCTGCTGGCTAGAGATGGCCAGGACAGGTAGAACTAGGGCAGAACCATAACAGGGAGATTGAAGTCCTATGCAGTGGGGAGTGGAAAATGAGATAGAAAGAAACTGATCTCAAATGATCATGGACCCTCTAAAAAGCTCTGTACTGTCTATCTAGACTCATGTGAGGAAGAAATTTATATATTACTTAAACTACCATGATTATAGCTGTTAAGTTACTCATAGCCAAACCAAATGTTCAATAATAGAATGGCTAATTAAAAAAAATATATTGAAACTAATTTGTACAGCATGATTCCAGTGAATAAAACTGTATATAGAGAGGTACAGCCACAGATGCTTCTATATACATGTATAGAAAATTTAGGAAGATGATCTCTGGATTATTAACAGGGATTAACTCTAGGAGATGGAACTGGATGGCAGAAGAAAAATCACATTATGTTTAACAAAGTTTTTTTTTAAATGGCAAGTTATGATTTGTTTTTACTCTTTATATTTTTGATTTTGTTTAAGTACAAATTTAAATAGCAAAAAGGTCCACTTATTCTCCTAGCTCCTTTTACAAGCAGCTATTAAAAAAATAAAAATTATAGTTAATAAACAGCATAATCATAGGTATACTAGTTTGTTGCTGTTAGCAATGTATTTGGTTTCCTAAAATATTTTTCTTCTCAGTCTGTTGTGAATCACCCTGCAAATCTGATAGTGTCTCCTATTGTTATATATAGATTATACACACAAGCATAGAGTTATGCTTATAACTATCAAGACCAAACAAATTAATTTTCTAGAGATTTTTTTAAAAATCCATGAAGTGAACACTAATTACTTCTTTGTTGTCTTTCCTTTTGGGAAATGTCCCTTGTTTGTTCCAAGCTATTCTTGTAAGTTTTTCTCCTTCCAGAGGGGGAGGTATGTGACACAGTCTGGCCAGAGCGTCCCATCCACCTGGACACAATTCTACCAAAGATGGGCATGTGGCCCAGCTAGGGACAATTTAGTCAATAGATCTGCAGGGAGTCATCTTTCCAACAGGGAGAAAGAATCTGCCTAAAAAGGAAGCCAAAGGGAGCATGCAGAGAAAAGTAGAGGCTATCTATCTAATCTATCATCTATCTATCTATCTATCTATCTATCTATCTATCCATTCATCCATCCATCCATCCATCCATCCATCCATCCATCCATCCATCAGTGATTTCACTGTTTTTTTGAACCCCTGCATATAGCTGTTCTTGGATTACTACACTTCTCAGGTATGTGGCTCAGTAAATTATTTTTGTTTTTTCTTAAATTAGGATGAGTTGGTTTTATGTTGCTGATTAATTTACTATTTTATTTGGGGAGATGTTTCCCTCCATTGTTTCAAGGGTTTGGTTATAGAAAAAAGTATGTATACATATAACATTCTATTTATAAACTGGCCAACTCTCTTGCAAATTGAGTCTATTAGAAATGAAACCTAACTCGTAGGTAGAGGCATATGGAATTTCCTACATTCAATAATTTTTCATCTATAAAAGTGGCAATTTCATCAGGCTGTTCAATTTAATATAAAGATATTTTTCATCATAGCTTAGAAACAAAATACCAACACAATATTTGTTTATTTTAGGAAGTACAGACAATATGAAAAATAACAAATGAAAACAAAACAAAATTATTCTAAAGCTGTAATCCAAAAATAAACACTAACTTGGTTTAGAAAATAATTTTATTGGAACAAAACACTATTAAGTTAATAATAAGTTTGTTATTTTGGGAATCTATTTAGCTAAAAAAAACGCATGTTGCTTTCCAATAAATATGCTTCATAAGTTAATTTACTTTCTAAAAATTTTCTGCTTCAAGCTTTTCTTTGAGTTCATTTTTATTAACTAATTTGCTAACAGGCTAATTCATCTAAACTGGAATGATTTCTCTATACAATTCTCAACATATGCAGTGTTTGATAACTTCATTATTTACTACATAATCCCAATTCCAGAGTCTTTATATTAATGATATGCCTGGTTTATAAATAATTATAAAAAGGTAAGAATCCTATTATATACAATTTGATATATTATAAAAATATTTCATAGTGCTTTAGTCTACGTTTTAAGTTTTAGACTGAATAATCTATTTGGTCTAAACAATCTATATTTGGTAATGTGCCGAAATAATGGCATGAGTAAACTGGGAATTCTAGAAATGCTAGTATGGTATTGTTTTAATGGTATTGTTAAAATGGTTCATTTATTTATAAAGCAAATCTCCACTGAGTGTTTACTTCTGTATATTCTAGAACATTCGTTGGTGCAGAGTATTCTAAGCACATCAGAATGAAGACTGCACCATTTATAAAATTATATGTACAAGAGAAGAAAATAAGGCAAGATATAGGATACAGAGTGTCTGGGGAGAGGAGGTAGGTATTCTTATTTTCAGACACCAGTCTGGTAAGGATATTTGGTAAAATCATGGCAGTGAACAAGAACATGGGGAGCCCTGAAGCAGCAGTGAGCTTGGTGTGTTCCAGGAACACAGATGATCTGGAGCACAGGGTGGTAGGAGGGGACAGAAGTAGAAGACAACATCTGAGAAGAAAGCAGGGTCCAGATCATTAAAGGCATTGCAGACCAAAGTAAAGATTGGCAATTTTTTTTCCTAAGTGCAGTTTGCACATTTTTCTTTAAATCACTCTGAGTATGAAAGTGGGTTGTGGTAAGGGCAACAGTGAAAGCAAGAAGAGGAGTTACAAGGCAATTGCATTAGTTTCAGAAAGATATCTTTAATTTAAGGTATGAGAGAGTCACAAAGTAGACATTAACAGGCTCCACAATATGTTCATTTAACTATAACTGTCCTGACCATTGAGGACAATATTTTGTAGGACAAATTTCCATTTGGGCAAATAAAAAGGACATGAAACATTTAAAAATAATAATAAAGAAAAAGTTACAGCTTTTGAAAATCAGAATATAGGTTTCCCTCACTATGGGAAAGTAGAGGTTTCCTGCGAAAATTTTGGAAAGCTGAAATGATATAAAGCAAAGAATATTCCCTGCTTTCTGGAAGTTTGCCTGAGACCACATTTTTAGGGATGATCTACACTACTATGGTACTAGCATATGGTATTTATAACTAGATAATAATTGTTTTCTGCATCAATAAGGAGGTAGTTTCTGAACAAAATGTAGAAACTACAAAACTAGTATTTACTGCAATACCCACCTTTAGTGTTACGCAGAGAAGTTAATGTTTGATATAGGTGTACTTTATCTTTCCATGATTAACATCAAGATTCTAAATGATAGTATGGCTTTTGTCATCATGTCTTTGAATAACACATTATTTCTTAAAAGAAGGTTTTTTTCCCCTATTGTATAGGAGACATCTTTAACACAAGCAGAAATATACCCCTCAACCATGAAATTTACAACTGGATTCTTCATAAGCTTTTGAAGGGATTCAAATTTGATTTAGAGAGGGATTTGCTCCATTCATACTGGCTTTCCTACGATATTTTTCTTATCGGCTTTCCTGGACAGTTCTCAATTTCTTAATTAGTAAGAAGTGTAGACATCTATACTTAGACTGAAGGGTGGGCCACTTTAACAACTGAGAATTTCCCTGTAGCTAAAACTTGGGGAAGATACCAAATGATTAGTAGCAATATTTTACCTATAGGAATGGTTTCATTTGTTTCACCTTATAAAACAATAGTAGTTTTAAGCTTTACATGTTGTACAATTAAAACTTTAATCGTGTGGCAAATGTAGTCTTCCAAATGTTTTACTTGAAGGTAGTGTGAAATATTTTCTGAATCTATTATCAATCAATGCTATGACCCAGGACTATTGTTTGATTCAGGCAGAAAAAACTTGGAATACTGACAGTGACATAAGGGAAACTTTTTTTTAATATATAAAGTTATTTACCTAAAATGTAAGATAATGATATGAATTAAAAATCCTTTTTTAAGGAAATAACTAGTTTCTGCATTTTTTGAAACAAACTAAGAAATCCCATTAGACTGATCCTTGATTCTTCCTTTCTTTGGAGTGGCCCCTTTCTTTGCTTGATTTTCTCCAGCAGCCTTATGCTTCCTATCCAGACCTGTTTTCCCCAGGGAATATCCTGGGATTTCTTGCAATGATATGTAATCTATATTAAAGAAATCATTAAATCACAGAAACTGTAGCTAATGGAAGGCATTTCTGTATACTTTCATTCCAGTGTAATGGAATACTTCAGTGATTAGGTACATGAAATAGTGATCAAGTCGCAGAGGTGCTATAGCTTTCTATATTTATGGATAGCTGTACCAAATACAATAGCATGTCTCATATAATATATAGCTATGCCAAAATGAAAACTGAACTTATTTCAAGGAAATCATGCCATTAATGTTTAGGGGAAAGGTCGATGCATTATATTCAGGGCTAAGAAACCTGAAATAGTCATTGCATCTGAATGAAAAGGAGAAAAAAACCTCACTGATGTCTCTGGTTGGCATTTGTGATGAGTGGAAAATGAATAAATTCACTTGCAGTGATTGATGTAACCTAATAAAAATGTCAATAAATTCACATCACTGTGTTGCTATATCTCAATCACGAGCAGACTAAGTTGTGCCTACTTTCTTTTCTCAGGCATAGGAAACACACTACCATATTTCTTCATCCATTCTGAAGTTGGGATTGAATCATAAGTGATATGATTTAGACTACATAACGTAGAAGTACGTAAAGATGAATTAGTTGTGTTCCTACTTCCAAGTTGATTCTTATCTACAGTAGAAAGAGACACGTACCTAAATAATTATAATGCAACGTAGTGGCAGCGAAAATTTCAGAGGACAAAAATAGCTAAAAATATGATTGTTGCTCAGAGGAATGAAAAACTACAAAAGTACAGAGAATCACAATTATGACAAAAGCTGCCAATTTCATATAAATGTGATTGATGTTAGACAGTGTTCAGATTTAGAACTGGCCTTGAAGTCTGAAAAATTAAGTTCCTTCTTTCCTTCTTTCTTCTTTCTCTTCTTTTTATTCTACCCCTATCTTCTCCTTCCTTTCTCCCTTTCATACCATTTTCTTTCATCCATATGTACTTAGTGCTTACTCCATGCTCAGCACCATGCCAGGTGCCACAATAAATAAAATAAAAACTGTCTTCAACAGACCTTGACCTCCCCCCAAATGCCCATTCCAGTACAAAGGATTTCCCAGTCTATTCAAAAGGAAATAAGTTTAAAATACATAGTAGGGGATATATATTAGAAATTTGGGAGGAGGGAGATGGAGGGGAGAATGAAGTAGAGTTGGGATAGAAAATTGAGATTAAGTGGAGAAAATGAGGTAGCCATACACAGCCATACACATTCTTTATTATCGAGAAACTAAGGGTCATCAGAAACCAAATAAACCTATTTCAGAGAGATTCTAGCTGCTCAGAGTACATGAGTACAGCTTTGGTATCTAAGCGAAACACTGAGGAACCAAGTAGAGAAAGACTATTTCCTTGCTCCACTTAGCACAGGACCCCGCAAAATTCTGGGGTTTTGAAAACCCAGATAAATGCATTAATGGCAAGATTGTTTTATTCTACTGATAGGCAGTGACTGGGCTGGGGAAGCCTCCATAATAGCTGTTAGCAGGTAGTGTGTACATAAGAGGGAGCCCCAACAGGTAACAACTAACAGATTGGTTGGACTGTTTCAGAACAAAACCTCAGGGGCATCAGAAAAGGGTGCTAAGGCCCTAATCCTATGGTATAAGGGCTAAGAATACAACAGACTTCTGGGCCACACATATAAATGGTGGTTATAGTACAACATGTTAAGTGCAATGCAGATGACTAACCCACTGCAGAGATCTAGAAAGAAAGTTTCATATAAGCTGTGTCATCCCTTTATAAGTAGAGTTTCCTGGCTGAATTAAGGGTGATGGGTGCAAAGGAGAGGGAGAATTTCCCCAAAATATGTGAAATAAGAAACAGCATAGTGTGTTCAGGGGAATTACCAAGGATTCACTGTTAATAGAATATAAACTTAAAGGTATAAAAGGCAGAAGATAAAGCTAAAGGTATGTTGTGAGTGGGGCCAATTAAATAGAACCTTGAATTTCTAGCTTTGGCAGCATGAGGTTTGTCTGGTGGGTGAAGCAGGTAAAGGAAAGCTATTGAAGCAAAGAAGGAACCTTAAAAATGAGTAAAACAGTTTTATTTAAAAAACAACTAATTTGACAAATGGTGATAAAATGATAAATATGCAAAAAAAAAAAAAAACCCAAAAACAAAAACAAAAAAACCTTGGCCCATACCTCACATTTCATACAAAACTAAACTCAAAATGGATCACAGACTTACATGCAAAGTGCAAAGCTATAAAACTTCTAGAGCAAAGAAGAACAAATCTTTGTAACTTTGGGTTAGGTAAAGTTTTTAGATATCGCACCAAGAAGTATAATCCATAAAAGAAAAAAATATAAATTAGATATAACCAAATCTTATAAAACTTACTCTGTTAAAGACACACTTCATAGAACAACAACACAAAAATAAATAAAAAACAAAAATGAAAACAGATAAAAAAAAAACAAGCTAAAAACCAGAAAAAATCTACAAATCACATTTCTGACAAAGAACTGTATCTAGAAAATATTTTTTCAAACTTTAAAAACCCAAAATTAAGAAAAAACTAACCCAGTGCAAGAAAATAGGTAAAAATCTGAAGACACATTTCACCAAGAAGATATATATGGATAGCAAATAAACATATGAAAAGATGATAAAATTAATAGTCATTAGGGAATGCAAATTAAAATGACAATAAGATACTGATATAGGTTCACTAGAATGGCTAATTTTTTTAAAAAAGTTACAAAACCAAGTATCATCAATAGCACAGAACCACTGAAACCCATCATTACTAGTGGAGATGTAAAATGGTACATCGGGTTTGGAAAACATTTTGGCAGTTTCTCACAAAATTAAACACATATTTATCTTTTAATCTAGTCATTCCATACCCAAACATTTACCCAAGTTAAATGTAAATATGTGTTCCCACAAACACCTGTGCATTAATGTTCACAGAATTTTACTAACAATCATCTAAACTGAAAGCAGACCATATGTCCTTCAACTACTGAATGTATCACCAAACTATGGTACATCTGTACAAAGAAATATTACTCCATAATAACAACAACAAAGGGGAATGACTCTCAAGCGCATTCTAAGAGAAAGCAGCCAGACTCAAAAGGCTTCATTTTGTATAATTCTATCTATAGAACATTCTGAAATACAACTGTTCCTTAAAGAAGTATTCTGATTAATAAACATAGAAGAGCTAAAGAAACAGAATACTCACCATTAGAAAATAGCAGTAATAACTGCTGTAGGCAAGATCTACTATGGACAAAATTAGTAGGGAAAAGGTTGAAAAGAAACAGGATATTTGTATAATTTAAATTATCTTCCCCCAAACATATATTAATTACAAAAGGGGAAAAGTAACTTTATAGTGGGTAATCTAGAAGGCAAAACCTTAATCAAGTGATTGATGTTAGCATCCCAGGAATAAGGCATATGGACATGATGTTCACAAAGGTATATAATGTCTGTGATACTCCAGCCAAAAATTCATAACCACAAATCAAATTATGGAAAAACAACAGACACATCTAGACTGAGGGACAGTCTACAAAATAACTGACTAGTACTCTTGAAAAGTGTCAAGGTCATGAGAGACAAGGAAACATTGCAGAATTGCCACAGATTAGAAGATCCTAAGGGGATGTGGGAACTCTCACAGGACCCTGGGACAGATGAGGACAGTAGTGAAAAGGCTGATAGAATTTGGACAAAATTCTGTAGTTTGGTAAATAGTTCTGTACTGATATTTATTTCTTGGCTTTGATAATAATCCTATGGTTAATGTAAAATATTAACATCAGGGGAAACCTAGTGAAGTTTATGTGGGAACTATATTATTTTCACAACTTTTTCTTTAAGTTTGAAATTATGTCAAAATGAAAATTGGAGAAAAGTCAGAGTAACATATTCCAACAACAACAAAATAAGCATTAAAATATGCATCATCATGAAATTAAATAAGGAGCTTGCTAAATTTTTATTCATTAAGTTTATGGGTAGTTTTTTTTTAAATTTTTATTTTCGGGGGAGAGGGGCAGAGAGAGAGGGAGAGAGAGAATCCCAAATAGCCTCTGCACTGTCAGTGCTGAGCCCAACATGGGGCTCGAACCTATGAACTGTGTGAGATCACGACCTAAGCTGAACCAAGGGTTGGACACTTAACAGACTAAGGCACCCAGGAGTTCCTGGATAGTTTTTTATTAGAAGCCACATATGCAAGGAGCCCATAATTATTTGCAGTGATTAAGACCTCTACTGTTCTTTATCCAGTCCTACATAAGACCATCAGGAACCTGGTGAAATTTCCTCAGTAATGACTGTTTGCCTGAACTTCCAGTCTGGTAGAATGGTTCTCATGCTCCTGATGTCATGATGCCAATTTATGTCTATTATATAGAGTTATCTATAGCTCTTCTCAAATTCGGCACCATCAAACTTTTCACCAGAAGAACAAAAAACTTCATCATGAATGATTTAGAAGGAATTTTTATTTTTGAAAATGAGTAAGATTTCACCCTCTAGATAATTCTATTCATTTTGATTTTGAGATATTAAAGGGCAGCATTAGGTATACATAAGATTGTATTTATATTCCTTTTTCTCTCCTAGTTCTATACTTTACAGTGCTATCTTCATATTGAGCAACTTGTTACTAGAATTTTTAACCTGTTACATCTTATTACAGTCTACCTGATAATTAGCAGGCTGGTTAGGGAGAGGGGAGAACCACAGGAAGGACACATTAAGTTAGAGGCAGATCTAGAAAGGTGATTAAACCGAATGACCTTGAGAAAACCCAGATACTTAAACACAGAAGGAACAAGAATAAATTCCTCCTGAACACTGAAGAAGTACCTTCTCTGTTGTAAATAGGGAAGCACACTCTGGCAGAGTATAAGCTGCTGCTCCCAATTAGCCCCAGTGCTGCTTGAATGGAGTGAGGTACGCAAGGCTACCAGAGTATGTCATCTTGTTACTATTTCTTATAGTCACAGTTAGTTCATTTTATTTTTATTTTATTTTCAATTTTTTAAATGTTTATTCATTTTTTGAGACAGAGAGAGACAGAGCATGAGCAGGGGAGGGATAGAGAGAGAGGGAGACACAGAATCTGAAGCAGGCTCCAGACTCTGAGCTGTCAGCACAGAGCCGATGCGATGCGGGGCTTGAATTCATGAGCCATGAGATTATGACCTGAGCCAAAGTCGGATGCTCAACCGACTGAGCCACCCAGACACCCCTAGTTCATTTTCTATTTATCAATATGTATACATTATAATTCCAAGTGGCAAATGCTTTGCAGCAAATATCCCAAGAATCCACTGAGACTCCAAAAATTGCACAATTATAATTCATCACTATTTTCAGTAGCAGCAAATAGTAGATATTAGGAGAAGAGAGAAAAGATTAAGACAAATTAGGATTTCTTCTCTTATTGCTGCCTCTCATCGTTCCTTTTGTTAACCACATTTGTTAACCACAATCTTTGGGGTAACAGTTCTGTCATGATCTCCAAGTTCTCTTGTGTCCTCAGTGATACTCACAACCTTTCTAAGTTTTCCTGGTCTGCTTTCTTTCTCACTCTTCTCAGGGCTATTTCAAACATTCAGGAATACTCCAAGCCCTTTACCTATCACTTGAGCAAATGACCTTGCCCCTTACATGACTGAAAAAAAAAAGGAGGCTGGTAACTCCAGAGGTGTCTGGGCCTTCTAGGTACCAATATCCTTTTCATATCATAGTTATCTATGTACCCATTAGGGTCAGCTTGGTACATTTGCATTCAGCTCCTCAGGGATTTCAAAGAGGGAGAGATACATGGAATAAATGAGGGTAAGTTTTAAGATGCTTTTGTCATTCAGCAGGAATGTAATCTACAATTCAAGAGACTGGAGAAGAATGAAACCAGAGGACATAGATGTATGGACCTGACCCAGGAGGACAGGTATTCTGGCTTTCTTTTTCACTGCCAAATGCCTAACGCTTATTAAAGTGCCTGGCACACAGTAGTTAGGTACATAATAAATATTACTTGAATGAATGAATAACATAGCATGGTGAGCATCTGGAATGTAAGTAAGAAATCAACACAATCTAATTTGCATTTTAACCTATCAGTCTGACTGCAGTGTGCACATACCTTATAGTCCACTGCAATCTGACCATCTTCATATAAGCTGTAATGGGCTGTGCCCTCCTGATTGCCTCACCCAACAGATGATTCTCAATCCTTGTCTTACTTGGCTTCCCAGCTCCCTTTCTCTATTGGCCTCTCCCTCATTCTTAGGAACCTTTCTTCTAGGTTGTTTCTTCTGTATCTTTTGTAAGCTTTTCATCTTCAGTTTGCCTGTTAAGGATAGTTCTCCTCAACCTTCTGGGTAAGCTTGTCCTCCCAATAGCTTCAACTACCAATCACCATCCATCTTTTTGTTTGTTTGCTTATTTATTTTTGAGACAGAGAGAGAGCATGAAAGGGGGAGGGTCAGAGAGAGAGAGAGAGATGCAGAATCTGAAGCAGGCTCCAGGCTCTGAGCTGTCAGCACAGAGCCCGACGCGGGGCTCGAACTCACAGACCATGAGATCATGACCTGAGCTGAAGTCGGATGCTTAACCGACTGAGCCACCCAGGTGCCCCTCACCATCCATCTGATGAGTACTCTTAAATTTTCACCTGCAGCCTAGACGTCCACCCAGGTTCCAGAGGATTCCTGGATTTCTTTAAGTGTCCCAGGCACCTCAGATACAACATCAAGTTAGAATTCATCATTTTCTCTCCAAATCTGCATTTCTCCAGAATTTCTTCTCTTGTGTTAAACCAGAAACTTGTAAGACATCTGAAATCAGTCACTGAAGTCTCCCAATTTAACTCTGGAAATATCTCTTGACTCTATTCCCTTCTTCTTATCTTTACTTATCTAATTTAGTTTCCCATTATGTTTTACTTGGATTACTACACTAGTCCCCTCACTGTTTTGCCTGCCTATGGTTCTTTTCCTTTGAATATGTAATCTGTATTACATATTACTTTGCCTCTGATGTTTTGGATGCCCGAATCTGTACTACTGCTATTACTTTGCCTCTGATGTTTTGGATGCCCGAAACATGCCAACTTCTTTCTTAGTCACAAGAGTTTCTGTTTTCTCTGCCTGAATATTCTCCTACCAAATCTTGGCAGGGCTTGATCTTTCACTTCATTTGGGTTTTTTTTCTCTTTACCTAAAATTATATTCATGCATTTAATTACTTTTGGTTTCCTCCAGTAGATAGAAGCTCTTTTTCAATACCATATTACCACTGACTAGATGAGTGGGCACCCAGTAAGTAAATATTCACTGAATAAATGGATAAATAAATTAACAATAACTGTATCCAGAACAACACATGCCACACATCACACTGGGAAATAGTGGCCTGCTTGTCTGTTGCTCCCAGTGGACAGACACCAACAAGTGGGTTTCTCACGAACACTGAGTGCTTCTTTTCTATAGCTCTAGGTTTTAATCAGAAATAATCTCTAAAACCTGGTGGTGCTCAATAACTGTCTCGGAAAACAAAGCAAAACAAACCTCTCAAACTATCTTAGCTAGCAGAATGGCTGAACTCCAGAGGCCGGTGGGTTGGGGGGGAAAACTATCTAATTTATTTTATTAGAAGCAGTTTTGCAGTATATTTACCCCTACAATGTATATTCCTTATATCCAAACCTTGATTTTGCCTTACAGGAAAATTTTACCTATACATTCTCTCACAGATTGTTAAAATAAAACTTTATTAAAGGGACTTTTTGTTTCTTCTGGAACCTCTCTATCTTCTCTTTGGATTACTGATACAAACCTTAAGTTATTTAAAAAATTACAAGTGGGGTGATAAGTTACCAATGGCACAAATTTTCCTCACCAACATCTGTGACCCTCTTCCTTTGGCAAAGGAATGGAACACAAAATATTAGGGCTAAATGTGACTTTTACTGTTTTCTAGTCCAATCTGCACTTTTCAATCTTTTGTGTAGATTAAAAAAAAAAAAAAACAAAAACAACTGATGCCTAAAGACGTGGAGGACTTGGTCAAGACCCTGTAACTGGTAGCTGGAAGCACACCAGGTGGAGAGGCAGAGATCACATTGGTGGCAACAGTAATAGTCAGAAATCTTGGGCGATGTATTACTTGACAAGCAGAATGCAATTCTGGAACCAGAGGTGCAGTTCTCATGCAGTTACTGTACAATGTATCTGACTGACTTGAATCTACTCCCTTAGAGCCTGTGTAGACCCACTGAAACTGTCTGAAAGGAACCCACAGTACTCTGCCATATTTAAAGAGGTTTGCGCATGCTGGCACTTTCTTGTTATAGCTCCTGTTCTGTCCCCACAGAATGTCTTTAGGAAAATCCTACAATGAAATGAAGTTACGTTTGGGAATTCATTTGCTATCCTCATTGGTTTCTATTACTCCTTACTAAATCTATGATTTACCTGAGATATAGTTGGTGTATCTAAATTTAATTATCAGCCTCTAAGCTGGGAGATAGGCACTTCATCAGTTCTCTCTTGTTCCTTCCATCATCATGGTTCAAACTGCTGGGCCAGGCTTCAGGAGTGTGGTTACCGCACTGTATGTCTTCATCATTTAACCACTATTCTTATCTTTTTATAGGAGGGTAGTACTTTCTCTTTTGGTTAAGAAACTAATGACACTGGTGTATACCTTACCAGTTACAAATTGCTACTATGCATGCTACTAATGGCTACAAGTCTGTTCTCTAACTAATGGCTTCTATTTGCTTGTTGGACAAAAAGTATGTGCTAAGCGTATGGTTTAGCTCGGTTAATCTCTGTTTATATCAGTTTTATCTTAACAGGTTAATGAAATTGTGATGCGTATCAAATAAATAGGTTCAACTTTTATCGCACACACTTTTTATATAATGCAGCTTTTAATCATTTAACTTTCAAGTTTAAAATAAAAGTAGTTATATGCTTTGAATATCAAAGAGCAAAGTGTTCCCAAGAACTTTGTAATATGTATCTCTTGGAGATAAAACGTATACATAAGATAAAAAGTATCCCTATTAAGAATTTATAAAAGGATCTGATGAAGATTTTGATCTATAATTTTGCATTACTTTCAACTGAGAGTCTGTGAGTTTATTTCTCAGAACCCCAGGATAGTCTACTAACATGACTGCATAAACTTATGCTTCATCTTTATCTTTGTCAGTATTATCTTTTATGCAATATGGTAGTCCTTAGGGAGCATTAATTGCTAGCTATCTTTTAGCTACTTAAGGGCAATCTTGGAACAATTACCATGTGTTTATGGGAATGAGGCATTCATTTATTTATTGCCTTTCTCCTAAAAATCTCATAGCACTTGAGTCAAGAAGATAAGAGTATAAATATGACCACTTATCTTTGTGGGAATTACCCCTTTCTCTATCTCTACCATCCACCTCAGCAACAGCCCAGCACCCTTATATGGGCTCACTTTTACAAGTTCAAACTGTAATGATGATTGCCATTCAAAAGCATATTGCATCTGTCCTTTCTCAACTATCTTTTCCTCCCTTTCCTTCCCCCCACTTCTTTCTTTTTTCTTGAAGTGGAACAAGGACCCTGACTTAGGAAGCATACAAATCTGGCTTTGTAGAGGTCACTGGTCCCATTTTTAGACAAGATTATTAGACATATGAAACAATCACTGCATTGGGGAGTATTTCAAATGGGCAGACACGTGCCACAGACTATCTCACTAAACCTATTCAGTTGATTTAGGATAAATAAATCTTACTACTTCATAGAGCTATATAAATCTTTTCCCTTTTCATTACTTTTATCCATATCTATATCTATATCTATATCTAGCATATAAAATATATGGCAATATGTGACATAACAAAGTCATATAATGTGATTTACCAGAGGGAGAAAACAAAGATCTGATACTTTTCAACCTCTGAATTTATTGTTTGACACATTTCCAGATATTACAAGCAAAAATACATATAAGAAGACCTCAACATTATATTTAAATTATTATTTTAAATGCTTTGCAAAGATTCATGACCCAAATTCAAAAGTATATTTTTCCTTCCAGAGAGATATAAGATAGAAGGAGGACTTGAAAAGTTCATGCCAAATTAACGCCAAGGAAGTCAGACAATATAAACAATAATTAACATATTGTTTCTACTCTCTCTTTCTATCTCTTTTAGATTATAGTCTTTGCTAGCTATTATGGCATAGCTGGTTCTTTACAAATTTTACATTTTAGAAGTAATTTATTTTACTAACCTAAATATTTTCTCTATTTTAAAAAGTGGTATTATATTATTTTATTCATATTGTCATTTATTTAATGTCACTTAATTCAGATAAGATGAAGATAATTAAAGTATAAAACTGATTCATTCACTATGATATAGAAAATGGAAAAAAAAATCAACCCAACACACACACACACACACACACACACACACACACACACACACACCCCATGGGCTTTAGAGGTCTTTTTGACTCAGCCTGAATACCAGCCATGCTACTTGCCATACTACTGGATTAGAGGTTTTTCTGCAGGTTAATTAACCTGTCTAAGCTTCAGTGGACAATGATACTCATAGTAGCTGCCGTGAAAATGAAATGGTCAACTGTAGGTGTAAAATGTCTGGCACATAGCACCAATAATGGCTATCGTTTAATGTGGCTTATTATGACACATACTATGCTAAATGCTTTATATATTAACAAATTTAATCCTTACAGTATTACTATAGAGTAGGAGTTATTTCGGTCTTATTTTCACAGATGTGGAAGTAAAGGAGAGAGATGGTAAATAATTTACCTAAAGCTGTATAACTCTTAAGTGGCAGGAGTTTTCAAAACTCAGTGGCTTAAACATTTATCTTCTCTCATGATTTTATGGGTTGACTGGATTGAGGTAGGTGGTTCCTTTGCTCTAGAAGATGTCAACTGCAGCTGTAGCCATCTGGCTTTGGTGGTGGTGGTAGTGGGGAGAGGTGGCAATGTCTGAGATGGTTTATCACAAGCCTGGCATTCAGTGCGGACTGTCTGTGGGCAGCTCAGATAGACCTGTCGACTGGACATTCTACTTTTCCTCCTCTTTGCAATACTGCTCGAAGCTTCACCATAGGGACTGGTTTTGCTCAGTGTTGGAGGCTGGGTTACAGGAAGCAGTGTTGTAAGAGGACAAGCCCCAAAGTGCAAACGTGTAAGATGCTTCCACACAGACAGACACATGGACAAGTCCAGAACCAATGGAGAGAGCAACACAGGACATAAATACCGGAAGGCCCCATTAAGGTCACTAAAGTAACAGACCAGTGCAACAGCTGTCTTCAAAAGTACACTTTTGGGTCTTCCAGACTGTCAAGGCTAACTGTTATCTTCTGTTCCCCTTGGGCAGCATGTTGGTCAATGCCTTATGAGAGGGACTTAGGAGTTTCATACACATACTCAGTTGTATGCTTTTAGTAAGCTTTTATACTTGCCTGTTTTCAAATATGATGTGAAGTTTTAATTTTATATAAGTGGTTTAAGAGAAATACCAGTTTTATGAAAAAATGCTTCTCAAAGATTTAAATTACATTTTTTTGTTTTTTTTTTTAAATGCCATTTGCTATTGGGTTTTATAAGTTATAATTTTTAGTGAATAAGGAGAAATGAGTTAAGGTTTATGTCCTGTCATTATTCAAATAAAAGTGTTTATATAGCAATCTATTTTTTAGAGTATAAGATTAATTTTATATTAAGAAATATTAAGAAAGTTCAAAGGGATGGCTTTGAGCTCACTATTTCTGTAAAAACAGGATTTTTTCCCCTTGAATTTTTAATTCTTTTTTCCATTTTATTTTATTTTTTTTCCAACGTTTATTTATTTTTGGGACAGAGAGAGACAGAGCATGAACGGGGGAGGGGCAGAGAGAGAGGGAGACACAGAATCGGAAACAGGCTCCAGGCTCTGAGCCATCAGCCCAGAGCCTGACGCGGGGCTCGAACTCACGGAACGCGAGATCGTGACCTGGCTGAAGTCGGACGCTTAACCGACTGCGCCACCCAGGCACCCCTTCATTTTATATAAATTAAAGTAATTTAGTTCTAATGGCATTTATGTAGATGGGTTCCATATAAAAATGTTTGTTTAGAAGTTCTACTTCAGATAAAGCATCCTTATTTGTATATGAAATTTATTTCCAAGCAGAAGTATTTTACCTTAATGACCTAAAATATTTTAACTGTTTCTTCTATTAATATTGAAATTTTAACAGCTTTAGAAGAAGTAAACAGCTTATAGAGATTAGAAAAATATGTAGCCCTTTACTTTTGATTCATTACTTCAAGTTAAATTAGCAAATGATTTACAGGTAATAAATACCATTTCAAAGCTGTTTGGTGACCAGTGCAAACTCTGATAATGTCATAGCCTAATATCAAGATTCTGAGGGGTTCAGAAGATGATATCTGAACTACATTATCTTCTTTTTTAAAATTTTTAATATTTTTTATTTATTTTTGACAGAGAGAGAGAGAGAGAGAGAGAGCGGACAGTGAAAGGGCAGAGAGAGGGAGAAACAGAATCGGAAGCAGGCTCCACACTCTTAGCCATCAGGGGGCCCAAACTCATGAACGGTGAAATCATGACCTGAGCTGAAGTCAGATACTTAACCGACTGAGCCACCCAGGCGCCCCCTGAACTAGATTATCCTCTTAATGGCTGTGATATTGCTAGTGAGGTTTTCGTTTGTTTGTTAATTTTAAGGAACTAAGATAGAGATATACAAAAGAAGTAATGAAGAGAATCAGTACTTACTTTTTGTGACAACACCTTCCAGTCGAATGATATTTGGGTGGTCAAACTGACCCATGATACTAGCTTCTCTTAGAAAATCTCTTCTTTGTCGATCCATGTGGCCACCTTTCAAAGTTTTGATGGCAACGGGGATCTCTCTTTTCCCTGGTGTCTTCAGTCGCCCACTACAGACTTCTCCAAATTCTCCTTAAAATATGAACAAAAGTAGTTGTTTAAGCAGAATACTTACATTCCAGAGGAACTGTCATACGGTACTGTTTTTTTTTTTTGTTTTAACATGACTGTCAACTGTGTCATTTCCACATGGAGATTTCTTTCTTAAAAATTAAACTTATAATGATGATGTGCTTGATCAGCATCATTTATAATGAATAATGGAATGCACTTTCATATGGTAAGGCACAGGAACTGCCATTGATAGATCTCCCTGATCTGCAGAGAAATTATGACTAGCAGAATGGGTGATGCTAATGTAATTCTATAGAAAAGCAATCACTGTATAACATTTCCTGTTCCTGTTCTCAATACTGAAATATGGGCCAAATGTCTGCTCTATTCAGGGAATCCATCAGGCATGTGTAGCTGACTTGATCCTGCAGACCATATATCTGAGCTTCACTACCACCAGAAATCAATGCTAGGGTCAACTGGTACATGAACATATTGAAATGACTACACTGAACTCAACTATAATAGGTGATTATACAGGCTAAATTACAAGTCACATGGTTGGAATACAAACATAGTAAGATAATTTATGGCTCAGCAATGGCTTTATTGGGAAGTAATGAATAGTAGGCAAATATTTATCACAAATTTAATATACATATTTAATATATATATTAAATATACATATTTAATATGTATACATATACATATATGTATATGTATACATATACATATACATATACATATATATGTATACATATACACATATCCAGTGCTACAGTGCTGTGAGTTCAAAGAAGTGTAAGACTTGGTCTCTGTTCTTAGGAGCTTACAGTCTAGCAGAAGAGTTTAGCTGAACAAATATAACACTCAAGAACATAAGAACCAATCTCTGTAAATGGTGTATTAGTTAACTAAGAACAGTGGCAGCTAGAAGGCTTCCTGGAGCAGGTGAAACTTTTGCTGATGTTGAGCGATAGGTACGATTTGGATATTCAAGAAAAGCAGTAACGTTCCAGGCAGGGGTGCACAGAGGGAGCGAGAAAAATGAAGACAATGTTTCAAAGGTCAGAAGCCAAGGGTGGCAAGTGAGGTTATCGTGGGAAAGAAGTTTGGAAGTTTTCTTAGTGCAATGCAATAAATTCAATAAAACTTGAAATTCCAGACTTAACTTTTCTGAGGCCAATTACCTACATTTGCTTAAGAGCATGATGCTTGATCACCAATTTATTAATCTATCAAGTAAAGATAATAATAAAATCTTCCATAATTCTATAATGTCCCTTCCTCATCAGGATACTGGGAAGATCAAAAGTGATGCTATATATAAAAGTGCTTATCAACTGTAAAGTGCTGTTCATGTACTTTAAGTTATATGAATCTTTGGAATGGTGAAAGAAATGAAAATTAAAGTATCTTCAGTTAGTTTATTAGCTAGCAGTTCTGGCTAATAGTTCAATGTAATGTAAATTTAAGTGTAGAGAACCAAATTAAATTTTTGAAGTACCATAGATTTCAATTATCCTTATTTGGTCCAAAGAAGAACCAATTCATTATAATCAACTAAATATTGACTATACATGAATATTAACCACCTTCTGCTATAAATGCTAAGATATTTTTTAAGTGAAAAAAAAAAAACACTAGGAAGGAAATAAGCCAAAATATTGCTTCTAAATTATGTGTAAACATGTCTATTAGAAATAGAAAGCAGTCTAACAAGAGAGTTTACTCTATTTACGTTAAACCAACAAACAAGCAAATAGAAAACTCAGACTAGAGTGGGGTCCCCAAGTTCAGTGCATATGATATTAGAGTTTTATAAATCTTGTTTAATTTGACATCAAAACAAGAAAAGTCTGTTTTTACTTAATGATACTCTCAACCTGTTGGAGGTTAAATGTTTCATGTTGACAGGAAAAGGAGGCTGTAGTTTTTCAGTTTTGTAATTACAAAAAAAAAATTTAAAGATTTTCTCTCAGACATTAAAAAAATGGCAATTGGTAGAGATGTTTGACATTTTACTATTGAAGCTCTGAAACTTGAGAGAAAAGGTATGTACCTATGTCTAAATTAATGTCTTATACATCCAGGCCTACTAAGGTACTTCAAATTCCTTCTTGGACCACTGTGGTTTGTTATAATAAATATCCACAATAAAACAGATATTTCTTTTTTTTATTTTGCCTTAATAAGTTTGCTAGTGAAAATAGAAGCTCACCAATATTTTAAAACTCCTCACCTGTCTTGAGCCCATAATGCAAGTGATTTTCTGTTAGCATTTCATAGTAATCCAAATAAACTTTTGAATGTAGTGAAATAAATAGAAAACACTGGTGTTATTTCATCAAGACAGGCAGAGTGGTAATTTTCTTTGTTTTTTTTTTGTTCTCTGAAATTTATGTATCCTATTATCACCAGGTAGGTGTTTTCTTCATGTCAAACTTTGTACCATCAAGCTGTTATCACACTTATTTCAGTGACACTAAATATGGTTGCCTCAATTAAAGATCTGAGACTCCTAGTGCATTCTTCAGGCAAAGCCCAAAAATTGCAGTCAGGAAATGTATTAAAACCCTTATCTGTGGAAGGCCTGAATGTATAAGACATATCAGAGAGGAAAAAATAATCTAAATCAAATGCATAGTTTAAGATATTGCCAAAGGCTGTTCCATTATATTATTGTCCTTGTAGCAGGAGTTGAGGCCCTGTACATAACCATCAGTAAGATAAATTATTCTTCACTATGATGTGTGAACATTTTTATATACTGGTTAGTGCATCATTAACTCATTGACTACAGGAATATGGTGCTAACTATAGTTTTTTTTCTTTTCCAATCATTGTCGCCATCATTATTACACAGGTAGCACTTATACATTGCTTACCATGAACCAGATCTAAAAACTAAATATATATTTTGATCTTGACAACAAACATTTGTGGTGGGTACCATTATTATCCCCACTTTGCAGATGAGAAGCTGAGATACATGGGCTAAATAACCTGCCTATCGTGACACAACTAGAAAGTGGTAAAACTGTAATTTGAACTCAGGAAGTCTGGCTCCAGGGTCTGTGCTTATAACTACCATTTAGTGGTGTCTGGGATGTTTATTATTATTAATATTATGTTATTATATTATAATAACAATTAGTATTGGATTTTCCATATAAAGTCTACATAACCAAATTAAAACTGTGAGAGAATGGTCGAGGTGGTGAGGGACCATCCATTTGGGGGACTGTCACCTCACAATCTCTTAGAAGATTTCCAAAATTTGCTCTTCCATGACTGAGACTCTGGTTTCCCCTACCTCCAACCCCTTGAGAGTCAATGAAGCCAAGAGCCACACTCCTGATGGCTTTTTAGAACATATCTCTCAGGTATAATGAGGTATTTCTTTCCTTACACTTGCTATTTCCCTCTGATAGGAATGTTCTCCACAAAGTGTCCTCTTTCCTCCCTTGTCCATCTTCCTCAGTCCTCTATGGGGATGGTTTCTCATAAGCAGTAAAGGCCAAGATTTGAGGTCCCTCCTGCAGAAAACTTGCTCTGATAAATCCATCTAATTTAATCTCCACTACTAGCAGTCCCTTCTAAATGAGAAAGAAAAAATTAGCAGCTCAACAATCAGAAGCTGTCCTCGGTCTCACAGTTGGGCTATGTAACTCTCCTATCACACACTATACCAGCCTTGACAAGGTTACTCTGAGACCATGACAAAATGAGACAGAGCAAGGTCACTGTGTACTTTGCCTAAGCACAGACAAAAGGCAAGGTCACATGCCAAAATACTAAATATGCCCTCCTCTCTTGGCTAGAATGAATAATGGCTCTTTCTTCACCAATTCTATCCTTATCCTTGTTCTTGTCTCTCCTCTGTGGAGATAAGATTCATTAAGATATTGTGGTGTAAGTCCTAAAATTAAAGCCCAATATTATGTGCTGTTTTAGTATCTGGGGGAAACTGGGAAGGCCTCAAACAGCCTTCCCACAGGCTCTCCCTCCCACTCAGCTCCCATATATATGGTTCTGTAGCCAAATATCCCTCTTTACCAAATGGCTCATATATAGTTCTTCCTTATCCCCAGGTAGCAGGTTTCACTTTCCTGTCAGTCTGTGGAATGATTCAAACAAGCCAATCACATCCTCCTAAGGGAAACAGAGGGTGCCTTATCCTCTTGGTACTACAAAGCCTGTCTCTTACAGCCTCCCTGGTTGTTTGGTAGGTTCCCAAGTGCAACCTCCAGGTGGCCCTGTGTAGTGTGTGGTGTCCTCTTCCTCCCTGGGCTGTGAGTACATGTAATTGATAAATATCTACCAACCTCACCTGCCTAACATAGGGTGTTGTGTTTTTGGCATTCCATGACTCTAGGGTAAGAATCTCTACCTCATCAACAGGGTGAAGCACTGTTCCTCAAAAAATTAAAAAAAAAAAAAAAAAGAAATACCATGTGACCCAGTAATTCCACTACTGGGTATTTACCCAAAGAAAATGAAAACAGGATATTGAAGATATATCTACACTCCCATGTTCATTGCAGCATTATTTATGATAGCCAAGATAAGGAAGCAACCTAAGTGTCTATCAATTGGCAAATGGATAAAGAAGATGTATATATACAACAGAGTATTACTCAGCCAATAAAAAGAATGAGACTTTGCCATTTGCAACAACATGGTTGGACCTAGAGGGCATTATGCTAAGTGAAGTAAGTCAAACACCATATTATTTCACTTACGTGTGGAATCTAAAAAACAAAATGAACAAATAAAGAAAAAAGCAGAAACAGACCTATAAATACGGAGAACGAACTGGTGATCACCAAAGGGGAGAGGGTAGGGGTATAGGCAAAAAGGGGTGAAGGGGAGTGGGAAGTTCAGGCTTCCAGTTATGGGATGAATAAGTCACAGGGATGAAAGGTGCAGCATAGGGAATATAGTCCATGGTATTATAATAGTGTTTTATGGTGACAGGTGGTAGTTACACTTGTGATGAATATAGCATAACACATAGAATTGCTGAGTCACTATGTTGTACACTTGAAACTAATGTAACATTGTGTGTCAACTACATGTGTATCAATAAAAATAAATAGAATAAAAAATACTTAATACAAAACACACACACACACACACACACACACACACACACTCAATTATAGAATCGTTGCTGCTTTCTGGCAGCATCTAATCTAATCTTCTTCCTTAGATTGCCTAAATCACCCAATGAAAGCCCAAATCCTTTAGTAGGTTTCATTTAAATTTCCCTTACTGACACACGCTACAGTTCCACATGTTGTGTGTTTTTCCCTTGCTAAAATGAACAATAAACCCAACTTTTTAAACTACAGTGTGTTCCTGGGATCTTTGGCTTTGAAAGTATTAGCATAATATATTTACGGTATACCATTTCTGACTATCTGAAATTTCTGTGAAATTCATGTTTAACTATTTTACACATTTGGTACGTATTTCTCCATTTAAAAATCTCTCCTTGATCATGTCCACTATAATGTAAGCCACGAAGGCATGGACCTTAACATCTCTATTTTCTATTGTATGCACAGTGCCTAGTACATAATAAACAACTCTTTAATATTTGTTGAATGAAGGAAATGAATAAATCAAGGGGAAAAAGCCTCAAGACCCAGAGTTGGGATATATTAGTGGACAGGGATTTTCCAATATGATAACATTTTTTTAATTGCATAGTATCCTTTGTTTTCTTCTCATTGTGTACAGTTAAGAGAGGCCTCAGTATCTTCTGCATTCAGTTTTTTTTTAACCTAATCATGCACAATCCACTTTCCTTCCTGTATGTAAAGGTAACAGGAAGAATATTTTTAAGTGTCATAGAGAGAAAGTGTTAAAAAAGAAGCGGCATAAAGGAAAAACATATATCCAATTTTTAATTTAGTTCTAGAGGGATATCTTAGTCTCTTGAGGTCTTAAGATAAATGCCATTATTATTAATGTTATCAGAAGGGTCACCTATCCAATTGTATTCAAGAACTTATGACTATTCTGTTGGATTTCTCCACAATACATAGCACACCTTCTACACATGAAAGAGAGTAACATTTTTAAAGAAAATTTATAATTTCACACCAGTTGAAATGATATTTGATATTGAATGCTTCTGATTCACTGTCACAGAAAGATTCAACATGATGCAAGATTTCTCATGTTTAACCAGACTTGTCAATAGGAATAGTTAAGACATGAGAAAGGACAGGTTCTTAGAAAATGGGTCCTCTGTTTCCACCTTCACCACTCATTTGTTTTTGTGGTATTAGAGGAAGTCAAATTACTTTTTTCTTTTTAGTATCATTGACGCGGGAGGTGGGGTTGAGGTTGGGTTAAATACCTACCACCTAGCTACTTTTTGAGAGATAAAGATTAATGTGTAAATACTTGCCAAGCTTTTTTGGTCCTAAAAAGTTTCCATGTAACCAGTAAATCTTTTAAAATTATCCTGATACCACAGAAGACATGTTAAATATGCTATTCTAAGTATCCTTCGTGACCAGGCTTTTAAAGTCTAGGTCAGGAAACATTTTGTATAAGACCTGTGAAGGAGTTTTTATCAAACAATGGGTAGGGACTTTTTCAGTGAATGAATTAAGTAACACATTATCCCATATTGTTCATTTTTTTCCCCACACCACATTCCAAATATTAGACAGCTTCTTTTTTCTTTCTGGGCAAGTTTTTTTTTTGTTTTATTTTTGTTTTTGTTTTTTAAAGACATAATTCCTCTCAATTTTTGTGATTGGAATGTAGCAAGAGGACACAAGGCAGTAATTCAGAACATTAAGAAATGGCAGTTAAGTCTGACAGCAATGTGCATGTTAATCATTCCAGTTGCCTGGAAAGTTGACTCATGATTTCAGTGGATTTATCTCCCTTTCTTCCTTCCCCCAATATTTGGAGGGCTACATTGTATTTTAATGCTTGGTGCACGACAGTGTTTCTTTACACTAACTTCCTAGTTGACGTGCCCTTTTGTTCATAATCAGCCTCCAATTTCACATCCCAGTCAGTTGTCAGGAGTGGCCAGACTCTATGATCATAGGCATGCCTGCAGCAACGCTTCTTAACACACTTTTAAGACAGTATTTGATGTTTATGCATGCACACAGCAAATACATCTATTGCTGTCAAAGCTCTGTATTTGATAAAAATTTGTCTTTGTTTATATACTTGAGGCAAAAGCGGCCTTTGCTTTTCAATAAAATTCTGCCTTTCCTATTAGGCCACATGGGAGGGAGTTAAGAGGCGGGCAACAACCTGACAAGAAAATATTATGTGATTGATTCATTAATAATAACTTGAAGCTGTTTTTTCTATAAACATACCTTCAAAAGGCTGAGCTCACTGCTCCTTGATTTATCCTTCTCCATACCCTGGACCGACAATTATTCTAATGCTAGTACCTCTTGGTTTCAACTATTAACTCAGATTTCTCCTTACTAACTTTAAACATCCTAAAGGCAGAGAAATATAATCTTATTGACCTTTCTATCTTAGTACCTTGCAAGACTCCTGACATCAAATAGGCACTCAGTAACTTGCTGAATGAATGAATCTGCCGTAAGCTTGAGATTTCTGTGTGTACCTCCAAGGAGGGGTTGAGGATTTAACTGTATGATTCAGGCACATGATTACTTACTATTAACTTAATTAAATTAATTAATTGAGCTATAGCTGACACACAATGTGACATCAGTCTCAGGTGTACAACAGTGATTTGACAAGTCTACCCATTGTGCTGTGATCACCACAAGTGTAGCTCCTACCATCTGTCACCACACAATACTATTACAATACCATTCGCTGACTATACACTCCATGCTGTGCCCTTCATCCTTGTGACTTACTCCTTCCACAACTGGAAGCCTGTACCTCCCACTTTTTGTTCTTTTCTGCTAATACATGCTCCCAAATGCAACTCTGCCCTCAAGGAGATTAAAATTGTCTCTATTTCTGACATCACAAGTCCAGTATATAACTTACATATTGAATACTCTTATTCACAACATTTTGACTTTTCAAACTCACTGATCCCTTTACTCCCAGAACACCTTTTAAATCTAATGTATTAGCCTCTACCAAAGGGTCTCGAACACCACTTCCTTCCTTGCCTGAAGGGATATGGAAAGAGTTTCTCTTTAGACTAAATGATTTGCATTTCAAAACTCTGCGTGATGATCAAAATTGATTCTCCATTTTGCCATTCCAGGAATGATGTTAGAAATAAAATCTAATTAAAAAGTCTCTGTGACCCACAGAAAGTTACTCAATGTCTTCAAGTTTCGGTTTCCTTATAAAACATTGACTACCTGCCTTGCAGAGTTATGGGAAGTAAAGATACCTAGTACTGCCTCTAGCAGCTCCTACTACTATCATCAAATACTTCCACTTGCCCTTCAGCCACCTGCCTCCCCTCTGCGAATGAAACCCAGGACCAACCCAACCATTTGCCAGTCCCTACTCCCACAATCAGGTTGCTGAGCCCTCTGCACTGGATAACAGTGTTACTAGAAACAAATGGTTCTTTACTCAACTGTATTCTCCTTTCAGTATACATACTATCTATCACAGGGTGATACCTTTCACCATCACCAACTACTGCCTCTTGGCTGTGAAGTTCCAAATCTAAACTTGTAACACAGACTCTCTCTTGAACTTCAGACTTGTATAACCCAGGGGCCATCTTATCATCTCCTATATTAGATTGCTTGGGCTGCTATAAAAAAGTACCATACCCAGAGTGGGTTAAACAACAGCAGTTTATTGTCTCATAGTTCTCATAGTTCTGAGAACTGGGAAGTCCAAGATCATGGTGCCAGCTGGTTTAATTCCTGGTTGCAGCTCTCTTTCTGGCTTGCAGAAAGCCATCTTTGCTTTGTGTCTTCACATGGCCATTCCTTCAGAAGGCCAAACAGAGAGCTATCTCTCTTCTCTTCCTTTAAAGCCACCAGTCCTATCAAATTAGGACTCCATCCTGAGGACCTCATTTATCCTTAATTGAAACTAGAAGACCTATTTTCAAATACAGACACATTAGGGGTTAGGGTTTCAACATACGACTTTTGGGAGGACACAATCCAATCAACAGCTTGGCTTAAAACCCATTTTCCTATCTTCATCTCTTATTTCATTTAGTAGCCATAGTTGGTTGAATAACCAACTCTGGCTCCCCAGAGATATCTACTTACTAATCCATGAACATATGAATCTGTGAACATATTACCTTATATAGAAAAAGGGGCTCTGAAGATGGGTTAAATTAAAGGTCTTGGGATGTGATGATTCTGAGTGATCCAGGTAGGGCCAAGGTCATCACAGGGGTATTTAGAAGAGGGAGGCATGAGGGACAGTCAGAGAAGGAGATGGGATGAAGGAAACAGAGGTAAGAGTGTCAGAGAGATATTTGAAGATGCTATGGTGCTGGCTTTGAAGATGGAAAAGGGGACACAAGCAAGGGAATACAGGTGACCTTTAGAAGCTGGAAGTCAAGGAAACAGATAAGTTCCCAGAATGAGTCAGTACTGACAATACCCTGACTTTAACTCAGTGATACTGATTTTGGATTTCTGACTGAAAAAATAAGGTGTGTGTTTTTTCAGCCCCTATTTGTGATAACATATGGATGGCTCTCAGCACAAGGCTTGGCTCAGAATGAGTTCTTAAATATTAGCTTGTATTTAAGCTGGACAATATCCTCCTTTTAAGTATAATTTCTTATTCCTCTCCAATGCATCCTTTTACACTCTTCTATTACTGTCACTTCTCTCAAACTCTCACAGGGGTTTTGTCTTCATTTCAATCTCCAGTATGTATCATAGCAAACACCGTGGGTAACAACCATTCACCGAATGCATGTGTGATTCAACAGACATCCTTCCAATAGACTCCTTCATCAGCACTTTACTCTCATGTTAAAACAGAGTCTTATTTGAGAGAGAAGCCATGAGAGAATATAATTTACCCCAGTTTGTGTGAATTCTTGCACTAGCACAAATAAGACATTTTGGAATTCATTCAGGTAATAAAAATGATCAGTAGTCACAGTGGAAGGGTTGTGTTTAGACAAGTATGACTAAGAGAAGCTAGTGGATTGTCAACTGTAATGGTCAAAATGTTTTCATAAATGAGGAAAAAGTATTTTTCCAAATATTCGTAAATAATTATTTTGACTAAAACATCCAATAAGTGTCCCAAATTATTAAAAATAGTATTATGCAAGTTTTGTAGTAGCAAAAGCATAGCTTTAATATACTAAATGTTTATAAATAAAAATTATAATATTAGATCATTTTATCTTAAGGAAAGTATGCATAGATAATCACACCTTTGTAAATTAAACCATGATTCAGAACTCTAGACATTTTAACATGATTTTATTTACTCTCAAGGGATAATAACAGGCAGATGTTCTAATAAAACAATAAACATTTAGAAAGTTTGCTTTGTGTTAAATTACTATCTTAACTAATGTAAACCCAATTTGAGGTACATTTTAGTCAATCACTTTTGTTTTTCAGAAGACATTCATCAAACTTGATCTTTTGCAAAAGTTTATACTTCATTATTTTACTTATTCAAAAGATAGAGTTTACCAAGTCCTAGACTACAATACGTACCATTATTATACGTACAACCTAGAAAGTAAATGTTGCTGCTAATTAAGCTATGGATGCTATCAATTATAAGAAGCAACAAAATTCAGTGATACTAAAATGAGAAAATTTACTTGATCAAAAACGTGAAAGAAGAGAAGAAATCCAGAGGCCAAATAACTGGAATGCAATCTCATTTTGGTGCATATCCTCCTGACCTATTTCCTACACATAAAGTTTAAATTATTCTTTTCATAAAGTTGCAGGCATAATATATAGTATT
This sequence comes from Herpailurus yagouaroundi, assembly GCF_014898765.1. Classification (NCBI taxonomy): domain Eukaryota; kingdom Metazoa; phylum Chordata; class Mammalia; order Carnivora; family Felidae; genus Herpailurus; species Herpailurus yagouaroundi. Next base: position 46,228,384 of record NW_024412403.1, on the reverse strand, counting down.
TTTCTGTATACACTTGAGACTCTTATATTTGCTTACTACTATAGTACAGGTGATGCTTGATTAATGTGGGGCTTAGGAGTGCTGACCTCAGGCAGTCAAAATATGCATATTACTTCTGACTCCCCACAACTTAACTACTGATGGCCTACTATTGACGGAAAGCCTTACCAACAACATAAATCATTGATTAGCACATATTCTGTATGCTGTATGTATTATATACTGTGTGTTTAAAATGAAGCATACTAGAGAATATACAATGTTATTAAGAAAATATGTCAAACTGAGTACTGTACTGAGTACTGTACTATAAAAAAAATGGTTTTTAAGTAGACTTGTGCAGTTCAAACTCTGCTGTCCAAGGCCCAACTATACATGTAGTTTCCATGCTATTAAATGTAACTTATATTAACAAATCCCTTTTTAAAGAGCTTATATTCATCATCAAATTTGTTAATTGTATTGCTTATATCCTCTAGCTTCACTGATTTTTTTTTCTTGTTGATTTAACAATTTTTTTTAAAATTTTTTCAACGTTTTTTATTTATTTTTGGGACAGAGAGAGACAGAGCATGAACGGGGGAGGGGCAGAGAGAGAGGGAGACACAGAATCGGAAACAGGCTCCAGGCTCTGAGCCATCAGCCCAGAGCCTGACGCGGGGCTCGAACTCCCGGACCGCGAGATCGTGACCTGGCTGAAGTCGGACGCTTAACCGACTGCGCCACCCAGGCGCCCCGATTTAACAATTATTAAGGGAAGTGTATTAAAAACTCCTACTCCTTTGGCAGATATTTTTTTCTCAATTTCTGATTGTATTACTACTGTAAATTTTTGCTTTCTTTGTTTGGAATATGCTTGTATACATCTCATTCTTGACAGATATTAAAAAGTTAAAATCCAAAACTGTTATCTCTATTACTGAATGTCACCTTAGAAAATATGAAAATATTGCTTATATAGTATTAGAATAGGTAAAACTTTAGCTTCAATCTAGCCATTTTAAAACTAGGAAAAACCACTATTTTAAAATATAAAATAGTAAAATGAGTAAAAGTACTCATTGCTTCCTACTAGGTGAAAATAATAACAGCTAAGTAGGTACAAGGCACAATTTTAAGTATTTTATATAAAATAACTTACATATTACAAAACTAATTATGAAATTAAAGAAAAATTTAAAAGTACTAGGCCCTTCAAACTTGCTTAAATGAGCCACTGATAATAATTGAATTAGGTATCCATACATTCTGGAATCCTAGTGAGAGACAAACACACTCTTCTCCATGACGTCCACAAGGCCCACTCTCATTGCTGGGGTAGTTACTGCTCTCATCCAGTATGATAACCCTGTTGTCCTTAAGAATATAAATAGTACATAGAATGTAGACCTAAAAAGTTTTTACCATCTGGCATTCTTCAAACATGTTTCTTAAGCAGATCCTTAAATTTTTTAAAAAAATATTTATTTTTGAGATAGAGACAGAGTACAAGATGGGGAGGGGAAGAGAGAGAGGAAGACACAGAATCCAAAGCAGGCTCCAGGCTCTGAGCTGTCAGCAGAGAGCCTGACGCGGGGCTGGACTTGTGCAACCGCGAGATCAGGACCTGAGCCGAAGGCAGACACTTAAATGACTGAGCCACCCAGGTGCCCCAGATCCTTAGATTTTTAATCTATTTAAAATCAATACTTTTGGTATGGTATCTGCAAGTCCAAATTCCAGACTATTTTATTTTCAATATATCCAAATTAGTGTCAGTAATGTATCCAAATGAATGTCAGTGACCACCCAAGATTAGATGGCACCTGTCACGTCTGAGAAGAAATATAATTGGTTTAACTCTACTAATTGAACCCTGAAAGAGCATCTGCTAAAGAAACATAAACAACATCTAGTCTTACTTATTAGATTAAAAGCTCAAGAATGGCTGACAACTGTAATATTACCATGTTTCAAGTATTTTCTAAGTTTAACCACATAGTATTGGAAGAGTTATTATTTAAAGCATTACATTTAGGGAAATGGAAGATATAAGTAAAGAGAAATACATTTGTAATACTGTGAATGTATATCCTAAACTCTTTGAAGTTGATTCATACAGTAGAATTTTCTGAAACTTTTAAAAAGCATTTTGTGGGGGCGCCTGGGTGGCGCAGTCGGTTAAGCGTCCGACTTCAGCCAGGTCACGATCTCGCGGTCCGTGAGTTTGAGCCCCGCGTCGGGCTCTGGGCTGATGGCTCAGAGCCTGGAGCCTGTTTCCGATTCTGTGTCTCCCTCTCTCTCTGCCTCTTCCCCATTCATGATCTGTTTCTCTCTGTCCCAAAAATAAATAAACGTTGAAAAATTAAAAAAAAAAAAAGCATTTTGTGAAGGCATATAAGACTTCAAGCAGAACAAATAAATATGCCAAATATTTCTGTTGTTGTTTATTTTTCTTTGCTCTTTTTTTAAATAATGGGAGGTCAAACGATTGCTTTGGATTTCGTTGCAGAGAAAATCGTGAATGTGACAGTATTCACGTTCATGTTAGTGAAAAAAAATGTCACAGATGCTATGTTTCTTTCTGATTATAAAAGAACAACAATCAGGAAAAAAAATCAACAAAAGAGAAAAATATATTGCATTTAGTCTGAATACATAAAGAGATTTTTATTTGACATATTATAAAACTTGTATTTCCATACAGTAGCTGCTATCTTTAAATAAAAACAGGTCAGCCTATTTCTTAATCGATCACTTGCTTTTTATTAATCATAAGGAAGCACAGCATGTTCTTCCAGTAAAATATTTTGAATGGTATAAATTGATTGATTTTTAATGTTAAATGTTTAAATTTGGGAAGCTACATAGGAAGCAATTCTAGTAGTCTCACTTCATGTGAAAAATGACACTGTTTAAGAGTTAAAAAGAAGGGAGAAAGTAAGAAATCAATATATTAGAAATAAATACATTTATTTTTAAGGTATTTCAGTGCTTATCTCATTTTGTAGACCATTGAAAATATAGTAGACTTGGTCTCTGGTTAAAGATAGTAGTGTAGTATATGCTTAACGCCTTTCCCTCTATGAGGCCTCTCTAATAACAGAAAAGAAAAACCCTAAGTATAAACCCTTGTGGACAAAGGATAAAATGTGAGACTCCAGTGGATAAGAGTTACAGCAAATTTTTAAAAATAGAAAGTGATTGAAGAGTAGGAGTATTAATGGGTATAGTATGTCATAGAAAGGGAGAGGGAGACAAGAGGTTGCTTTGTTGAGAGGAGAAAATTTCATATTGGAAACACAGATGGACTGCTGGCTTAGATGCACTCACTGTGGGAAAGGGTAGGAGTGAGATGTAGGGACCCAAAAAACAGTAAGGGTATAGATTTAAAGTTTAATACGGAAGAGTTAACCACTAACTACCATAAAATATCAAAAGATTCTTTTCTAGAAAAAAAAAGAATATTCCCAAGCAAAATAAAAACCACATACTGGCATTTGAGTATCTCTAATAAAACAACCCCCTAACCACCCAAATGACACCTACTGTAGACACATTTACATTCTTACACAGAACCACCAATCAGTAACTATTTGTGAATATGAATGGAAAGCCAAGGATTACTGGTCATGTGAGAAGAGTATATAGTATGAAAGAGAGGCAAAAAATAATAAAACGGAAACAAGAAAACTAAAAGAAGCAATGATGATGTGTTATAATATGTTTAATCTATCAAGAAAGATCTAGATATGAAAAGAAATAATAAAAAAAATAGAGAAGTATCTGGAAATTCAATGCTAAAAAAATACCCAATAGAAATCTTGGGAGATAGAATTATGTAGATATAGTTAAAGACATCTGCTAGAACCTAGAACAAATCTACCTACAAAGGACAAAGCAAACACCAAATATATGAATGTAATGCTTAAAATGGTAAAAACTCAATCCACGGGTTCCACAAATGACTAACAGACTAATAGAGCTCAGATGAGAAAAACAGCATGAAGGGTGGTAAGAGATACAGAGTTCAGCTATGGAATGAATAAGTCATGGGGATAAAAGGTAAAGCATAGGGAATATAGTTAATGGTATTATAATAGCACTGTATACTGACAGATGGTAGTTACTTGTGATGAATATATAGAGAGTTGTTGAATCACTATGTTTACACCTGAAATAATGTAACATTGTGTGTTGCCTATAATAATAAAAAAGAAATTTTGATGGAAATCTTTCTAAATGTAATTCACACTTTCCTGCCCTCTCAAAGGAGAAATGGAACATAACTTATCCTAGAAAAAAAAAAGGGGGGAAAGAAAGAATACTAAAATTTTCCAAAAGCTAGCCTCTCTGGACTGAAAGAGCCTGCATATGCATGGCACATTAATATGTCATTCCAAGGTAGAAGCCTCCAGGCATGGAACTGGTCAGCAGCTGTGTTGTCTGTCAGCTAAAAGACGGTAGAGCAGTACCTTTAAAATTCAGAGGGAAAGATAATTTTTAACTTACAATTCTGTCCAGACTAATTATTCACTGTGTTTAATTGAAAAGGCATTTTCAGATATAAAAGAATCTAGAAAATGTAATTCCTCTGCAAACTCCACTGTTAATTAGGAAGCCAATGGCAAAGTGAAGATAGTAAATCAAGAAAGAGATAAGAGATACATCATGGGATACAGGAAATAATGGATCCAACTTAGTTAAGTGACCAGAAGAAAGAATGAGACCCATGCATCAGTCCAAATGGAAGCAGGGGAGAAGGCTTTACAGGAATGTAGTTAGTTATGTGTCAGAATCTGGACATACTGAATGACGCTCAAGTCTCTAGCAATCTAGAGCAGGGGTTGGCAAACTTTTTCTGCCAAAGGCCAGATAATAAATATCTTAGGCTTGTGGACAATTCTGACTCTTTTGCAACTACTTAATTCTGCAGGTTGTAGCACCAGAGCAGCCATAGTGTGTCCCAGTAAAACAGGCAAGCTGGCCTGTGACCCATAGTTTGCTGAGTCCCGGTCTAGGGAAGCTCACCCATGGATTTCCAGCAGCATTACCAACAGGATATAGAAGAACAAACCGACTTTGGAGAAAGTGGTATCATTTAAAAGGACCTACACAATTCAGCAGTCAGGTTAAGAAAGGTTAAACCTTTTTCTCTTCCCAGCTTAGCAAAAAGTAATATCTGATGACCAGGAGCTCTCACATGAGGAATCTTAGCAGAAAGGACCAAAACAATTATAACATTAGTATAGCACTTTGAAATTAAGTTGTTTTCATATTTTCACTTTGATTATAGGCAAAAAACTATAAGCATAAAAATTAAGTACCTACATTGGTTGAAACAATATATAAAGACTTAAAGACAATATTTAAAGGTGAAAAGGTAACATTAGTGACAAAGGTAACAACCAAACTGAGAGGAGAAGTAGGTGTTATAAGGAAGCTAAATCTTTATCTGTGATAATAAGAAGTCAGTAGATAACATCTAATGTCAAAATAAATATGGACATAACCATCAGAATTAACAACAATCCATTAATAAGTATTGCCATGAGGCATACAACGTGGAGCTAGAGGAGAGTGAAGGGAAGGGGTGGTGTGCTTGTGCTTTTGTTACAAGCCCTTCTATTTTCTTTAATTTTTCAGATATGTGAGAGTCACTTGGTTTTAAAAATTAAAATTGATGACTAGAGTGCTGTTAAACTTCATGGAATAAAGTAAAAGTTGTCACTGTTCCCTGGTACTATGGACATTTGTTCCACCAATCGGCAAGTGAATCGTAATAGACCAATACATCAAATGTAAAAACAACAACCATACTTACTCTTTTTCATATTTAATATTTAAAAAATAAAAGTTAATTCTCCTCCCTCACCTCTTCATTTTTCTATCCTTAGCCAGGTATTAGCTTCTGCAATAACGGGGCCCACGACCCAACAGGGAGCTGAGCAACGCCTTCTGGACTTTGCTTACAACTTTGTCAAGCAAGACATTCTGCCTACTCTTGGGAAGAACTCACTTTTCACTTCTCTCTCAGTGACATGGTCATGAGTATTTAAAAAAATGGGCATTGTATGTTAAGGATTTGCTTCCCACAGGATAGAGTTCTACACTGCAATTAATCTATTTATAACTTCCCAGTTATTTCCTATCTTCATAAGAGGTATAGATCATGGGGGTAAAGAAATGTTATTTACTATAGCAAGAGCATAGTGACTTTCACCTTTTTGTAGAAGTCACCGTCACAAGATCTGAACACAGTGTACATACTTAAAACTGAAAACTCTAAAATAGAGGATTCTGATCGTATTCACAAACAAAAGACAAAACAACATCAAAAGAGCCCAGAGTGACATTCTTGGCTTGAAGATTACTAGATTCTTCTACATATATTTCAACATGTCAAATCTTCTGAATATCCTTGTGTTCTTTATCTTAGTCATTGTGGTCAGACTTGTTCTGTGTGCCTTGCTCTCAAGAATCCCTGCATCCTTACTGGTTTCTCTGCTGCCAATCACTGCTAGTTGAATTCATCCTCCTCAAGACATCTGAGTGATCATTTTAATTGTAAATCTGATTGCATAATTCTAACATTCTCCACTTGCTTTCCAGTCTCTACAGGATGAAGTCATCTCTTAGGTCAGCCTATCTTGATCCATCAATTTAGCTTCTATGCCTTTTCTCTGAGAGGCTGATACATCCTTATCATAGCTCCATCACAATACTTAACCCTGGGAATGCACAAGGTGAATTACTGTCTCATCCCCTCATTCCAATCCTACACTAGGCTATAACCCTTTTAAGGATAAAAGTCATTTAATGGATGAATAAATACTTTCATCATTTTTGTATATTATAAATTCTGTATCCATTCATTAAGGTAATGTAGCACCTACAACATGCCAAATACTGTTTAAAGGGCTAAAGGGTATAGCAGTGATTAAGAGAGACAGAAGAAGACAGATGATAAGAAAAGACAAAACAAAAATAGGGCACTTGGTGATAATTGCTGTAGAGAAAAAGCAGGGTGATGGGGAAAGAGTGTGGGAGGAAGGTTGCTACTTTATAATCATCCCTACAGGTCTGTTTGAGACAGTAACATTGTCCCAGAAGTTGGAGGAACTGAGGAAAGAGCCATGGTGTCACTGGAGCTCGTGCTCTTGAGTCAAATGGAGCATCAAGTACAAAGGTCTTGAGATGGGAGTGCATGAGCCACATTTGAAGATGAGCAAGGAATTCACTGATTCCAAAGAGCAGTGAGTGATGGGGATGTTATGGGAGATGAAGTTAAAGAGGTACCTAGTAGGTGAACAGGCTTCTACTCTGAATGAGTCAAGAAATGATTGGAAAGTTGTGAACAGAAAGCGACACAATCTGATTTAATTTGAATGCATGTATATATTCTGTGCTATATGTGCAGAACAGAGCACAGAGAGACACAGGTGGGAGGAAGGAGGCCAGGAGAGATGATTGTGGGTTGGGGCAAGGTTGTAGCTGTAATATGATTGGCTCTGGGACATATTCTGAAGGCAGAGCTGACAGGGTTAGCTTAAGGACTGATATAGCATATAAAAACATATGAACTGTTCTTCAAATGAAGGAAATTTGTGATGTCACCCCAAGAATAACCTCATGATAATAGTTAATATCCACATTAATACTGGTCCTGGTATGGCAGTGGTTTTCGGTGGATCAATGCACTTAGAGTTAGCTAGTGGTGGCAGAGACAATTTATGCTATCACTACAAATAACTGAAACAGATAGTAAGTGTTACTATACACAGTCCTCTCGTATCATGGAGTTGAGAAGTGATTATTGATAGACAGATTGACAGATGGCTGGGTCGAAAGCAAAGAACACAGCCGAATTCACCTAAGAGAGGTGGAGATTGTGTTAATGAATAGTGGTTTAAGGAATGGCAATTTCATAAGCGACAGAAGATGCTATCCTTATGGAAAAAGTGTAGATTCAAATATAAAAGGTTATTTGTAATACAGTTATGGTTGATAAGAGCATGGGCTCTGAACTCAGACTACTCTGGAGTTGAATTTGGCATTATTAAGTAGCTGGTTCACTGTGACCAAGTAATTTAATTTCCCTAAGGTCTTAGTCTCCCTGTCTGTAAAATGGACATAGGTGACTCTTGTGGTTCTCAGCACTGTGAGGACTCAAAGAGATGATAATACATGTAAAGCTTGCTTCAATCATGTAAACATTTAGTAACTCTTGCCTACTGTTAATATTGAAGACAGACTACCTTTCCTGATAGGATGAAGTAAGGGAGAGAAGCATAGGAAAGGTTCTGGCAGGAACAGAACACCAAAGGTTTCCCTTTGAAGAAAGAATTACATTAGAAAACATGGAAAGCCCATGTGCTTCAAATGATAAACAATCCTAATATACATTATATACCATCTCATCCTGTGAGTTCATTTACTCCACCATAAAAGTAATAAATAAGAGGCTATAAAATATCATATATATCTGCCTTGTTGCTGTGTCTTTCCATCTTTCAAAAAGTCAACCAATTGCTATTTGGACCTAGTTGTGAAAAGAGACATTTGAAATGTAAGGGCTGGAAACTTGGGAAAACTGACCATTTTTTAAAGTTTATTTACTTATTTTTAGGAGAGGAGAGGAGAGAGAGAGAGAGAGAGAGAGAGAGAGAGAGAGAGAGAAAACAAGCAGGTGAGAGGCAGAGAGAAGGAGAGACAGAATCCCAAACAGGGTCCACACCATCAGTGCAGAGCCCGCTGTAGGGCTCAAACTCATGAGATCATGACCTGAGCTGACATCAAAAGTCATATGCTTAACTGACTGAGCCAACGAGGTGCTCAGCACAGATTCTGTGTCTTCCTCTTTCTCTGCCCTTACTCCACTTGTGCTCTGTCTCTCAAAAATAAATAAATGTTAAAAAAAGATAAAAAAGAAAAAGAAAAGTGTGGACAACTCAGACTGGAAAAGAAAGATTTATGAGGGTCACATGCTGTCTTCATTTGAAGGGTCATGGAGTAGTGTAGGATTGGGGTTACTTTGTGTAAGTTCAATTTTGCAGAACAAGTACCAGTTTGCAGTATTGTAAGATTATATACAGTGTTATAAGGAAGCACACTTTTACTTGCATAGATTGTCAATATATTAGAACTGTTCCCCAGGGAGTGGGTTGCCTGGTGAGGCACTGAACATTTTCATTGGCCATGTTTTAATAAAGGTTGGATGGTCAGTTAGAATCAACTTAATCTCATTTGCTTCTCACAACAATCATGATGTACACAGCAAAGGCATTTCATTTTTACTCTTTGCCCAATAAAAGCAAAAATTCCTCTTTTCTTTAAACATTTTAAACTTTATATGTAATTAAAGATAGAATGTCACCAAACCAAAAAAGTCCATTACAATTAACATCCAAGAAACAGGGCTAGAGTTATATTTGTGTCAAGAAAAAGGAGAAGCCTAGGCTTTGAAGAGAAATTATATATAGTAAAGAGCCCATGACATCAAACTAAAATCTCTCGAAATTGTCCCAAATTCCTCTTTACAATCTCCATATCTCTTCTTCACCCACTTATCTCCTTCCCCATATACATTGCCTTTTCCTCACCTTGATATTTCTTATCTTTCAAATGCCATCTTCCTAATGCAATCTAATTGTTGAGTCTGGAATGATCTCTAGACTCATGGAATTTCAATAGTGACTTACATGTATGTTTTGTTAACTTATGATGCTCCTTTCTACCTTGTCCTTTCTAACTCCTTTCTACTTCTCCATTCTGCCTTTCTTTAAAAATTGTTTTTAATTTTTTTTTTATTTTTGAGAGAGAGAGAGAGAGAGAGAGAGAGCACTCAAGGAAGGGACAGAAAGAGAGGGGGACACAGAATACGAAGCAGGCTCCAGGCTTTGAGCTAGCCGTCAGCACGGAGCCTGATGTGGGGCTCAAACCCATGAACTGTGAGATCATGACTTGAGGTGAAGTCAGACACTTAACTGACTGAGCCACCCAGGCGCCCCTCCATTCTACCTTTCATATTATACTTTTCTTCATGTCCTTCTTGGGCCTGAGTTCCTTTGTTATTCATTTTTGTAAACTGCATAGTACTTTAACCAAGGCAGATTACCTAGTCACTAAATAAAGGAAAACATGAATATCATTCATTAGGAATGCAAAGCAAAAATGATCATAGAGTTAAAGTAGCAAATAAATTCATAACCTATTATCCATGCTAGGCTTAACAAATAATGATTCATTTTTCTAAAGTAATCATCTATGTGGTAGATTGTAAAACAGGACTATAAATTCTTTTCAACCTTGTATGCAAGCCCTTTGTAATGTGACTTCACTGTTCCTCTCATCAAGAGGGAGAATCTATTTTTCTGCCTTGTTACCTGGACTAGCACTGTGACTGCTTTGACCAACATAGTGTCAGAATTATGTTGTAGAAGTTCAGAGCCAGAGCCTAAAGAGGCTTTACAACTCTTTTTCTTATCTGCTTAGAACACTGCCTTGAGACTTTCACATCTAGCCTGTTGCTGAGGGAGAAGCTACACACAACTAGATCCCCCTAGATCAACCACCTAACTGCAACATTGTCCAGATGAGCAATCTTTCATAGGAGTGACCCTGGGTGAGACCACAAGACAAAATCCTCACTTCTAGTGGAGCCCAAAGAAAACTGCTGACCCAGAGAATTATGACTAAATTAAATGATTAATATTTGAACCATTTAGTTTTGGGATGGTTTGTTACATAGCAAAAGATAACTGGGACAGGCTACAAAGATAAGTCATTAGTTAAATACATAGACTGAGAACAAAAGTATCACTATGGGAACAATGAACTAATTACCTCATGCTAAATGAACTACAGTATGACATAAGCAAATCATATAATAAGACTTATGATCTTAATTCACATGTCATTATTCACCAGTGTGGAATGATATCTTGCTAGCAGACTTTCTTGCTGGCTTTAGTGAAATAAGTTACCAAGTTGAAGAGGCCCACACAACAGGAATCTGAGGGTGTTCTCCATCCAATAGGCAGTGAGGAATTAAAGCTTTCAGTGCAACAACCTCAAGGAACTTTATCCTGATAGCTGTCATATTAGAGAGGTTGGAAGTATATCCTGGCCCACCTGAACTTCAGATGAGACCTTCAGATGAGACCACATCCCTAGCTGACACCTTGACACAACTTTGTGAGCCACCCTGTAGGAACTAAGCTGTGCCTGAATTCCTGACCTATAGGAACTATAAAATAATAAATGTTCCTTTTTTAAGTTGTAATGTTTTTGTTAGGTAGCAAGAGATAAGGGACAGAAATTGTTGCTGATGATGTGTGTAGGTTTTCTCATGGCTTAAGAAAATGTATCATTTTTTTCTTTCTATACAAGGTATACTTAGAGGTCCCCTATCCCCTTGGAGTACCTTTTTTTTTTTTTTTTGAAAACAGATGCCAAGTTTTATTCATTTGGGCAAATATGTTATCAATATTTACCAAAATATTCATCAAAGTTTGGAAAATTGCTAAGTTCTTTGTAAATTAAAAAAAAAACTCTTCAAAATTACCTCATCTATTACACAAAATCAATAGAAAGTAAAGTTACAATGTAATCGCTTCTGTAAGATTCTTTATTTCACTATGCTAATGCAAAGGCATATAATAATTTCTATGCTTTTGGTCTGATTTATTAAATAAATTACTAACATAAGGTACTGCAACTACTATAACTCACAACTGTCCTCTACAAATATGTTCTCTACTTATACTTTATATATATTATGCATTTGATTTTATATTATATTAATTGTTTGTGCTTTAACTTACCTCCACATTAGGGTTTTTCCTGATTACCAGATGGACATAGTCATTTAAAATAATTATTTAGAAATAATCCTATATTCCTCTAGTCATTCATTTATTTACTAGTTTATTTATTTACAAGTATTTCTCAAACAACTACTACGATGAGGCAACTTGCAAGACTGGGAAATGTGTACATGACATAGCAAATATACACTGAATGACCCCCAAATAAAGTGTAGAGTGTTGAAATAGAAGTAAATAAAATGAACTTAAAGTCTATGAACTTGATACGTAGCCCTATCTTTGAAAAATCAACTTATAAATTTCTTAGCTGTGCCAGGAATAAATTGATAAGACTAGTTTGTAACAGTTTTACATTAAAACACTGAAGTGAAAATTTTTTTTTGGTTAAAGTCATTTTATCATATGACTTATTAAGATTAAAGTAAACATAAACACATATATAATAAATATAACCTCACAAGATACAGAGGAAACTAAGTTTTGAGTTTCTTTAATTAAAAAGAAACACAGAGAGAGGGGCCAAGATGGCAGAATAGCATGGAAGTTTTTTTTGCATCTCTTGTCCCTGAAATGCAGTCAGATCAATACAAAACTATCTTGCACACCTACAAAACTGATTTGAGGATTAACACAACAATCTGCACAATCTGAATCACAGAACTTGGCAGGTACACAGCATGGAGAGGTGAACTAGGGGAGAGAGAAGCTGTGGAGGGCAGGAAGCTGTTTTTGCTTGCAGAGAGAGGACAGACATGGGAGGAGAGTATGGGAAAGCACCTCCCCCCCCCCCCCAAATAAAAAGCAGCTGGAGAGAAAAGAAAGAGTATGCAAGGAACTGAACAAAACAGGGAGAAAGGAGAGGGTATAAATTCCATTAAGACTCTATAAACAGGGGGAGGGCAGAATCTGAAACTCCATAGTAGTTCAGGACTTGATGGTGCTCTGGTGGGAAGGATGAATCCCTAGGATCAGAGAGTAAGGTCTGAGGGGTCCTCAGGCCACATGGGAAGAGACGGCTCCCCTGCTGGGAGGACATTTGGTAGAGGCTGTGTAGCCACCCTACAGGCAGAGGTCCCAGCAGACCCCGGGGAAAAACCACATTTGCTGGTGCTGGAACAAGGATGTTAAGAGTGACACCTGGTGCCAGATGTGTGTTATGACTTACCATAATACCTGAAATCTGCCGCTAAATGATTGTGTGAACTTTCTCTGGGCGGGCTGGCACCTGGGCTCAGTCTATGGGCATCAGCAGCAGCATGGTCCTGCCAATGTTCTTGGGTGCAGGCAGGCACCCAGCCATTGCTTGGTGAGACCCTCCTCCAAAGGGTCAAAACAGGTCAAAGCCACAGTCCCTCAGAAGTGAGGGGTTAGGAAACACAGCCACATCTGAGATAAAACTAAGGAGAGAGGTGCCATCTGTCAACTTGACAGCTTGGTCATGTACTGTAAATGCGGGGAGATGAAGTTGGAGACAGGACAGGTGCATGATTGCTGATTGGGAAGAACAGATTTCCGATACTGGAGACTGGATGGCTGGGTGATGCCATTTTCACCCCCCCCCCGCCCGCACATGTGCATACACACATACAGGCCCCTCAACAATCCACCCCAAAAGCTAAGCAGCACTATCTAGTGGAGAACAGAGCCATCACACTAAGCCCCACCCAACTGGGCCAACCTCGCTCTTCAAGAACACCACAAGTCTCTCTGCCTGCTTAGTTTACAGACTATAAAGTGCTTCATAGTTTGACTTCTAGGGGAAACTATGTAATTTCAATCGTCTTTCAGTCTGTTCCCTGGTCCATCTATTCAATTTTTTTTTATTTCATTTCTTTTCTTGAATAGAGAAAGAGAAAAAATTTATTTTTATTTTCCATTTTTATTAAAAATATTTTTCTTTAATTTTTTTCTACTATAATTTTTACTTTTTTGTAATTTTTTTAAATTCTATTTTACTTCCATCATTTCATTTTATTCTATTTTATTGTATTCATTTTTTTCAAATTTTCAAATGTTTTCCTTTTCTTTTTTCCTTTTTTTCCTTTTCTTATCTTTCTCTTTTTTCTCTAATCTATCAAGCTCCTTTCAACAACCAGAACACCTAGGATCTAGCTTTGTTTATTTGATTATTTTGTGTTGTTTTTAATTTAAAATTTTTTACCTTATTAATTCCTTTCCTTCCTTCAAAATGACAAAATGAAGGAATTTACCCCCAAAAAACAGGAGAAATGACAGCCAGGGACTTAATCAATACAGATACAAGCAAGATGTCTGAACCAGAATTTAGAATCACTACAATAAGAATGCTACCTAGCATTGAAAATAGATTAGAATCTTTTTATGCAGAGACAAAAGAAGTAAAAGCTAGTCAGGATGAAATAAAAAATGTTATAACTAAACTGCAATCTCAAATGGTTGCCACAGCAGCAAGGATAAATGAGGGAGAACAGTGAATCAACGAAACAGAGGACAAACTTATGGAGAATAATGAAGCAGAAAAAAAGAGGGAGACTAAGGAAAAAGAGCATGATTATAAGAATTAGAGAAATCAGTGACTCATTAAAAAGGAACAACATCAGAATCATAGGGGTCCCAGAAGAGGAAGAGAGAGAAAAATGGGTAGAGGGGTTATGTGAGCAAATCATAGCTGAAAACCTTCCTAACCTGGGGAAAGACGCAGACATCAAAATTGAGAAGCACAGGGAACTCACATTAGATTCAACAAAAACTGGCCATCAACAAGGCATATCATAGTCAAACTCACAAAATACTCAGGCAAGGAGAGAATCATGAAAGCAGCAAGGGAAAAAAAGTCCTTAACCTATAAGGGAAGACAGATCAGGTTTGCAGCAGACCTATCCACAGAAACTTGACAGGCCAGAAAAGAGTGGCAGGATATTTTCAATGTGCTGAATCAGAAAAATATGTAGCCAAGAATTCTTTATCCAGCAAGGCTGTCATTCAAAATAGGAGAGATAAAAAGTTTCCCAGACAGACAAAACTTAAAGGAGTTCATGACCACTAAGCCAGCCCTGCAAGAAATTTTAAGGGGGCACTCTGAGGGGAGGAAAGATGGAAAAACAAAACAAAACAAACAAACAAACAAAGAAAAACAAAAGCAACAAAGACTAGAAAGGACCAGAGAACACCACCAGAAACTCCAACTCTATAGGCAACACAATGGCAATAAATTCATATCTTTCAGTACTCACTCTAAATGTCAATGGACTAAATGCTCCAATCAAAAGACATAGGGTAAGAGAATGGATAAGAAAACAAGAGCCATCTATACGCTGTTTACAAGAGACCCACTTTAGACCAAAGACGCCTTCAGATTGAAAGTAAGGGGATGAAGAACCGTCTATCATGAGAATTGTCAACAAAAGAAAGCAGGAGTAGCCACATTTATATCAGACAATCCAGACTTTAAAATAAAGACTGTAACAAGGGATGAAGAAGGGCATTATATCATAATTAAGGGGTCTATCCACTAAGAGGATCTAACAATTGTAAACATTTATGCTCCAAATGTGAAAGGATCCAAATATATAAATCAATTAATCACAAACAAAGAAACTCATTGATAATAATACCATAATAGTAGGGGACTTCAACACCCCACTCACAGCAATGGGCAGATCATCTAGACAGAAAATCAAAAAGGAAACAATGGCTTTGAATGACACACTGGACTAGATGTACTTAACAGAAACATTTAGAACATTTCATCCTAAAGCAGCAGAATACACATTCCCCAGTGCACATGGAACATTCTCAAGATTAAATCACATACTGGGACGCAAATCAGCCCTCAACAAGTACAAAAAGATAGAGATCATACTGTGCATATTTTCAGACCACAACACCATGAAACTCAAAATCTACACAAGAAAAAAATCTGGAAAAAAACAAATACTTGGAGATTAAAAACCATCCTTCTAAAGGATGAATGAGCTAACCAAGAAGGGGAAATTAAAAAGTATATTAAAGGCAATGAAAATGATAAAATGATAGCACCACAGCTCAAAACCTCTGGGATGCAGCAAAGGTGGTCATAAGAGGGAAGTATATAGCAATTCGGACCTTCCTAAAGAAGGAAGAAAGGTCTCAGATACACAACCTAACTTACAGCTTAAAGAGGTAGAAAAAGAAGAGCAAATAAAACCCCAAACAAGCAGAAGACAGGAAATAATAAAGATTAGAGCAGAAATTAATGCTACTGAAACCAACCAACCAACCAACCAAACAACCAAACAAACAAAAACAAAACAGTAGACAGATCAATGAAACCAGAAGCTGGTTCTTTGAAAGAATTAACAAAATTGATAAACCACTAGCTAGTTTGATCAAAAAGAAAAAGGAAAGGACTCCAAAAAATAAAATCAAGAATGAAAGAGGAGAGATCACAACCAAGACAGCAGAAATAAAAACAATAGTAAGAGAATATTATGAGCAATTATATGCCAATAAAATGAGCAATTGGGAAGAAATGGACAAATTCCTAGAAACATATACACTACCAAAACTGGAACAGGAAGAAATAGAAAATTTGAACAGACTCAAAACCAGTAAAGAAATTGAATCAGTAATTAAAAATATCCCAAAAAACAAGAGTCCAGGGCCAGATTGTTTTCCAAGGGAATTCTACCAAACATTTAAGGAAGAGTTAACACCTATTCTCTTGAAGCTCTTCCAAAAAATATAAATGGAAGGAAAACTTCCAAACTCTTTCTATGAAGCCAGCATTACCTCGATTCCAAAACCAGACAGAGACCCCACTAAAAAGGAGAACTGTAGACCAATTTCCCTGATGAACATGGATGCAAAAATCCTCAACAGGATATTAGCCAATGTTGGATGGATCCTACAATACATTAAAAAATTATTCACCACGACCAAGTGGGATTTATACCTGAGATACAGGGCTGGTTTGATATCCACAAAACAATCAATGTGATACATCACATGAGTGAAAGAAAGTACAAGAACCACATGATCCTCTCAATAGTTGCAGAGAAAGCATTTGACAAAATACAGTGTGCTTTCTTGATAAAATCCCTCAAGAAAGTAGGGACAGAAGGATCATACCTCAAGATCTTAAAAGCCATATATGAAAGACCTACCACTAATACCATCCTCAATGGGGAAAAACTGAAAGCTTTTCCTCTAAGGTCAGAAATATGACAGAGTGTCCACTCTTGCCACTGTTAGTCAACATAGTATTGGAAGTCTTAGCCTCAGCAATCAGACAAAACAAAGGAATAAAAGGCATCCAAATTGGCCAGGAGGAGGTCAAACTTTCACTCTTCGCAGATGACATGATACTCTATGTGGAAAACTCAAAAGATACTATCAAAAAAACTGCTAGAACTGATCCATGAATACAGCAAAGTCACAGGATATAAAATCAATGCACAGAAATTGGTTGTATTCCTATACACCAGTAATGAAACAACAGAAAGAGAAATCAGGGAATCTATCCCATTTAC
Organism: Herpailurus yagouaroundi; assembly: GCF_014898765.1. Lineage (NCBI taxonomy): Eukaryota > Metazoa > Chordata > Mammalia > Carnivora > Felidae > Herpailurus > Herpailurus yagouaroundi. The sequence continues at coordinate 46,211,088 of NW_024412403.1, read as the reverse complement.
AATTGCACCAAAAACCATAAAATACCTAGGAATAAATCTAACCAAAGAGGTGAAAAATCCATATACTGAAAACTATAGAAAGCTTATGAAAGAAATTGAAGAAGACACAAAAAAAATGGAAAAATATTCCATGCTCCTGGATTGGAAGAACAAATATCGTTAAAATGTCAATACAACTCAAAGCAATCTACATATTCAATGCAATCCTTATCAAAATAACACCAGTATTCTTCACAGAGCTAGAACAAACAATCCTAAAATCTGTATGGAACCAGAAAAGACCCTGAATAGCCAAAGCAATCTTGAAAAAGAAAACCAAAGTTGGAGGCATCATAATCGCAGACTTCAAGCTATATTACAAAGCTGTAATCATCAAGACAGTATGGTACTGGCACAAAAACAGAGACTCAGATCAATGGAACAGAATAGAGAACCCAGAAATGGACCATAAACATATGGCCAACTAATCTTTGACAAAGCAGGAAAGAATATCCAATGGAATAAAGACAGTCTCTTCAGCAAATGGTGCTGGGAAAGCTGGACAGCGGCATGTAAAAGAATGAACCTGAATCACTTTCTTACACCATACACAAAAATAAACTAAAAATGGATGAAAGACCTAAACATAAGACAGGAAGCCATCAAAATCCTAGAGGACAAAGCAGACAAAAACCTATTTGACCTCAGCTGTAGCAACTTCTTACTCAACACATCTCCAGAGGCAAGGGAAACAAAAGCAAAAATGAACTATTGGGACCTCATCAAAATAAAAAAGCTTCTGCACAGCAAAGGAAATAATTAGCAAAACTAAAAGGCAACTGAAAGAATGGGAGAAGATATTTATAAATGACATATCAGATAAAGAAGACATCCAGATGGCCAACTGACGCATGAAAAAATGCTCAACATCACTCATCACCAGGGAAATACAAATCAAAACCACAATGAGATACTATCTCACACCTGTCAGAATAGCTAACATTAACAAATCAGGCAACAATAGATGTTGGCGAGGATGTGGAGAAAGGAACCCTTTTGCACTGCCGTTGGGAATGCAAGCTGGTGCAGCCACTCTGGCAAACAGTATGGAGTTTCCTCAAAAAATTACGGGGTGCCTGGGTGGCGCAGTCGGTTAAGCGTCCGACTTCAGCCAGGTCACGATCTCGCGGTCCGTGAGTT
>NW_024412403.1:46062354-46204909 GCF_014898765.1 Herpailurus yagouaroundi | reverse complement strand
TTTTTTTTTTTTAAATTTTTTTTTTCAACGTTTATTTATTTTTGGGACAGAGAGAGACAGAGCATGAACGGGGGAGGGGCAGAGAGAGAGGGAGACACAGAATCGGAAACAGGCTCCAGGCTCCGAGCCATCAGCCCAGAGCCTGACGCGGGGCTCGAACTCACGGACCGCGAGATCGTGACCTGGCTGAAGCCGGACGCTTAACCGACTGCGCCACCCAGGCGCCCCCAGTCTGTCCTTTTTATTCATACTACAATGTCCAGGGAAAATGGATATAGCCCATCTCTCATTACATCATTTGATTTAGAATGCTATGAAATTCTTGAGTAAAAGGCACAAAAGTCTTGCCAGAATCTGCCGTTGATCTTATTTTCAGTCTAATTGGTTGGGCAAAGGGGTTTCCAAGAATAGAAAAGAAAATTAATCTGACCTCTACCATAAATCCTTTAAACTGATGGACAAGAACAAAATTTACATTTGAGAAGATCATCTAATCAATCATGGAGGAAATAAGCCATAAACACAAGTTTCTTCTTGTAAAAAATGAATTGTGAGACTGCATCTGGAATACTGCCCACATTCCTCTTGTCTTGTTGCAAACAAAATACAATATAGCTGTGGAAGAGGAACAAAAATAATATAGGGGATAAGAGAGTTCCTTTAAGATAACTAAAAAAATAATAGATTCTAGAAGGGTTAGTTGGAGGTTTGCAGGAGAATTAGCAGTGGCACCGGAAGTGAGCAATTTGCCCTGCATATTAGCAAGTACAACTATGACCTCAAAGGAGATGGCAATAACAGAACCAAATATTAGACTGAATAAATCACTGGTTTGTCATTCACTTTTTATATCCTCTTTGTTGTCCTTTTGACTTTCTTTTACCTGCAGATGCTTGCTGAGAAACCAACAGTTAAAACTTCCTGGACTATTCTAGGAAGAGAAAAAAAAAAAAATGGTGACTAAGCCAAGAGAAGAGAAGGCTGATAGTGGAGGCAATAATGAGTTTTGTATAGATAAAGGAATAGAATATGAATGGCTGAGAGATATTATGCATTTCCACTGAGACTAGGGAAAGAGGGAAGGTCAAATATAAGAGGGTACCCTATGGGCTTACAGACACAAGGATGATTTTTTCAATGGAATAATGTTTCAAAATTATAGATACTCTGCAAGGCAAGTGTTTCTTCTAATGGTTTAGGTTCAGGACTGTCCTGAAAAAGGAAAAGCCTTTCAATGACCTTTTTCAGCCCATGATTAAAATTCAGTTTACCAGTCTTCTCATTATCTCTCAAGATATGTGTAAAATAATGATTCTATCCTAATCTGACCTGGTTCTTTTAGCCTGGGAATTTCTGTTTTACAGTCCTCTGGCCACAGTATTTCATTTTATGATGCAAAAAGTCAAAGAAGATAGATGCTCTTGATAGTCTCCTATGCAACAGAGCTGCTCACTTCATTTAAATGGAAATGCACATTTTCATGGAAATTCAGGCCTGTATTGATGAACAAAGATAAGCTGCCACTATTAAATAGAATAGTGATATACCAAAAAAAAGTGTCCTAGAAAACTCATTAAAAAAAAAGTAAAATTTACAGTGAAAGATAAGGAATTTTAAGTATGTATGTGTATATACTGTATATATGTATATATATGTATATGCATGTGTGTGTGTATTAAGCCTAGATATTGCATAAGTTTTCTAAGGATTTGTCACATAATATTTGGATAGTTACAAAGTTGAAAATCCCAGGACAAAAGTTATAGAAGACAGGCTGACTACATATGTTTTTGATAAGCATAGTGACTTACTATGAAAAAAAAATAAGCACAGTGCCTCTTATTAGTAGATACTAGCCATCTAACAAACATTTCTGAGGGAGCATATAAAGAAATGTTATGGGTTATGTGTAATATCATTTCTCATTTTCTTTCTTAAAATTTTAATGCAGCTATTTTGGGGTTCATTTTTTAACAACCAATTGAAGAAGTATTTAATGACTCTATGTGTCTCCCAATTAGAAACCTGGAAAGCATTCTTTTTTTTTTTTTTTAAACAGTAAAGATGCTATTTATTGCACCTTTAGATTTGCTAATTTTTCTCTGAGATAGCTCATTTGAATTACATTGATAAGCCAATTGCTCAGTGATGCATTACTTATTCTGAATAATCTTATCATTAGTTAAATTAGGCTTTTTAATATTCTGGAAAGACATACTTTTATTTAAGAAGGAGGAGGCAAATTTTAGAAAAGTAAATCCAAGCAATAAATAGCATTTGATTATGCTGGCATTAGAATAACATTTGTTTTTTTTTTTTTTTAAATTTTTTTTTTCAACGTTTTTATTTATTTTTGGGACAGAGAGAGACAGAGAGAGAGGGAGACACAGAATCGGAAACAGGCTCCAGGCTCCGAGCCATCAGCCCAGAGCCTGATGCGGGGCTGGAAATCACGGACCGCGAGATCGTGACCTAGCTGAAGTCGGACACTTAACCGACTGCGCCACCCAGGCGCCCCTTCATTTGTTATTTTTTAAAAAAAAATAATAACATTTATTTATTTTTGAGAAAGAGGGAGAGAGAGAGAGAGAGAGAGAGAGAGAGAGAGAGAGAGAGAGAGAGAGTGCATGAGTGGGGAAGGAGCAGAAAGAAAGGGAGACAGGATCCAAAGCAAACTCCAGGCTCCAAGGTGTCAGCATGGAGCCGGACATGGGACTCAAACCCACAGACCATGAGATCATGACGTGAGCTGAAGTCTGACACTTAACCAACTGAGCCACCCAAGCATCCCCAGATAACATTTGTTCTTTAGAGCAAAACACAAGGAAAATAATTCTAATAGGACTCACTGGCCAGCAGCAAATAACAGCCTTGCACATAAAAGTCCCTTCCCAACCCTATGAAAAATGCTTAATGGTCTGCACCTTTATTTATTTGAAGTATTAACTTCTTTGGCCTCAGAAATACATTTATCTAATTTCTGGATTTTTTTTCAGTTTTTATATTCTCAAATTTCTCATATTTATCCATTATCCTCATATTTTGTTATATGAGAACAGGCGGGTATAGTTTTTGAGCTCTTATACAAAAATAATGTAGTGTTTGGAATCATAAAAGAACACAAATAAGCTTTCATATCTATAAATTCTCAAACATTTTCATGAATGATAAAATATTAATAATAATAAATCTTAAGGATTGCAATTATTTCTAGATTGTATATATCTCTAATTGGTTCTTTCAGACTTTGGTTTATATGTAATTTATTTTCTTCACAAAATACATTTATTCTCTAAATATCCATACAGCATAAGAAATTCAATATTCTTTCATGAAAATGATTTCCTGATTGTCTTTCAGTTAAAATTTTTGTTTCAATGAGATATTAAATATCTTTAAACTACTTAAGATTTGTTAAAATTGGGAATGGTTCCTTTTTAAAGCATATTTTGATACCTTTTATGGACACAGTGTTTTGAGTTGAAGAGTAAACTAATAGCATAGATACAATATAACATAGTGGTTAAGAATAACAGCTTGGGTAGGGATGGATAAATGGATAAAGAAAATGTGGTATATATATATATATGCAATGGAGTATTACTCAGCAATCAAAAAGAATGAAATCTTGCCATTTGCAACTACGTGGAAGGAACTGGAGGGTATTATGCTAAGTGAAATTAGTCAGAGAAAGACAAATATATAATTCACTCGTATGAGGACTTTAAGAGACAAAACAGATGAACATAGGGAAGGGAAACAAAAATAATATAAAAACAGGGAGGGGGACAAAACAAAAGAGACTCATAAATATGGAGAACAAACTGAGGGTTGCTGGAGGGGTTGTGGGAGGGGGGATGGTCTAAATGGGTAAGGGGCACTAAGGAATCTACTCCTGAAATCATTGCTTCACTATATACTAACTAATTTGGATGTAATTTTTAAAAAATAAAAAATAAAAAATAAAGTTAAATTATAAAAAAAAAATGTAGCTTGGGAGTCAGTCATAGCTGGGTGTGAACCCCATAGTCTTCTACGACCTAATCTTACAATCTTGAGCAGGCCACTTAATGTTTCTTAACCTCATTCTTCACCTATAAATGAGAATAATAATATCTTCTTCATGGGGTTATTATGACAACTTTATAAGAAAATATATGAAAAGCACTTAACACAGGGTGTGAACTTGAGTAGGTGCTCAATAAAAACTATGTGTTAATCATCATCATTATCAGAATTGAAGAATCTCCAAAGGGAAGTAGCAAAAAAAAAAAAAAAAAAAAAAAAAAAGAAAGCAAGGGGAAAAAATATTATTACCAAAGGTTAACATTCAATTTTACAAGGGAGTTAGCTATTATGTTAAGACTTCAACAATAAAATACGCTAAAGAAGACAGGTTAAGATGGCTTGCTGCATTCCTTGTGCTGAAGGCCAGGTGTTTATACATATATATCTCAAACCTGACGACAACCTCAGAAAGCAGGTAGGTATGCCCATTTTATAGATGAGGGAATTGAAGCTCAGAATGTGGCCCAAAGCATGCAACTGTTAAACTGCAGAATCACTACTCGACTCTAATTTGTTTGACTCCACAGCCCTGTTTCAACTTAACTTCCAAATTCGAGTCAACTTTGGGAACTTTTCAAACTGGACCACGCAACCTTATTCAGACCAGATCTGAATCTGAAGCATGAGTTTATAGGCAGCTTACACTTTATCAACCCTCAGCTTTTATTTTCTCTTTCATCTACAATCTAACTCATCTAAAGGAACCCAAGAATTCAGAGGCCTAGTAAATATACCTGCTGCCTGCACATAGCTTCACTCTGCAGGCTCTTCTCTGCCTAGAGTTGGAACATTTCACTACCCTGGAAAGTGCCCAGGACAACATTTTAAACTATTTCTTTATAAACAAACAAACAAACAAACAAACAAAAACAAAACAAACACATATAGGTCTTGTTGATTTTTCCTCAGCAATGAATGGTGAATCTCAGTATCCCCTCTATGGCTTTCTCAGTGCTTCAATCAGAACTAAATATCTTTCCACTGACAATTATTAAGACCTGATGTCTTGCTTCTCTCCCATCACCACTACTCCAACACACCTCTCTCTCCTCAAGTCATTTAATTTACATCTCCAAGGGAAATACCTAAAGCATACAGATGATGAGAAAATAGGAGTCTGAGAAGAAACAATCAAATAGGTGGGAAAAAGTAAAGGATATGAGACAACCTAAGGAAAGGCTTTATAGTAGTGTTGGGCAAGTAACCAATTGTGTCATTATGTCAGAGATGTTACATAATTCTATCAATTCTTCCATAGTTTGACCAAACAATGCTTTTTTCACACTACTTCTGTGACAAATGTCCACAGACTTACTAATTTTTTCCACATCCAAATAGAGTTTTAGGAACATGACATAATGAGGTTAATTACAAAGTAGCACTGTCAGGAATGGGAAGCGGAAAGTTATGTTACAATATAACATATGTTACAACTTTGTAACATAAAGCATTTTTATTTTTATGATTGTTTTTTGAAGACAAACAATAAAAAGACAGCATATTGTATGAAACTTGAAGTAACCAAAGGTGAATAAATATAAAAAGGAATACTGGTGTATAGGATTGACTACCTGGTTTAGATATTCTTTCTTTGCCAAATGAGAGGAATCCCAATACAACTTATTAGATGTTAGACAGAATAGGGGGAATGATATTCAAGTAGTCTCTTTAACAGTCACTGCTTTGGCAATGTGTCATACTTTTTTTTTTTAGGACAAAATTTATATTCTGGTTGAAGAAAATGTAAAAAACTAAAAAGAATACTTATTTGTTATCATTTAAGATATTTGGTATTATTTCTCAACATTATGATTTCAGACACTGCCATTTAATTTATGCACAAAGGACTACAATGGAAAATGCTTCTACTGTATCTACATGAGGACTGAACACTGCAGTATAAAAGGATATACCACGTTTTCTTGGGAACTTGAGGAAGAAAGCCAACAGTAGCATGCAATGGAATTATTTAACCTTCTCTCTTCTCTATTTCTCTGCTGTGTTAAGTAAATGAATCCCAAAACTAAATGACTATAATGTAATCACTCTTTCAATTATACCTTCAATGCCCATTGATGTGTTTTATGTTCAGCAGAAGAGAATAGAGAATCTGGTTTCATTCCAGGTTCTTAATCTTTCTGATAAGACAGCCTCTTCAGCTGTGAGCACTAGGATTAAGTGTATAGGCCCCTTGTGTCAGCTTTCAAAGGGAGCTCTAGCCTTGTAGGAGATGAGATGACCCGTTGTGCATAGCGAATGAAGTGATATAATGAAGGACTCTCTCCAAATGTTTCTGGAATTCCTGTATAGTGCTAGATTACTGTGTATCTGGGAAACAGAGTCCATTCAATGTGACTAGTCATACAGAGTCCTGAATTTAGAAGGGCTCTGTCACTTGTTTAATGCTCTGATGTCACTATCTTGAAATTCTTAGTAACTTTTTAAGAAGAGACTCTACATTTTCATTCTGCATTGGTCTCTGCAGATTATGCAGCTGGTCCTCTTGTGGAGAAGGGCTTTGGAAAGAGACAAGGGATGGTCAGCTTCTTTCTTTGGCCTCTGCAAAGACATGATACCTGGCTGGAATGGTCAGGCTTTGTATGTACTGCTCAAAACAGTACATAACAGGTATCCAGCATCGAGAGGAGACCAATACCCCTCTTCAGGATCCAGTCTCCCTTCTCTACTTACACTTCCTCCTTCCCCTTCTTAGCTGTATGCATGGCTGTCCAGTCAGAGAATATGTTTCCAAACTCTCTTTGTGCCCAGGTAATTGAACTGGACCATTGAGATGTGAATAGACATGTTCACAAGTTCCGTGTTATTGTCTTACAGACAAAGCCAAAAAAAAAAAAAAAAAAAAGACTGAACTCTTTCCTTTTCTTTCTCACAGGTTGGAAGGCAGATGCATTGGTGTCCCAGCTTTGACCATTCAGAGGAAGATGACACACTAAGGAAAGGCAGAGCAAACAGTACAAGGAACTTGGGTCCTTTCAAGACCTCCTGAATGACCATTCCTCTGCTAACATGGACTGTTCCTTAGGTCAAGGACTTGAAAGAAGAATAAATATGCTGAGGTCTCTTTGTTATACCAACTTAGCCTCTGTCGTAAGTATGAACAGAATAAGGTCTTGGGAACTAATTCACAATAGTTTTGTATTTATATAGGACAGCTGAATAAAATAGTGTTCTGTTTGAACATTCTACATAGGGAAAATCACTAATTAGCACTTAAATGATATAAAACTATACTGAAGCTAATTTTACCCTCAATGATTTTTAGAACACTTCTGGATCCTGCAGAGCCAGTCATCAATATGAACACTAATTATACTATATATCTATAGATGTTGGGGCCTGAGCAAATCATTTATTTTGTTTTATTTTTAATTTATTTTTTTTTAAAGAGAGAATGTACAAGCTGGGGAGAGGGGCAGAGAGAGAAAGAAAGAGAAAGTATCTTAAGCAGACTCCACGCTCAGCAAGGAGCCCAACCAGGGCTTAATCCCATGACCCTGGGATCACAACCTGAGATGAAATCAAGAGTCGAATGTTCAACCAACTGAGCCACCCAGGTACCCTGAGGGCCTCAGTAAATCTTTAACAACTTATGAAAAACTGCTGAAGTTACATCTTCAAAATGAATTCCTGTGTGACCCTAGTTTCATTGTAAGTTACCTCCATACTGAAAGAAGACTACAGGAGTTAAAAATGACGTTTGCTTAGAAAATGAATTTAGGTGCTTACATACTTAAAAAAGTAACAGCATATAGAAGATAATTTTACTTCTCCTTTCTTGAAATTTTTCAAGACTAAACTGACTAAAACTGCTAAGATTTAAACTATTATGTTGATAACCTAGCTACAAAACCATCAAGGAATCATATCTTCAAAAGTACAGATTTTATGTTTACCTGCCCCAATGACTCTCTCAATGCGAATTCTTGAGGGATCAATCTCCTTTGCAAATTCATGAACTGCTAGGGATGGGTCTTCATATGTATCTGGATCTATGTAAGTTTTAATTCCTGGGAAGCGTACTGCAAACCAACAACAACAAAAAAAGATTGATTTAGTTTAAAAGTATTTTAGTGATTACACATCTTGTGTATGTTTAAAACAAGGATTGACATATTAAAGTCGTCATTCTTGTTAGTTACTTCAACTCTCTTTTCTTTGTGTCCCACTCCTCCTCACCCCCCAATAAAGAGTTGAGTACTTGGAATCAAAAATTTATTTACCTGTTAATGTAAAATGACCTGGTGGTTTAATAGAGAGTGAGCTGACAGGTTCCAGAAAACATATTTATTATATTTCTGTAAAACGTTTAATCAGCTCACTAATTCACAAACAACCCATACATTTTGTACTTGATCTAGCTCAGGACATGGGGGGAAAGGCATAAGCCTTTCTCCCAAAACCCTTTCTGCCAAAATGAGCAAGCCTGTTGGTGTCCCTCCTGGACACTTTGCACTCAGATGACAAACAGGGATGGCTGGAAAACTTGAATGTGTGGTTATTTTTTTCATTTGCCACTTCTTTCAGTATCTGAAGAAATCACAGACTGTGTGTAGATATTCCTCTGTTTTGGTGGTAGGTTTCTGTGTTCCAACAGATTTCTGGCTCCCAGAGGACAGGAGATCATTTCTTATACATCTTTGTATCTTTCCAAATACCTTAGGTATGGTTTTACAGGTAATAATCACACAGCAAACCTTTATTAAATATGAATTAGTAGGGATTAAAAGATCAATGCAAATTCGTGGCATAGTGAATAGGTGATACGTGGTTTCGTTGCTTTAGATTTTGAAAGCTGCATAATACCCCGAGTTATTTGTTGGCTAGGATTCCTTAGAAACATGCTCTTGCAAGAAAATTTCAAAAGCAAACAAATAAAAGCTAATGAAGTGAGTTTAGAGGAGGTGCTGAAATGTCCATTGTCAGCAGAATTTGCTTCAGGAGTTCCTCTACACTTGTTGCCCCCTTTCATTCCTTTTTGCCTACTGTCTTCTGCTACCAGATGAACACCCATGAGAATATTAGTACTTCCCCAAATATCATCAGCAAAGCATTCTAGGTATACTTAGGCCTGACAATGATTCTGAAATACTATGCTTTATGTGACTTCCAAAGTTTAGATTGGAGGAAAAGACAACAGATAATATTTACCTCTGGTTCATATTGCAGATACTTTTTTACTTAATGGGAGTTGTGGTTTCAGAATGAATACTCTCTAAACTCAAATCCAGTGGCTACTATTAGATGATTAGTGGTATCTAATTGGATATGTGGTGTTAACATCACCTTCTTTTTTCTTGTAAACACAATATATGTCGACTATCTGGTTACTTATTTAACTTACCCATGGTTTCTTAAAACTCAGTTTGTTATCTTTCTTTTACTTCCTTGGCTGTCTTAGGTTATTTTCATTGCTTCTTGCTGGGCCCATCTGGTTTAGTTTATGCAAAAACTGCTAGTTGGAAAGCAGATAATAAATACCTCAGGAACATCTTTTTCCTTTGCATTTCAGTACTAAATGCCCTGCAGTGAGTCTTAAGGTTGCTCAGCATATGTCATCTATCCAGGTGTTTGGGTCCAGGTTTCTGCATCTGTTCGCAGCATTTCCAGCTCATCCCATGGCTGGCAGTGGCTGTCTTAGCTTTCCCTTCTCTGCCAGTGCAGTGAGCCTCAAACGTATTGTAAGAAAAGAGCAGCCAGGGACACCTTGCTAAAAATGCGTATGTCTTGGCCCTACCATGCACCTTCTGAGTCAGAACTCTGGCCAGTGAACATGGAACATCCTAATACAGAAAGTCCTCAGACCACTGAGAAATCCTGTGAGCCTTAGAAATAGTCCTAAACCGTCCCTCTAGTTTGTAATTTCCTCACTTAAATCCTTTCTGCCTCCTTCAGAAAGTGATATAGATTGAAAAGTCTCTTACTCCTTTTGCTCAATCTGAAGTAAAAAAATGAGTTGAAAGAGTTAAACAGCTTGCCTCACACATTATTTCTACACTGTGGTTAATTAGAGAACATCCCTTTCTGAGATGTTAATTCAGCATCTCAGGAGAGAGAAACCATCTTGACAAAGTAGTTTGCCATTTGGAGGTGGAGGTGGAGGTGGGTGTTGGGGAGGAGAGGGTGGCAATTATCAAACCAACTATAGTGGTAATTATAGCTTGCTTGGGAAGAGATTCTACAAATGAATATAACCTTGTAGTCAGCTCAAGGATTTCATACATATTCTAAAAGTTAAAGAGCTGATTTTCTTTTTTAGTGTTAATGAATTGTAAATTGATTTGTTATATGTTTAAATGACAGTCCCTACAAGAAGGAATAAAAGTTCCCTAATATTTCTATGGCTAATGCTCCACTAAATTAAACCAACTTGCATTCAGGAGTCATTGTGAATGGTAAATAACTAGATATAAGCAGTCATCTTGTATTTTTAGCATATTCAGCCTTCGTGTTTTCCAGCAAGCAGAATTAGGAAAAAAGTACTATCATTTAATGAGAAGCAGGTGCAATTTCCACCAACAAACCTGGAAACCAGATGAAAAGTCTTAATGCTGAAAGGTTGGAAGTACATTTTTTCAGGTTTTCTCAACTCAGTGGATACAAGTTTAAAATGAACTCTTGAGGGCTAGAGCAATGTAAAATAATGAAAGGGTCACTGTACTACTTACAATGCCCATTCTGCTGTAAGTGGTTTCTCCTCTTCTCTTCTGACTTCATTTTAGCTTTGATGTACCATTGGCACCTTTGAAAAGGGTAAGCAGAATCTTAGTTTTAGAATTATGCTGGATGAGAACCAAAACCAACTAAATTACCTATCATTAGTAGGCCAAGTTCTTATCACAAAGGCCATGTTTAAGAATATCTTTATATCACAAGTTTCTTTTTTTTTTTTTTGTATAGATCAGAATTAATCCCAGATAAGAATAAAATACTCTCACGTGGATTGATTGGTTTGAATGATAGGAATCTTAGAGAATATTCTATAATCAGCAATAACCATCACATGCTTCCTTATAGAACTTCTAATAGCTGGAGCTGGTAGAAAGCATTAAAAGTCAAAATGAGAAAATGTTTTTGAGTCAGAATCTCAGAAATTTAGACAAATGTTTTCTAGTTTCATTGCTAAAGAGCATGCTTTCTTTTTATGTCAGAATTTTGTAAAGGTATGTTCTGTTCTCTCTTGGGATAATTGTGCTCTGAGAAAGAGTAGATGCTTATCTCGCATGACTTCTGCAACATGAATAAATTCTCCAGCATCCATGTGATTTGACAATTCATCAAACTTCTAATTCCAAATGGTTAAACAGACCACATCTGTGGTCTATCATCCAATCTTTCAATGTGATTTTATCTTCAAACCCTAAGGCAAGTTGAGTATTTATTCAGAAATGTCTTACAGTTTTTATAGAATAATTTCCAATGAATACTCCTCTATTATGTGCTTAAAGTATATTATGTGCTTTAAAAAATGAATTTTTTTAATCTTATATAACTGAAGTAGTTTTGTTTTCAACCTGATGGTTAGTTGGTTTAGAGACTCCAACATTTATTTTCTGCCCACTGTAAAAGATGGTTGTACCAAAGCTGTAATGATGGCAAGGACCTGCCAGAGGTTAGCATGAGGTATAAAGAGAGACAGAAACAGGAGAGTGCTGGGCAATAGTATATGATGGTGACACCATGGCATGCCCAAACTAGCACTTTTTATTAGTATTAATTTATCAGTATTCCTGCATTCTTTCAAAAAATTTTTTCTTATTACTATAGCTATCACTCTTCTATCAGTTAATCAGCTTCCCCAAACAGGAGACTCTGAGACACTCTCTATTACAAGAGCAATACTATGTCTATTTATACAGAAAAAAAATTTAAGTAAACGTGGGGTACATGTGTCCATTTTACAATTAGTTTCATAAAGAAGTCACCATTTTAACTCAACCATATTAAAATATTCATGTGTTTCTTTATTCCTTGGTAGGTTCTATAAAAGTGGGTTTGTTATCCCTAGATCTGACACCTTCAATAGCTGGCAGTTACAGTCAGGCAGGGACCCAAACTTCTAAACATTTGTGAACTTATTGATTTATACCTTTACCCTGCTCTAAAACTGTAGATAATAATTTTCCATGCATGCATATCCTCTATAATTTAAATGTGAATTTTAATAAAATATTGGTATGTAAGTAGAGTTTTTAAATAAATAAAAAAGGTGTTTTATTGTTTATTCACTAAACTATTGCCCCTGAAAGTAGCTATTTGTTATTTCTGCTCATTATCAAATATCAACACTTTCCAGTTGAGACGGTGTACTTTAGCTGGTGTCATTATAGATGCATACTTTTTGGCTGGTATTCTTATTGCACTTTTAAATCATGACATTGTTTTCTTTGCAGTATGTGTGTTTTTCATATTATCAGGAAAATTCATGAGATATTCTTTTGTGACCCTATTGATAATCAAGAAAGAATTATTTTTTCCTTAGTGGGAATAAAAATATGATCTGAATATATTCACAGTTTCTCACAAAAGTCTGGGCCTAATAACAAGGCTTATGTAACAAGGGTTACAGAAAAATCTGTTTTATGATTTCATACATACTACCTTTACTCACATCTCTGTATAGTCAGTCAGTACCTGGCTCATTGCAACAATCTAATATATCTAAAAATCAATAAATGGTTTTAATTCATTGTTATATCAAATGTGTGCAAACATACAAATATAAGATTTAGGTACCCGAAGCACTTTGACCAGCTAGTCAGGATTCAGATCTAGGTCTTTTGCTCTGTCCAATTCATTGTTGCTTTAAATTTCCACCCCTATTACCTTAAAGTGGAGAAATACTGGATTTATAAAACCAATTAATGTAATCTAATATAGATCCATTCAACATTTAATGAATAAATAGAACACATTCTATAACACTAAATTTATAGAAAACTTTTATATAAATTCTCTGTTGAATGATTTTTTTTTTCTCCAGGAAAGATCTCTTTCATGGTGTAATTTGAACGTGGTAAAGGAAAAACTTATCGAGTAAGGATTTATCTTTCATAGCTTTCAAAGTGTTTCTATCACGTCTTTAGTTGCTTACATATTTCGAAGCCTATTGATACAGAGAATTGGACATGGTGGTTCTGTTATCATATAAACTTCAGTCAGAGCAGCCTGCCCTGATCCCTTTTTCTCTCATAGTTTGCTACATTTGAAAGCATATGAATACACAGTATTAGAAGAGAATGGTTATTCACAAATCTTGGAAATAATCTGGTATGCTTCCGTTACCTCCCAGTGATTAAGAAGAACAAAGTAAGAATGACGAGGAGAGTAAATCCCCCAACAGCTGCGGTGGCTATCACGAGAATCTGTCCCTGTTCAGCCGCCATGTCAGAAGCTGAAACACAAATACAATATTAAAATTTCCCTGGGTGACATTTCACTAACAAAATTATTTTACAAGTTGGTATATGCTTGAAAATATGGTGATGGATGCCAAAAATGTCCACCATATTTGCCTTTATTTGGCACACAGGATGCAAACCAAAATAAGGGCTGAAGATGGAGGTCATAACCCACAACATAGCCCTTTTCTTTTCTTTTCTTTTCTTTTCTTTTCTTTTCTTTTCTTTTCTTTTCTTTTCTTTTCTCTTTTCTTTTCTTTTCTCTTCTCTTCTCTTCTCTTCTTTTCTTTCTTTTCCTTTCCTTTTCTTTTCTGTTTTTGTTTTAACAAAAGTACCAATAAAAGTAGATGGATTCTTAGTATTCCACATTTTAAGATTAAGTATTTGTTGCAAATTTAAATCAGCAAATAGACTTAAAGGATTTTGTTTATATTATTGCTAATTTATTTCCTTAAACACTTGAATCAAGAGACCAGGCTTATGCACTGTTTTGATGTCTCTTTCAACAAAGTGGAAAGACTATTGCATAATTCGTTTTAAGAATGACCTTTTTTATATTTCATAGAGATTAATTCAAACATTAAAGTTAGGAACTTACACTTTATAGGACAAGGATATACATAGGAAGTTCTTAGATGTTTAGCAGTAATTTTAAAAATGACATTTAAAAGCTTCCTTTTTTGAAGAAAAAACTAGATAACATATGGTAACAACATATTTCTTTCATTGACAAAACTATAAAAATTACAGGGGATGCATGTTTTACTACTGCTTAGGCAATCTTCTAAAATACATTACTTCAATTAATTCATTAGCACTTCTCATTCTATGTATTACTGAAGTTTTTTAATTTTTTAATTTTTTTAAAAATTTTAGTATATGTGCTCTCGAAGCAAGCACATTTTTTTTTTATTTTTTTTTTATTTTAGAGAGAGAAGGGCATGAGCAGGAGAAGGGCATGGGAAAGAGAGAGAGAATCCCAAGCAGGACTCAATCCCATGACCCTAGGATCATGACCTGAGCTGAAATCAAGAGTTGGATGCTCAACCAACTGAGCCACCCAGGCACCCCTGTATTATTGAAGTTTTAATAAGAAATACTTTTTATTGAATGGGATATGAACAATTGCTTCATAATAGAAGTAAAAAACTGAAGCCCACAGAAGGTAAAGAACTTGCCTGACTTCACACATGACCATCTCCAGAATTCAAGGTTAAGTTTTATGTTTCATTTTCCCTTCCTATGCTATAACTTTAAGTAATAATTCAGTAATTTGGCAATACTCTAAAATATTGAATCAAACAGTCCCTTTAATATCCTTTCACTTGAATAAAGCTTTATTTTTATTACTATAAAAATATATTAATCAAATAATTTATATGTAGAAAATTGTATCAAATAATATAACTGAAAAACATGGGGCATCTGGGTGGCTCAGCTGTTAAGCCTCCAACGCTTTTTTTTTTGTAATTTTTTTTAACATTTATTTATTTTTGAGAGACAGAGCGAGACAGGGCATGAGTGGGGGAGGGCTGGAGAGAGGTGGGGACACAGAATCTGAAGCAGCCTCCAGGCTCTGAGGTGTCAGCACAGAGCCCTGCATGGGTCTTGAACTCATGGACCGTGAGATCATGACTTTAGCCGAAGTCAGATGCTTGACCAACTTAGCCACCAAGGCGCCCCAAACCTCTGACACTTGGTTTTGGCTCAGGTCATGATCTCACGGTTCGTGAGTTTTACTGCCCTGTCAGCACAGAGCCTGCTTGGGATTCTCTCTTTCTCCTTCTCTCTGCTTTTCCACTGCACATGTTTTCATTCTGTCTCAAAACAAATAAATAAACTTGAAAAAAGGAATATAACTGAAAAACAAACCATTTAATTCTCTACCATAATAATTCATTAAACTTGAGTACTTTAAGACTTTCACAGAAATAGTTCTTCTTCTGGGAATCAAGTAGGCAATATACACTATGTGCAAATTTATATCCAGAGTAATAACTTCCTCATAAAAATGACATATCTACTAGGGAATTTTTGAGCATTAAAAGCTATTGTTAAGTAAGAAACCAGTCACAACATTTAAGAGGCTTTTTAAGAAATCTAAATGTAAATAAAAACAATTGTCATTTATGTTCAGTTTTCAGTAAGAAATTTATTAAACCTTGGAATTAGATTTTATTCACTATGATTTAATTAAGATATTTTCAGGCATCTATTTCTTTCAGCTCATAATCTGTGCAGAAACAGGTAAAGGGTTGCATCTTATCCAATAAATAATGTGCTGAAGATTTTTTATTAGGTCCTCACTGAATTTCCTAATCTTCAAAATAACACTGATATTGCAGGAATTAATGAGTGCTCTAAAATGTCACATTTCACATGAAAATTATTGAATAACAAATTATAAGGGATAGATGTTACAGAAAACATAAAATAACATTAATTTCTGACGATACAGAAGATGGCATTTAAAAAGAAAACATTTACTTAGCAACTGCTGTATTTGTAAAATATATAATATAGTTCAAGAGTTTTAAATCTGCAGCCTGTACTTTCACAGTAGCCAGGTGGCAAGTAATTTACTTAGACCATATATTCAAAGTTCAGACAGGGAAGATTATGTAATTGGACCTTTTGAGACTCAGATTACTTTGTTATAGAACACTGTGTTGTTTACCTTAATCGCTTAGCAAACTGCTATTTTTACTAATATACCTTCATTTTCACACTTATGATTATATATTTATGAACTTTGCTTCAATTAAAATTTTAATTGGATATCAGAATAGGCAGTTGTGTTACTTTGAAAAATGCATATGCCTGTATAATTGTTTCTTAAACTTCTGTGCTAGAAATCCTAAACACTCTTCTTTGGAGACTGGCATACAGTTGACCCTTGAACACTCAATTTTTAACTGCATGGCTCCACTTACACGTAAATGTTTTTTGATAAATACAGTATAATACTGTGAGTGTATCTTCTATTATGATTTTCTTAACATTTTCTTTTCTCTAGCTTACTTTACTGTAACAATATAGTATACAATACATATAACATACAAATATGTGTTAATTGTTTTTGTTATTGGTAAGGCTTCTAGTCAATAGTAGGCTATTAGAAGTTGAGTTTTGGGGAGTCGAAAGTTATGTGTAGACTTTGGACTGGATGGGGCAAGGGGGTTATTTGTATCCCTAACCTTTGCATTGTTTAAGGTTCAATTGTATATAAATATATAAGTTATTTGAAATAAGAGTGTATGATGTCATGCACCGTTATATACTGGGAGTAAAGTGCCATGGATTATGGGGCTGGGATGATTATGAAAACATTAGGAATATCATCATCAACAGTCACTATCTATTTCATACTAAATTAGCTTCTAGCACAATGTTTAGTGCTTCAAATTCATTATCAAATTTATCTGCACAATAGTCTTAATAGGTAGGTACTACTATTATTCCTAGTATAGGTGGTTCTATTACTTGCTAAGGTCACACTTCTTGTACACAGGAAAGCTAGCAATCCAATCCCGATTTGTCAGGCTCCAGGCCCATGCTATTGCCAGTATTTTACACTACCATTTTCGCTAATAGAACAAATGGCTAGATCCAGCTCTTTTGTGGGTCCTAGAACAATCATTAGCCTGGCCTGACTTTGGCTTCATGTCTGTAAAATGAGAATTTTGAATTAAATGTTTTTTTTTTCACAATCTTTCAAAGTTATTTTACTATGGTACTATGTTATCCATAAAAGCTACAAATATTGGGAAGAGCAAGATTTGCCATATGGAAGTAAGAGGAACACTCAGGACCTGTGTTGCTCCTCTTGGTCCTGACAGGGATAATTTCTGCCTTATTATATCAGTGTTGGCCAATCACAGAGCTGACTCTATCTCAGGATGAAGTCTATAGTCTTTAACTTTGCTCACATGGCTCTCTACAAATGACTCTAAATGTATATCTCCAGATTAATCTCTTATCGTTCTCTATTTTGAATTCATTCCAGTTCCTTAAAATGTGCCAAGCTTTCTTTCATGGCCAATTCCTATTTAATCCTCCTATGTGAACATCACATCATTTGGGAAGCTTTTTATGCTTGTTTAGATTTAATTAGGACCCCAGACTTCTGTTCCCATAGCTCTTGGACTACTTCTACCAATACATTTCTATCATGCTTTACTGAAATCACTTTTTTTGTATCCTGTCTTTTCAATTAGACTACGAATTCTATGAGGGAAGGGGCTTTATTCACTACAGTATCTGTAGTAATTTGAATGATGACATCCCCTCCACCCTCTCCCTGCCCCTACAAAAAAAAAGTATTTGCAAGTACAAGTAAGTTCCTTAACTTACTACTCATCCTGTATTAGCTGGGTTGGCCCAAACCCAATGACAAGTGTCCTTATAAGAGACAAAATAGAAGACAAAGTAGAGAAGTCCATGTGAAGACAGAGGCAGAGATTATAGTTATAGAGCCACATGCCAAGGAATACCTGGAGCCACCAGACCTAGAACAGGCAAGGAAGGATTCTCTCCTAGAGCCTTAGGAGAGAGTATGCTTTTGGTCTCCGTAACTATGAGAGAATAAATTTCTGTTGTGTGTGTCATCTGCTATAGTAGCTCTCTGAAACTCATACAGTATTCAACCTATAGGACCTGATACAGGTCCTATTTATTGAGTAGTAGCTCAATAAATATTTGTTTGAGTAAATGGATTCAATTGTCATTTGCATTAGGTGATTCTGGTTAAAAAAAAAAGCCAGATTGACCTAGGGTTATCCATATCCTCACCTTCCACTTCATATGTAAAGATTTACCCTGAAGGTAGTTATACGTATGTGAAATAAGTCTACCCAACATAATTTTAATCAGAAGATGCAATTATTCTGTATGCTTGAAGATAATGCTTTCCAGAAGGCAGGAGGTGCTAGAAAGTACAGGCTTCTACATTTAATCAAGTTAAGTTGATTAAACTTAGAAATGTGAATATAAGTTTAAGAATGCATTAGCTCATTCAACAAGTGTTTATTGAGAACCTCCTACATGGCAGACACTGAGATAAACATCGGAGATTCAGTTACTGACCTCATGGATTTACAGTTCATGGGAAAGATAGACGATGAAAAAATAACTACAAGTGAAAGAACTGTTAGAAAAGGGATATGCGGGGCACTCTGGAAAGGAATAAGCAGCCTCTAGCAATAAATCAGTAGAGTGTCAGTTAGGAAATACAGTTGATCCTTGGAAAATGTGGGAATTACAGTGCCAATCCCTGCAGTTGAAAATCACCCTATACCTTTTGATTCCCCCAAAATTCAACTACTGTTAAGTAGTTATAGCCTACTGTTGACTGGAAGCCTTGCCAATAACATAAACAGTTGGTTAACACATATTTTGTATGTTATATGTACTATATACTGTACTCTTATGATAAATTAAGCTAGAGTAAAGAAAGTGTTATTAAGAAAATCATAAGGAGGAGAAAAAACATTTACAGTACTGTAAAAAATCTGCCAATAGGTAATGCTCTGAGTGGTCTTGTGGATCTGTCTTATTTCAACAATGTTTGGACAGAACAGATCCAGGACACCCCTTCTTCCTCCAGCCTCCAGTCACCCTCCAATTCCTTTCCAGTCAACCTTTGAAACCATAATCTCAGCCACCATCTGCCTCTGGGACCAGCCAACACCATCTTTTGAGTTTAGCTCTTTATTGCTGATCAAACATGAACTCCCAGATTCATCAGAATTATTCCACCGAGGTGGACAACATGCGTCTGCAGGCCTCCTACACCTACCTCTCTCTGGGCTTCTATTTCCAACTTGACAATGTGGCTCTAGAGGGCATAGCCCCCTTCAGCAAGCTGGCTTAGGAGAAGCAGGAGGACTCTGAGGGGCTCTGGAAGATGCAAAACCAGTGGGGATGGTTGGGTCCTCTTCCAGGACCTGCAGAAACCGTCCCAAGATGAGTGGGATAAAACCTTGGAAGCCGCTATGGAAGCTGCCATGGTCCCAGAGAAGAACCTGAACCATGCCCTGTGGGATCTGCTTGCCCCGGGTTCTGCCTTGCATACCCCTGTCCTTGTGACTTCCTGTAGAACCACTTCCTGGAAGAGGAGGTGAAACTCATCAAGAAGATGGCAACCACCTGACTAACCTCCACAGGCTGGCTGGCTCCCAGGCTGGGCAGGGCGAGTATCTCTTCGGAAGGCTCACCCTCAAGCATAACTATTAGCCTCCAGAGCCTAGTGGCCTTTGAAGGGCATCCCCCTGGTGTCAGGACTTCTTCCTGAGCCTCTCCCTGAAGCTCCTATGCAGCTTTTTAACCACTCTGGAACCTTCTCCCAAGCCTTGGACCAAGTGAAAACAATAACACTTTTTGCAGAAAAAAAAATTTAAAAAACATTGAAATAAAATCTGTTGTGTAAGTGGATCTGCACAGTTCAAAGTTGTGTTGTTAATGTGTTAAGAGAAGGAGGAGGAAGAGGAGAAGAAAGAGGAGTCGCTCCTTGGTTAGAGGCCTCAAAGACCTGATTAATTTAAATGGACACTTAGAAAAACAAACTGTAACAGCATCTACCAAATGGATTCCAGAATAGTACAGTATAGCTAACCAATCCCCCTGCCATGATTGAAAACTTGTCTGCTTGTACCATCTGTTCATTTTTCAATCCTAAAAAACAACAACAACAACAACAACAAAAAAACAAAACAAAACCACATTTCTAATTAGTTTGGTAGGATAGAATGTGTATTATTTACTCCTGTAAGTAACTCCCTAGAGAGCAAACCTGTCTTTAAAAAGATACAATGAAATCCAGGTAAGGAATGAAATTTATTTGTGACTAGCTGATTGGAAATGTCTTTTTGCTTAATGGAATAAGGTCTTAATGGAATAAGGTCTTGGAAAAATATAAGTATATTGAAATTATTATTTCATCGTACGGTTTGGAAAGAGGCACACTTCCTTAAGGGGCAAAAAGAGGTGCAAAATTGTTACTGAACTAGAGCTTAGCACCTAGCCAATGCTTGGCATAAGTAAGGATGCCGCTATAAGGGAGGTTTGCTTTAGTTGTTTCTATTTAAAGAGGAGAAAAAAGCGAAGTTCTTTACTTGGAATCCAAATACTTTAAAAAAATAGGTTGAAAAAAATAAATTTCATGTCTTTAGGAAAGTATTGGAGAAAAGCAATTTTGCTATTTTTAACCAAAGATTTTTCTTCTACAGAGACATGCTTTTGTCTCTCTGTAATCAAGATTATTCTAGTTTATATTTACATTTCAAAGTAAAATCTGTTATTTGTATGCTGTGTCATTTTCTGTGGAATAGCTTTTTAAAGTTAACTCTTTTCTGTTATGAACATCTTTTTAAAGTTATTGAAGACAGCAGTTACATATTTTTTTGAATAAAGTTTTTCTCAAAATTCTGCCCAGGGAAATAAATGGTGGTATATATTTGTTTCATATTCACATGTTTTATTTATGACTCCCAATTCTGATGAAATGTCAAAATTTCAAATGATATTATCTCATCATTTCAACAAAATGATTTTTTAAAGCACAGCACACATCTCAACAATGTAATGGATTGATAGTACCCAGGAAATTAATCTTAAGGTTTATTGACAACCAATACAGGAAATCCTCTTAGGTCATATACTATAATCAGGATTAGTTTAATCCTATGAAATGAGGTACATATATAAAGATTTAGCAATATATAATGAAGACTAATCAATCTGTAAAATCTCAACACTATATGGTTATACAGACATATGAGTATGACATATGAATGAAAGCTGAGGATATATTTCTCTTAGATAAACATAATCTTGTGATTTTGTAGATGATGCTGTTATTCTCTTGGCTACCCAGACTTGAAGTGTACAGTCATCTTGATTCTACCTTCACCTACAACTCCATGTCCAGAGTCAAATCTTTATCATGTCTTATATTATCTTGTGTTTATTACCACTGGAACAACCTCATTTCAGGTTCAGCTTCACGGGATTAGGCTGCTTATATATTTGTCTATTAAATTGTCTTTCTATAGTATCTCTTCCCAATCCATCTCACATTATGTGGCCACATAATTATTCTTCAAAATAATATTTAAAACTATTCAGAATCTCTCCCAGTGCCTAGAGGGTAAAGTCATCCCACTGCAGAGGTTCACCATTCCTGGAGATATCCAGGCCTGAAACTTTGCACTCAGATTTCCCACAGTTTTCACCTTTGCCTTCACATTAATCATCAATCCTGTCATTATTACATTTTTTTAATTTTTTAAATGTTTATTTATGAGAGAGAGAGAGAGAGAGAGAGAGAGAGAGAGAGCGCAAATGGGGGAGGGGAAGAGGGAGAGGAGACACAGAATCCAAAGTAGGCTCCCAGCTCTGGGCTGTCAGCACACAGCCGGACACAGGGCTCAAACCCACAAACTGTGAGATCATGACCTGAGCCAAAGTCAGATGCTGACCCACCCAGGCGCTCCATCATTACTACATTTTAAGTATTTCTTAGATTCATCCCCATTCTCTTCTGTCCCCCCGATTATTCCTATACTCATCTTATCACATGTATTTGAATTCAGCTAGATGGCAACTTCATTTATGTGGAATGCAGTGGAATAATAGCAAGATGGACAAAAAGAGCTTCTGAGGAGATATCTGACAGATGTTCACATACTAAAGAACACACAGTTTACTCCATGAAACAGCTTTGATGCCTCACACTCTTACTTCAGACATGTTTATTGATTTCCAAATTCATAAAACAGTATTGTAGAAGTAAATTAAGTAAATGAGGCCAGGGGTGAGATATCTGAAGAGAGGGAATTGAATGGATGTGCACACTGGTAGGCTGACCGGGAAAATGGAAAGCTGACATAACATTCCCAAATATACGGTATTCAGGAGCAAAGACTTTAGGATCAAACATCCTTGTAAAATTCAGGGAACACAGAAGGACTTGCTATGTTATAACTCAAAACAATAATATGATCATACAAGGTGAATAAAAAATGCTGAGTTATGTCCAAGATATTTTATTTAAAAGGGCAAGAGTCTGTGGGTGCATGATTAGAAAAGTATGTCTCTGCAAAATATTTAACAATAAATAGTAAAAATAATACTTTTAAGACCAAACTTATGTCTGAAAATTTCAACTATCAAAAATGATTTGATTTCTGATGATTTCAGGGGTTGGGGCTCATTTCAACTACATGATAAGCTTCTTGAGGGCATAAATAATATCTTTCAACTTACTATATCACATGGGATTAGTAGAGCACCTTACACAGACTAGAAATTAATAAATATATATTTTTCCTGAAGAAGAGATAAATAATGCATTCTAGACATAAGGATTAAATGCCCTGGCTAAAGAAGAGTTTTCATATAAGATGCATTTGGTAATGCTCATGCTTAAAAGTGTTCTAGTTACATAAATGACTCTTCCACACTTGTATTTTGATATATAGTATGTTCAGAGATAAGTGAATAGAAAATAGTGTGCTATAAACTTAACAGAAACCCATGGGGGAGGGGAAGGAAAAAAAAAGAGGTTAGAGTGGAAGAGAGGCAAAGCATAAGAGACTCTTAAAAACTGAGAACAAACTGAGGGTTGAAGGGGGGTGGGAGGGAGGGAAGGGTGGGTGATGAGTATTGAGGAGGGCATCTTTTGGGATGAGCACTGGGTGTTGTATGGAAACCAATTTTACAATAAACTTCATATACTGAATAAATAAATAAATAAATAAATAAATAAATAAATAATAAACAAAAAGAAAATAGTGTGAGTTAAATTTTTTTAGTGTTTATTTATTTTTGACATAGAGAGCACCAGCGGGGGAAGGGCAGAGAGAGAGGTGGTCAGAAGATCCGAGTGGGCTTCCTGCTGACAGCGGTGAGCCTGATGCCAGCTCAAACTCATTAACTGTGGGATCATCACCTTAGGCAAAGTCCGACGCTCAACCAACTGAGACACCCAGGTGCCCCTGTGAATTAACTTTTTTATTCAAATACCCCTGCGTAGGCTTTGAATGAAATAAATATTTCATTTATTATTTATAATAAGGAAGGTATTGGCATGGTATTGTATTAGCATGTTTCTTTTACATTTATTTAATATTTGACGCCATTTACCAACAGGAAAAATAACCTCTAAGATGAGGGGCAGGGGGAGAGAAGAGAGGGAGAGAGGGAGAATGACAAGAGATTCTCTGTTCCACTCAAGTAAGCAGGTTACTAAATTCTCAGTTGGAATTGAAAAAAAGCCTCATGGATCATATCTATTGAAGTAGGAACCTTTAGCAGGGATTATATTTTTTTTAGAAAGTGATTGCACCACTGTGCTTTCTTTCTCTGGTCTGCCAATTCTCCAGAAACAATGCAGTTCAGTACGTCAAACTGTGGCTACATTGGGACACAGAAGATTTCAAGATTCATTCTTCTTGACGACCTTAATTTACTTGTCAGATAAAAATGCCAAATGACACAGGGATAATTGGAAAATGTGAGTTTGGTAAAACTTGATGGAGAGGCAGAAGCAGAAGCATAGTGCAGCATGATGAAACACTTTTTGTCTCTCTCTCTTTCTTTTTTAAGATTCTTGTGTGCATTAATAAATGGTCAAGATGCCTTGACAGGTAGGCTTCATGTGACAAATATCAAAGAACAGAGAAAAGTAACTGAGGCATTTAAACACCTGGAACTATTGTTAACATTCTAAATGTCGGGATTTAATTTGTAATTGTCTGTATTTCGTATTGTTACATGCAGTTGAGATAGGTCTTTGATAACATATTTTGTAAGTGAAATACTTACGCCTTTATACATACATATTTCATTTTTTAAAGATCCAGTGTACAATAGAATTTCCTTAAAAATTTCAAAAATTCCCTGGAACCAATGATGTTCAATTATTCAACATGTACCATGTTATTAATAGCATTTGCATATTGGTAATCATACTTATGCACTTGAGGTTATAACTTCTCTGTATAACAGTGTGGCTTGAGGTAAGTAGCTTTGTCAGTAAATGTATAGCCATTAGGGATCACATATTTCATAAGGCTAAACTCAAAGGTTTATTTAGGATCTAGTTTTCATAGGGGGACCTGGGTGGCTCGGTCGATTAAGCATCCAACTCTTGATCTCAGCTCAGGTTATGATCTCATGGTTCAGGGGATTGAGCCCCGTGTTGGGCTCCATGCTGATGATGCAGAACCTGCTTGATTTTTTTTCTCTCTCTCCCTCTCTCCCCCTTCCCTGCTCTCTCTCTCTTTCTTTTTTTTTTTTTTTTTTAAATTTTTTTTTCAACGTTTATTTATTTTGGGGACAGAGAGAGACAGAGCATGAACGGGGGAGGGGCAGAGAGAGAGGGAGACACAGAATCGGAAACAGGCTCCAGGCTCTGAGCCATCAGCCCAGAGCCTGACGCGGGGCTTGAACTCACAGACCGCGAGATCGTGACCTGGCTGAAGTCGGATGCTTAACCGACTGCGCCACCCAGGCGCCCCTCTCTCTCTTTCAAAATAAAGAAATAAACTTATAAAAAAAGAATATTTTTCATAGAAAATATGTTAAAAAAATCCTGATAAAAAGCATACATTTATTATTTAGAAAAAGTTCTAGAAAATTTCTTGAGTGAATTCTCATTCATCAACTCATTATTCACTCAAAAACAACAAAAAAATACTAATCATTTAGAATGTGCCATGGGCCGCCTGGGTGGCTTAGTCTGTTAAGCAACCGACTTCGGTTCAGGTCATGATCTCACAGTTTCGTGAGTTTGAGCCCCGCATCGGGCTCTGTGCTGAGAGCTCAGAGCTTGGAGCCTGCTTCAGATCCTGTGTCTTCCTCTCTCTGCCTCTCCCCCATTTGTGCTCTATCTCTCTCTCTTAAAAATAAACAAACATTAAAAAAATATTTAGAATGTGCCAAACACTGTGATGTAGGGATTGGGGAGACAAAGAAGACTTAAGCCTGGTTTCCAATCCTCAGAGTAGTTTCTCTTTAGTGAGGGTGATAGATAACTGTAATATAGTGAAACTGTTGCTAAAATGGAAGTACGAGTGAGGGTCATGAGGGAAGAGTAGGAGAGTGATAATCTCGGCAGGAAGAAGTGAAGGAAGGTTTATAAAGGAGGTGATTCTTGAGCTAAATCTGAAAGGGTTAGAAGAAATTGGCAAGTAACCAAAGTGACAAGTAGATACTGGGACATTCTAGTGTGAAGAAATGACATTACATGTATGGAGACATGAAATCACAGCATCTTCCAGAGATTTTACATGTACTTTGAAGCAGAATAGAACCAAGAGGATATAGAATAGGAAGGTGGATAGAATGGATCGTGAAAATATAGTGACCTCATTCAGTGTGCTTAGTTTTTTCTCATGAGTAGAATAGAAGGAGATGTGAGTTTACTCAAAATTGCAATTTTTACTGGGGATATAAACTCTTGCAAATATATGGGAAGAAACTATCAGACAATAAAATGAGGACATGTTTGGAGCCTGGATTTGGCCTGAATCTCACACTATACCTTGACTTTCTTTACTTAAAGTAATAAAGTCTCACTTTTCACTAAACCAGTTGGGACTTCATCACTTAAAGTTGAGAGTCCTACTTACTAAAATGAAACAAAGAGGAGTTTGTCTGTGTTTGTCTATATGCATATCCTATAAGGAGGGAAAGAGAGGATAAGTGGATCTTTATATTTCCAAATTAACTACTAAAAACCTCTCAATGCTTATTATGTTGCTTAAGTTAGATGCTTTTAATCTCCATTTACTATTTACATTTTTTTCCTACGTTGAACAGACTTCTGAGTCTGTTTGCCCCCATAACTGGATGAATGAAATTGAAAAGATAAAGCAAAATGAGGCGGGGTGGGGGGAGGGTTCTGTTTATAAAACAGCCATTTTTATAAAAAGAAAACCAAATGCTCTGCTTGGAGAGAGTCCATTTTCTTTTTCTTCAATTGATTGATTGGTTCAGGGTGAAATCAGTCCTGTCTATCTTACATTTAATGGATCTCATGTATTGATTTAATAAAAACTGCATAGATGTAAAAACAAACAGACCAAAAATAAAAACAAATGAACAGACATTTCTTGCAACTTTAGTGAGACAGCATGTTAAAATCAGATTATGGAGGAATCTGCCCATTTTAAGCCATCTAATTATGAACCCATTGCCACCAAATCTGGAGCTAAACAAATTCCTGTGAAGATTTTTACTTAACCTTCACAGTTAATGTTAAAGCACATTTAGGGTACAGTTGTCTCTTACATGGCTTCAGTAGAAATCTTTACAGAAGCATAGAAACCAACAATGTTGGGGGTGGAGGGCAATGTCTTAGCTTTATGGACTCAAACACGGTGCCCCAAATAATTTAGATCACAGGCAACCAACAGGGACCTGCTATTCCTATGCCAAAACTCATTTGATTATCCCCTGAAAGCAAGTTCTCAAGGAAGCTGTTGCATCATTGCTTGAAACCTTTTGAGGCCTCTGCTCTAACAACCAAACTACCTCAGCTTCTAACTGATCACTGCAATCACTTCTGGAGAGATTCAGAGAGAGCCTACTCTACTTTATTATTATTATTTTTTTAATTTTTTAAATGTTTATTTACTGTTCAGAGACAGAGAGAGAAAGAGAGAGAGAGAGAGAGAGAGAGAGAGGGAGAGAGAGAGACAGAGCACGAGCAGGGGAGGAGCAGAGAGGGAGGGAGACACAGAATCCGAAGCAGGCTCCAGGCTCTGAGCTGTCAGCACAGAACCTGATGTGGGGCTCGAACCCACAAACCACAAGATCATGACCTGAGCCAAAGTCAGATGCTTAACCGACTGACCCACCCAGGTGTCCCAAGCTTACTCTATTTTAAAAAGAGCCAAACTTGTTGTTCCACAAAACGATAGATCAATCAATTTTATTAATGTCCCCTTTATTATTTATGTTATGATTTCCCTTAAATTATGTGTTAGATCTCCCAGTTAAATTTTGCATAATATTTTGTTTTATGCACAGAATTACACCATAACTTACTAATATTATATTTTCAAGAAAATAAGATTGTTTGCTTTGCCTGTAGATTTTTCACTAAATTTTGGCTTTATTGCTCAGGGAATCAACTTAACTCAAAACTGAAACTTAGTATTATTATTCTGAAAATGTGGAGTAAATACCTCTTTAAAAATGAACTAAAGGGGAAAAAATTCCTGACATACTCTTTCACAAGTTCATGTAATATAAAAAAAGTGTCATGTTTTATTTATTCATCTTTTACACTAATATCTGCATATGATATTGATAATAGACAAACTGGCATGTGCTATCTTGCTAGACAGTAATATATGCCTCTTTCTATATGCTGATAATATGGATTTAATTTTCAATAACTAGAATTGATTTCTGGATACAAATAATTCTACCATCCTACCGCTGCTAGAAGGGATTGAACATCATCAACTTTATCAAAATTAAAATCATTTTCTTTGGCACACAAAAGGCAATTGATAAAAACTCTACAAAAGAAGACAACCTAATCCATTTTTTACAAGTACACTTTTTCCATAACTTATCCTAGAAGGCTTGCTGCAAAAATATGTGGTTCAATATAACTTTTTCCATGGGAGCATTGCTCCTCGGGTTTCTTTTTGATGACTTTGAACACCTGCTTTGAAAATTTTCCAGGCCAGAATCATCTTTATTCACAGTATCCAGTGGTGTGGAACTGTGGGCTTTCAATCTAGAGTATGCCTAATTGTTGGAGCAGAGTCAACTCTGCTTCCTAAGGACAATCTTTGATTCGCCTCCAGCTCATTTCAGTGCAAATGTAAGGATGGGAAAAAATATTGGTTGGTTGTCTCAGCTTTAATAGTGGAATTATTTCTGTACTTCTTCACCTTATTTTTTTATGTTTATTTATTTATTTTGAAAGAGAGAAAGCAGGAGAGGGGCAGAGAGACAGGGAGACAGAGAATCCCAAGCAGGCTCTGCATGCTGTCAGCGCAGAGCCCTGTGTGGGGCTTGAACCCACAAACCATGAGATCATGACCTGAGCTGAAATCAAGAGTCAATCACTTAACCAACTGAGCCACTCTTCACCTTATTTTTGAAGCATTTGTACCATCTATCAGTGTGTAAATAGAGAAAACACATTCTAAGCTCTCATTAAAGACTTAGCTCAAAATTTTTAGTAAGTAATCTTAGTAAGAATACTAAGATACTAAGTATCTTAGTGGGATACTGAACGGGTATCTATTAAGCTCTATCTCTGAAAACTGCCTCTCTCTCTGGTCCCTACCTGCATGAATTGGATTAGGAATGGAGACCTGACTCATATTGGGCCAAACCATGATATTTCTTCCAGGAATTTGGAATTAGGATTCATAGTCATTCTGGTTGTCTTGGTGCATGGTTGAAATGATGGGGAAATATGAATCTACAAGCTGTGAGGCAGATAGATTTATTTTCCTAAATGAACATATGCATAGGTAAATCTGATCCTAGGCGAGAGAAACAGAAGCGAGTGGCTGTGTAGACCAAGAAAGAGATTGTTGCTGACATGTAGAACAGTCCTCCCCGCCCCCTTCACCCCTCCACCCCCTGCCATGTGTAAAGCTCCAGCATTTGGCAGCTCTGCAGGTCACAATTAAAACTGGTGAAGACTGAATAGGAAGAGGCTGGAGGCAAATCAGTGTTAGAAACTCTTGGATATTTAGGATTAGATTCCGAGTCATGGGATAGCATTTTCCTCCTGGACTTTGTTTTTCTTGGAAAAGAGTATGAAAGTGAAGAGGAATTTGGATCTCTGGGAACAAGGGCTGATGCGAGATCCATAAACCTCTGTAATATAAATCCAAACTGCTGTGAGACATCAGTGTCATGAAGGCAGGAGTACCATTCACCATTCACCCTTGCATCTCCAGCTCCTGGCACTTAGTGGGTGCTCAATAAATGCTTAGTGAATAAATAAAGGATTGAATAATACATGAAAAAAAAAAAAAGAAAGAGATTGTTTATCTTTCATTTCAAGACCTTTCTGGTATCTTGTTTCAGTTCTTTTTGAAGCCTAGCCTCATTTACGCCCCCATATTTCCACTGTGGCCCTGTCTGGGACATTCTTAGATCTCTTTTCACTTAACCTAGCTCATGGTATATTTGATATCTCCAGTCAAAGGGCTTTGGGGTATTCTAATTTTTAGTATCTGACCAAAGAACACATATTTAGAAAATAAATTTAAAGGGTGATTCTTTTTCATTCACTTCCCAGCTATACTAGCTCTTTTGAAGTCTGTATGCATGGAATTGTACTAAGTAACCTTTCTTCCTCATCTCATTCCCAGCATGGAAATCATCTTCAATCAGTGAAACTTTACCTTGGGTCTGCTTCTATCAAAGGTTGTAGTCATAAAACACCACATTAAAAAAGCACACTTTTGCATTTGTTGAAAAAACTCTGCTTGAGACCATTATCCTCAGATTCTTCATCTATCTTTCTTAGAGCATTTGTGCTTCATATCATAAGAGCTTGAGGACTTCTCTGTTCTCTGGCTGCGTCCAGAAATGTCAGAGGCAGAGATGGTGTGCATGTGGTTCACCACTAGTGATGATCACCTCTTGTTTTTATGGATCAAATTTTCTACTTCTAGCTTTAATTCTGGTGCTTTAAATATTTTTAAATGCTTTAATATTTTGTGTATGTGTTTTAGACTGCCTCAACTGTTTTTAGGGAGAAGGGAAATGCAAATATAAGTCAATATTCCTCTATTAGGTTAGTCAGACTTTCTGAGAAGGCAACCCTATAAAAATTAAGTGCAATTCAGATAAGTTAGCATATATATGGGAAAAGTCATCCTACTTACTGCTTAGAGCAATCAGCTTTCTTCCTAGAACAGGAAATTTGACTATACTTGTAATTCTGTCTCATCTCTAGTAAGAGGTATTAATGACTTAGATTAGTTATATGTATGTTTGAACATGTTCTGTTAAACAAAATTCTTGATTAAATAATTTTAGACGATTAACAGAAAGTGTAATAGAGGTCATTTCTATCTCCTTTTAAAACACATGAGAAGAATTTCTAAATTCCATATACTTATTAGTTTGACTAATTCATGCATTGCATTCCTTTTTTGGTATGCATGTGTATGGGGGGTAATGGAGGTGCATATACCTAGCTTTAAGTTTTCTATGTGGCTTCTCTTCTGAATGTTAACAAAAAAGTATTTTTCTAATTGTTTTTATTTTCTAAACTGAGCTTTTCTCAATTCTTCACCTGTTCTGATGCCCCAGTTTACACAGTTTAAGCTATTGGAAGTCTAAGCTAAGGGTGCTTATAAGACTGCTTCAACTATCTTCCCAGTCATGGACCAGGTTGGGGTGCCCTATCTCTCCTTTGGTATGTAAGTCCTTGTGCCTTAGAGGCTTCTATGGGTCACTGATCAATGAAAAGTAGAATTACCCCATCAATCTCTTATTTACTCATTTTTCACCTTCCTTTCCAGTAAGGTATTTCTCCCTCCATCTTAAGCAGTAAGAGCACTGAGAAAAACAATGACAGAGATATAGCCTCATGTGCAGAAGTTTGGTTTCTTTTTTTTTTTTAATGAAAACTCATTAAATTTATCTTTCCTGCTTCTATTAATAATCTCAAGGATAATGGTAGAGAATTATCATGAATGGTATACTTTTCAAACCTTAAAAATATTGCTGACATCAAGCAAACAGCAACTGTAAAAGCACATAACTTAAAAAAGAATCTCCACGGGTATTAACTGGGTATCTTTTGTTTAACTCAATTTGAAATCTATCATCCCAGTGGGCATTTAAGTAGGATGAGAGGGAGAAAATGACATAAAGCTAGCTAATTTTAAAATGGTGCAGCTCCCACGATGGATAAATACAAACACTGAGAAATGATTTAGCAAGATCCAAACGCATCTTGAGCTGCAGTACAGAACATCACTGAAAAAAGAATGGGCTAAAGGCAATTAGATAAGCCCAAATCTCCTTGTTCTCCCTTGTTTGTCTGCTGAGCAACTTGGATTAATTTGGGAAACAATGAGGGGTGCCTGGGTGGCTCAGTCGGTTAAGCGTCCAACTCTTGATTTCAGGTCAGGTCATGATCTCACAGTTTGTGGGATCGAGCCCCGCATTGGGCTCTGCACTGATAGTGTGGAGCCGGCTTGGGATCCTCTGTCTCCTTCTCTCTGCCCCTCCCCTGCTCAGTGTCTCTGTCTCTCTCTTTCCCTCTCTCTCTCTCTCTCTCTCTCACACACAAAAGTAAATAAATACTTTTTTTAAAAAATTGGGAAAGAATGGAACAGTCTTATTTCTAGTCATCATGCAAGGTAAAAATTTGTCTTTATAAAAGCTCAAATATTCTTAAACCTGTACCTGTTCCATAATTTGAAAAAAGTAAAATCCTTCCTCAAACAAGATATTCTGAGTTTATTTTTATAGAAGATACAGTATAACTAATACCTATTCTAAGCCAAAATATAATTTTCAATATATAGCTAAATTTTACTTTGGATTGCTTATTCTTGTGCAAGGAAATACGTCAGATAGTTACTTATTTAATTAAAAATATATTGTGAGATAGGTGGCTATCAGTCATTTTTACTTGAAAAGTGATGAAGATTCCACAGAGAGTACCCTAAGAAAGTTTTCTTTCCAGACTTATAGTTTTTTCCTTCTTCCTTATGGAAATGAGTAGTAGCTGATTCACAGCACAGGCTCATTCAAAAAATCATATTGTACTAAATACACGATTGGGTCTCCCTCAGAAGGAGTCATTATTATAACAAACACTCCAGAGTGTTTACATTTGCCATCTGCAGTTCTAAATACATCACATGTATTTCACCTATTTAATCTTCACAAAATCATTTAAGATAGTTCTATTATTATCACTACCTTATAGATGGAGAAACTGAGGCACATAAGGTTTCTTAACTGGCCATTGTTACACACACAGAAGTGGCAAAACCAAAATGTAAGTACAGATAGCCTCGTTCCAGAGTTGCAGTTTCTAACCATTATGCTATATTGTCTACTAGTGCTGAAATCTTTTATGATTTAAGTATTTAAAAGAAAAGTGGCCCATCCTATAAATAATCTGATTACTGCAGAAGCAGAGGCACCACCACCTTGTGATGGTGGTGATGTTGCTGGAATAGGACTGATGGGGATTCCCTGACTTGCCTACTGTGTGGGTCAAAATCTGATTATCTCAGAAGTTCACATGTGGAGCTTCCTTGTCCAACCCTCCAATGCTTAGGCCCTGGGAGGTCAAGTCACTCGGGGAATCCCAGACTTCCTTATATGTCACCTATAAAAATTAAACAAAAACTAACACCAAGACTAGCCAGCTGTCTCCAGGGTAAGCTAATGGGCATGAAAAACAAAGGTCAAAGGAAAGAATCAGAAAATGACTTGATTCCTAGAGTGTCCAGATGCAAGAAGATAAGCAAGAATATTGTTTAATTTTTAAAATACAATTTTGAAACTGCTAGAATGGAATTTTAGGGCTGAAAATCATTACCAATAATGTCAGTATTAATAGCAACATTTCCTGAGCCCTAACCACATGGGTATCAGTCAGATATTCTGCTAAGTACTTTACATGCACTGAACCACTGCATACTCACAAGAACACTAGAAAGTAGATGGTATTCTTATCCCTATTTTTCCTTATGTGGAAATTGAGGCATAGAGTGGTTAGCTGACTTATACAAATTATGATATATAGCAAGTGGTAGAGTCAAAATTTAAATCCAGGGTTCAGTCCAAAGCTTGAACTTTTAACTAAAATTCACTAGTTTTCTGTAGCTGTCTATTTATCTGTGAAGCATCTGCCAAATGAATTGCATGAATCAGTTGCTGTCATGAAAAATTTCCTTGTTCTTGCTGTGTATTTATATCCTTCCTTTTCTTCAAGGCCAAGGTTAAGGCCCTCCTCCACGAAGTGTTTGCCAGCTGCCTAGCTCACAGCAGTAATTCAAATTACAGTGATAGTTAACATTTAATGATCACATTAGGAGAAAGGCACACCGCATCCTCCTTCTCAGCTTTGCTCTTCTCCAGAGCATCTCGCATCACCTGTCTTAGGGTTTCCTGGGGCACAGATTCTTCAGGTAGCTTTGCATGTAGCAGGTTTATTGAGGAGTGACTTCAGCAGGGACAGGTTGAGAGGACAGGGGAGCAGAAATGGGGAAATGGAGCAGTCAAACTATGATATGAGCTACAAAAACCTCTGCAGATCTCAGGAAGCTCTCAGCCGAGAAGACCCCTCACAGTTGTCCTGAGTTAACCAATGGGATAAATCTTTGACTGGCACAATGACACAGTCTTGGATTCTGTCCAGGCCTGGGGAGAGGGCATGACTCTGAGGAATGCAGCTTCTTTTGAACAAAGGCAATGTCTGGAAAGGAATTCAGCTATGAGCCTGGCCAAGAGAATGAGAAAGTGCCAAGGTCCTAAAGGGGAGGTATAGGCAACATACCATAGCTCTGAATCACTTAGCACTCTAAGTATTTTACTAATTGTTTGCTTACTGTCTCTCTCCTTTCTGGGACATAACCTCTAGGACGGGATGCTAAGGATCTTTGTCTACGTCTGCTATATCCACAGCATGTAGACCAGCAGTTTGTACAGCGTACAGAGTGTGTTTTCACAAATATTTGTTGAATAAATCTGTGTACAAACAAATAAATAAATTTCTAGTTTTTTGATGAGGAAACCAAAGCTTAAACAGGGAGTGGCAGAGGTTGGTCTGGCTCAAATCCTTAACCACTTCACTCAGAAGGTCCTTATTTTTAAAGCAAGGGTAGATAATTTAACACATCCCCTTTATTTTATTGATGGTAAATTCATGTCTAGGGTGGAGAATCATCATGAGCCAAGATACCAACTCCTACCTTGCCTAACTGAATGTATCATTTGGCCTTTATTAGAACATACACCCAAGTAATCTAGCCTGAGACAGGTCCGTGACAACCTTGTGTGGCATATTAGTCTTGGTCTCTAACTTTGCTTTGCTAACATATCACTTTTACCTCTCTGATATCTAGATCCATGAAGTTATCCATGCAGATAATTCCTGGAACATCTGCAACTGACCAACTTTCACTGAAACTTTGGCATGGGATGGCTCAGCTCCAGTTTTCTCAGGAGGCTCTGATGAGCAGGTCATAATTCACTGTGTCCTGAAAGTCCAGAGACCAAATATGAACTGTCAGGGAGA
The DNA here is from genome assembly GCF_014898765.1 of Herpailurus yagouaroundi. NCBI lineage: Eukaryota > Metazoa > Chordata > Mammalia > Carnivora > Felidae > Herpailurus > Herpailurus yagouaroundi. Next base: position 46,170,163 of record NW_024412403.1, on the reverse strand, counting down.
AATATGCAGGCTTACATGCTGGCAGAGAACAAGCATGTGTTAGAATTTAAATTGATAATTCCCGAGGTTCTAGTACCTTCGGTAGGTGAATTCTAAGGTTAAAAGAGTCTCTAGGGAATTTGGAAGTTATGACAGCTATAGGAATGACAATGAAAAAGATATTTGGAAGGTTTTATTTTTAGTGTGGATACAATGAAGGTGAGAAAATTAGACGCGTTAGCAATGGCACCAGAGGATTCAGTTATGAGAAGCTCATTCTGATTGGCTTGCCTGTCTCCAAACTACAGATAACTAGAAGAAAAATAAAAACTCAGGAAGGTTTTAGCCTCTGTAGCAAGATAGGAGACAGCATTGCACGGTCCCTACCTATGACTCCAGCCACATGTCTTGTATTTCCTATACCAACATCGTCACCCCCCAACATTCCTCACCTCTACCTTTGTACTCTCTGTTTAAGCTGCTGGTTGTCTAACTACAGTGTACATTAGAGTCACTTGGAGGGCTTTTTAAAACAGAATTCTGGGTTCACCGCCAGAGTTTCTGATTCAGCAGGTATATGGTGGAGTCTGAAAATTTGCATTTCCAACATTTTCTCAGGTGTTGCTGCTGATTCCAGTGCAGGGCCTACATTTTGAAAACCATGGTTCTAGCCACACTAAAATTCTTTCAGTTACTAGAAGGCTGCACGCTCACTTTCATCTGTACACCTGCACACATGAGAGAACAGAAGCTCCCTGATCCTTTTATCCCACCCCCTGCCTCACCCTCCACCCCTCTCATTATCATAGCCAAGTTTTATTTAACTTTAAAGTTTCCTTTAACACATCACTTCTTTGTGGAAGTTTTCCTTGATGAACGTTTGCTTGGGTTCTTCTCTTTGTGCTCCCCCAAACGTCACACACAACCTTGTATTGTAATCTTGTTTAATTTTCTGAACCTCTCACAAGCTTTTGTGAAAGGAGAGAACAAGTCTATTCTTTTCATCTTTGAATCTGCAGTGCCGACTTCTATATCTGGCTGGTGCATTAATACTTTTAGACCAAATGGAGGAGCGAACGAATAAATCGAACAATTAAACATTCTGCTTGCTTTTGCTTTTGCTGCTGCCTTTCAAATGCCCTTCACTTTCTCTCTCATTATGTCAAATTTAGAAACAAACTTGGTATCAAATTTAGAAATAAACTCTTTTGCTTCCAAGTGTAACAACTTAAGCAAGTATATTGAAGTCACTGTCAATTTCACGCCTTCATCTCAGAATGAGAATAGGTAGAGTGCATGAATGCAGAATATATGTATTACACGTATGTAAGGATGGATATATAGGTATAAATATGTATGCTAAATTTAGTAAGTAGTATTTCAATGTTTACAGAAATGCTGAAAATGATTGTTAAGAAAACACATTTGGTCTGCTTTCGGGTTTTGTATCTAGCAAGTACAAGGTAACTACTTATTTTAAAAATAGCTATAGTGCAAGAGCATTTTTTAAAGGGTGCTCAGTTTTCAAAAAGCATAAAAGAATATGAAATTCAGTTTGCTGTGAATCAGCTATTTTATATCTGGTGGTAAAGTTGCCATATTCTGCTACTTTGCCTATCTTTACAGTGCGATAATATGCTCACACATGTCATGCTTGCGTTTGTGCACACACAGCTAAATCTTTTAAAGGGATCCTGCTGTTTTGCCAAGAATTCTTGTTATTTGACTTAAATTCACTGAACTACTGTTTCCCTTGAAAACATAAAGTGTAATGCAAATACTTTAGCTGTTTCTTAATTTTTCAAATAACGTTTGGTAGAGCTTGCTGGGTTTATTTTATAAACATCTGTCCACTCAGTATTGTGACTTCAGAGTGAGGTACAGCGAAAACAGATGTCTTGCACTGAGTGAATACAAATTTAAAAGATGTTACATTAGATAATTTAAACTTATTTTTCTTGCATACTGGTACTGTACAAATAGAAAAATTCAAGCTCTGTCTTTATGATTTGACGTAGGCAGATAATATTTAGTATTTACGTATTTTACATACAATACTTTTCATCCACCTTGGACATTTTGATAATCCTTTTGTTCAACTCTCACGTGTTTTCGGCTCTAAAAATGATGGATTACCATATGGATAGAATTCCACTGGGAAATAGGAAAGAAAACCATAAAAGGAACCAAGCCCTGTGCTGTGTCATCCTTGTGCTCTGGGATTTCCTAAAGGACAATTTCATCGCAGCATCAGGTATTTCTGCCCTCTCCCTGTAAGAACCACAGCTATGTATCACCACTAGACATCATTCCACGGCTAGCTAGATCCCACCTCTTGCTTTAGAATAGCATTCCAGAAGAAGCTACTGAATAACACAATATTCCTTAGTCGTCTTGACAGAGTACATGATTAAGCAATAGAGGGGATAAGAGGTCAACCATAATTAAGAACCACACCACCAGTTCCAGATAGGCAATCTACGGTTTTCTCACACTGCCCTTAATGCTTTCCTAACCACTAGAATATGATACTTTAAAAAGCCACTTTAAGATACAAATCAATAAAGCTGATTTGTGTAGTCTGAAGAATGGCTGTAAATCTCCATGTATTATATAGGGAATATATTTTTCACTGAATTTGAAGCAACTTGAAATGTCTAAGGAACATTTTTGCTCTCTAGAAGAATTCAAGGTTGTAAAGTCAAATAACTTGGCAGAAAAATTCCGGCAATTTATATGATAGCTGATAGAAAAAAAATCCATCTCTTCTCAAATCAAGTCAAATTAAAATTAGACTTTGAGAATGACATAAATAGGAAACTCTGTTGGAAGAGTCTTTAGTGCGGCTTAGTGGTGAGCTTCCTGAAGACAGAGAACATGCATATTCATGTTTCTTCCTCAGCCTTATTGAGGCATAACTGACAAATAAAAATTATATATATTTATGGTGTACAATGTGATGTTTGGATATAAGTACATATTATGAAATGACCATCACAATCAAGCTAATTAATATATCCAACACCACACAGTTTGTGTGTATGTGTGTGTGTGTGTGTGTGTGTGTGTGTGTGTGTGTGGTGAGAACATTTAAGATCTACTGTCTTGGCAAATTTCAAATACACAATACAGTACTATTATCTATAGTCACCATGCTATATATTAGATCTCCAGAACTTATTCATCCTGCGTAACTAAACCCCAACATGGTTATTTTTTTGTTTATTTATTTATTTTGAGAGGGAGAAAGAGAAAGCACAAGTGGGGGAGGAACAGAGACAGAGAGGGAGAGGAAGAGAATCCCAAGCAGGCTCTGCACCATCAGCACAAAGCCCAACATGGGGCTCAAACTCATGAACCAAGAGATCATGACCTGAGTTGAAGTCAAGAGTCGGTCGGTTAACCTATTGAGCCACCCACGCACTCCAGCACACTGTTATTAATATATATGCACAAAAACACAAATAAGATACTGAAAGTATATAGATGAAATAATAAAATACATGCAATTTGTTTGAAGTAACAGATGCATATTAATTGAATATTTACCAGACAACATCAACTTAACTTGATATTCACTAAAAGTCTTCAACATGTCAGCAAGGCAATTATAAGAGGCACACAAATGAGTAAGAAATGGTTCTTGATCTCAACAAAACAAAAGAACCCAAAAAACCTCCAAAGGATAATGGCTTATGTCTCAAAGAAATCATATTTTTGTATATGTTGCTTTAGGTCATTGGCTTAAAATAAATCTATATTCTGTTTTAAGAAATAGAACCACTGCTATTTGCTAGTGCCCTTTTCAATATCAGACAATTTGTAACACTGCATGTTACTATACACATTTTATAACTTCTAAGTAGCTGTTAATAGTTAATGATTTTTTCCAGTCCATTTAGCAAAGCTATGATCTTTAATATTTTTCACATTGGAACGGTCCAACCTGTCTTATGGTACATAAGCCTGGTTCCCATCACTTAAGGTCATTATTTGGTCCAGGAAAAACTGAAGCAAAATACCTTTTTAATCAGTGGAGTCCTGTGAAAAAGAGACTTCCATTTTCTATGCAAGTAGTTCCCCTTCATCAAGTCCCTGCTCATGTAAGGGAATCAGACTAAGTGCATTACGTTTCCCTTAGAGTGTTATACTTGGTCTACCATGTGTGCATTAGTCTAGAAATCTGTATTAACACATGCATAACTCTCTGAATTTGATGTGTGGTGATTTATATAGACTTTTGAAAGTCTATGTTTATATTCAAATACTCTATTTTAGGAAAGAATATATAATTGATTAAGGGAAGGTGAAGAATTGGAGGCAAAAATAAAAAATAATCATGTAGAAAGTCCGAAGAAATGACCAAGCTGAATAAGAAAAGTAAAAACACTGAATGGGTAGAAATGGAACTCAGTTCCAGTTCTCAGATTTAGTATAAAAAATACTATAGCCATAATATGTGCCCATTCTAACAATTAGTAGCTGTAGGAATGTGGTAAGTTACTTAGCTTGTGTGTGCTTCGGTTTCCTGATCCATAAAATGGACATGATAATAGTATCCATTTCAACGGTTAGAAGACACAAAGAACAGAATAGTGCTTGGAACATTAGAACTCAATAAATATTATCTGATAGAATCTCAGTGTTAGAAGTTATGTTAAACTTAATATCACAACCTCCCAAACAAAGGAAGGATTCCCTTTATAATATGTTGAATAAGTACCCAGCTAGTTGCAGCACAGATTCTTATCATGAAGGGCATTTATTGGGGCGCCTGGGTGGCGCAGTCGGTTAAACGTCCGACTTCAGCCAGGTCACGATCTCGCGGTCCGTGAGTTCGAGCCCTGCGTCAGGCTCTGGGCTGAGGGCTCAGAGCCTGGAGCCTGTTTCCGATTCTGTGTCTCCCTCTCTCTCTTCCCCTCCCCCGTTCATGCTCTGTTTCTCTCTGTCCCCAAAATAAATAAACGTTGAAAAAAAAATTTAAAAAAAATTAAAAAAAAAAGAGCATTTATTAATTCATAAGGTAAGCCAATTTATATTTGGACAACCTAACTTCTAGAAAATTCTTTCCTACTGGTGTTTGCATTTAGATAGCTATGGTTGCCAACATTGAAAGTGTGCTGTTGACTAAAGATTATTTCAAATTAAAATCTTACATACTAGAATTTGTCCTCCTCTGGGTAGACTCATATATATGAGATCTGGCTCCTGCTTGATTAATTAACTTTTTTATTACTCCACCAGGGTCAGCTGGTCCTCTTTCTGCTTCATGCTTCACCATTAATAACCATCCCCAAATTTCTGGCTGCTGTTAATAATGATGTAGCTAATTTCATCCTAAGTAATTGAAGCAGTGCAGATTGTGATTCAATCAACAGACTGGATCCGACACAATAGAGATTTTTTAAAAAGGAAGTTTAAAGAAGAAAACACATTATACAAAAATAAAAATATCATTTAACTATACCTACAATGCTTTCAATTTTAGAATTAACAATTAATTGGTAATTAAAGGTCCACATATCATATTTCTACACAACTCAAGCCAGGTATATAACCCGAAGCCCCAAATAAAGAAAGCAATAATGTTTATCTGTGGCCAATAAAAATATTTGATTCTTTCTATTTAGACTAGTAGGCAACATGCTATTCTCCCAATTTTAGCCTTTTAAAATTGCATGTTATTCATTTTTAAATTAAATATGTATTGGAAACTATAAGCAAGACACTTTATGAGACACAAGGATATGCTGGCTATAGTTCTTGACTCAAAGAGCTAGCAGCTTAGCAAATAATTAGCACTTGCACAATAAAATATTATAGAAAGTCTGAGGAAAGGTGGTTTTTCACTGGACTGATACAGAATATTTCATAAGAGGTACAAGTTGAGCTGGCAATCATTCGTAATGTGACAGGTTTCTGAATTGTCTAGTTGGAAGTCACAGAAGAAGCTTAGAAATTATGAAGATTCAGAAAATTTCATGTATGTAGTATCCACGCATTTTCTCAGAGTTTGTTAACTAGAGGGAGACAGGACAGGAATAATGTCAGTCTGCACTAGGACTGGAGGGAAACTTGAATATTTATTGAGAAATTCACCTTTTACGTGATAGAAAATACTCAGTGTTTTGGCATTTTTAAGTGTACAGAATGGAGTATAGAAAAACTAGTCCACTGGAGACATAAAGAACAAAGTAGGGAAGAAAGAATTAGAGACACGATATTGAACCTCAATTTCTAGGATCATTTCCCATTTATAAATTACTAAAATTAACCAAACTGCTTAAACATGAAACCATACTAAAAATAGCTAACTCTTATGGATGTTAAAAATAATTAAGTGATTAAATTCCTTCATTTGTATCTACATAACACTTTTTGTATACATGTGTAAGATACGACATAAGATTCTATTTTGAAATACCCACTATGGTTCAGTAATAATTTATTTATTGTTTGGTTAGTTAATGTTGATCATGAAGACTTTTGCATGATCATTTTATGTGGTATAAATCTAGTCTGTTGTTACCACTTTTAGTAAATAATACATTTAAATGTTGACAGATGTGGCTTTTGTGTTACAAAAGTGCTTTCTGTAGGTTACAGGTAAAAACCTAAGTTTACATGTTGTTAAAATTTAAGGTATAATTTATCCTTTCAAGGGAAAAGAATGCTTTGCTTACATGTTGGCAATGTATTAATTCTCCAGGATCTTACTCATTAGGGCAATGGGAGAGGCAAACTGCTAATTATTATGTGTACATTTCCAGCTTTCTTTCAAATGTTGGCTTTAAGCTATGGATTCTGCACTCTTTTGATAGCTTCACAAGTGTATTTCCTATATTAAGTAAAATGTTCAAGTTGGCTGCAATATAGCAGGATATATTTTATTTGGGTTTTAAAAGTGTACACAGGAAATTATTTTCTGCTACTCCAAAATATATTTGAATGTAAGTAAGTCTTGGTGTTTTAAATAACCAAATGTTTGACTTCCTTATCTTTAAATTATCTTTATTTCTTTTTTTTTTAAATGTAGGCATAATTTTAACAGATTATTGTTAAAAATTGAATTAATATCTTTTTTGAAAGAAGTTTGTAAGGATATGGATATGATTGGTATGTGGATAAATTTTCAATTTTAATTGTTATTTTTTTCTCCATTGAAAAGAAGTACATTTTCTCCAGGAAATAAGGACAGAAATTATAATAAATATGAAGTGGTTAAGATTTCTTGTTGTTTTATTCATATATGCCAAAAAGGTCTGTATTTAATTTATGTTTATATATGTGGTGTGTTTGATATGTGGAGACCTAATATAAATTTCATTTTAATATCAAAAAAATTATTAATTTTTTTAATGTTTATTCATTTTTGAGAGAGAGAGAGAGAGAGAGAGAGAGAGAGAGAGAGAGAGAGACAGAGCACGAGCAGGGGAGGGACAGAGAGAGGGAGACTCAGGATCCAAAGCAGGCTCCAGGCTCCTAGCTATCAGCACAGAGCCTGACTTTGGGCTCAAACTCACAAACTGTAAGATCATGACCTGAGACAAAGTTGGATGCTCAACTGAGGGAGCCACCCAGGCGCTCAGAAAAAAATTCTTGTATTAGCTTCTGACACCTATCTTTCACATAGCTCTCAGAGAAAGATAAATACCACATGATTTCACTCATATAAGGAATTTAAGAAACAAAACAGATGAACAAGGGGAAGGGAAGGAAAAATAAGATAAAAACAGAGAGGGAGGCAAACCATAAGAGACTCTTCAATACAGAGAACAAGCTGAGGGCTGCTTGAGAGGTGTTGGGTGGGGAAATGAGCTAAATGGGTGAGGGGATTAAGGAGGGCACTTGTTGAGATGAGCACTGGGTGTTATAGGTAACTGATGAATCACTAAATTCTACTCCTGGAGCCATTATTACACTGTGTGTTAACTAACTTGGATTAAATAAATAAATAAATAGAAGATCCACATGGAATGTTTATATATTCTTACTTTCTCACTACTGATTCTATTGTATTGTAATTTATTGGCCTAATAAAAAGGCCACTACACAATAGGCACTCAATAAATGCTGTTGATGGACACAATATGTAGTTGTACACTCTTTTTTTTCTTTTTAAGTTTCTTTAGTTATTTTGAGAGATGGGGGGATGGCACAGAGAGAGAGGGAAAGAAAGAATCCCAAAGAGAGATTAGCAGACATATGAAATGCCAGCACTAAAACAGAAAAGTATTTTGTGACTATATTGGAATGATTATCTATCTACCTATTTATTTATATATCTATCTATCATATATATCCATCTGTCATCTATTTATCTTTCCATATACATGCACATACATGTAATGAAGTTATTCTACAGACCTGGGGCAAAAGGAAACCAAGAGGTCTAAGTCAAGTAAGCTCTTTTTATACTGTTAGAAGTCATAATTAGTAATCTTTACATTTATTTGGTTAGCCAGTTTCCACCACATAATGTAACTCTGGAAAAACATCCAACCTTTTGTCTGTAAGAGCAAGAGGGGTCACTGTGATTATTGTTCAGATGCCACTATAATCATAGAACACTAGTGAGTTAAGAATATTATGATTTTGGGGTGCTTGACTGGCTTGGTCGGTTAAGTGGCTGACTCTTGATTTTGGCTCACGTCATGAATTTAGGGTTGTGAGATCAAGCTCACATTAAGACCCATGTCAGGCTCTGCACTCTCAGCAGGGAGCCTGCTTGAGATACTCTCTGTGCCCCTCCCCTTCTCTCTCTCTTTCAAAACAGATAAATAAAACAGTAAAAAAAAAAAAAAGGAATATTATGATTTTGAAAAACAATTATTTCATATTTCATATTATTGTCTTATTGGCAAACTTGAACCAAGTAAAACAGATATGGCTAGAGAGAATTAAATTGTAAACTACTTCCCTTTGCTTACTTAAAAAATTTGAACCAGACCATCAAATGAGAGAATCTAATCTCTCTTCCCCAACACACTCCCATCTCTAGGCATATATTACCAAGTTAGTTGATTAAATAGAATGCACAAGAGAGAACTTAGTTCAGGCACTACTCAGGAAACTAAGGCTATAAGAATTAAAAACTATGAGCTAAGAGAGTATGAAAAGAGAAAGACATGCTATAGATTGGTATTCATATCCTTATACACCTGAATTTCTGGTAAACCCGCTCATATCCTACTATGACATTATTCACTGAAGTTCTCTTCTGGATATAGACAGCATGCTTTGAAAATGTAATTTAAAACTAACCAGATAAAAAATGACCCTTTAAATGATTTTCCCCTAGGCTGTAAATTGACTTGAGAGGTACACTACGTACCCAAAATCCAGGTTTAGACAAACACATTTTTCAGATTCTTCTCAGACATTTTGTCTCTTCAAGGATCTAATAAAAGTATCTTTCATGTCACTAATGAAATCAGTGATTCATAACAGGTGTTTTGCCTTCTGCAGCCGCCATTGTCAGGTGGCTCTAGGGTTCTAATTCTGCACTTTTGCTCATTTGATTATCAGATTTTGGTAAAGCTACTTATGTCTTTAGAAGGAGAAATAATCTTGTCAGAATTACAAAGATAATTTGTGTGAATTGCTCAGTAGAGAGTCTTGCACATGTGACTGGTCATGTTACTCCCTAATTAAAACCCTCGCATGGATTCTCAGTATCACTAGGAAGCTTAATATCGTTCACATGGCCAAATGAGTACCTTCATTTTGGCCCTTGTCTCTGCCCTTACTCCCCTCTCTGTCCTTACTCCCCTTCATTTACCTGGATGTCTCCTCACTGCAGCCATGCCAAATTATTTACTCTTCTTTAAATTGTCCGTACTATTTCAGGTCTCAGTGTTTTTGCTATTTCTTTACTACTCCTCTTTTGAGAATGAGCCCCAGCTTCTCACCTTCCACCAGATCCATTCATGACTGATTTATGCTAAATTAGGGCTTCTTCCCTCTATTCTCAACACCCTTTGCATTGCATATCTTTATGATAGTACATGTCAGTAACCTGGTATTTTTAAATTAAATTTAAATTTTCTTCCCATAAACCTAGAGTATAAATTATGTGAAGGCAAAGGCTGTTGGTCTTATTAATGCTATATATTTTTTTATCCCCAGTGCCTCACACAGAGTATGGCACATATTAATTGTGCTATATGTCTTTGTTGGGTGAAAAAATATTACATTGAGTCATTGGTGAGTATGGGACCTTTTCTGATAAGGAATTTCAAAGTACTTCTCTTCTATATAACATATGAAAGATTTCTAGTCCTGAAGGTACAAGGAGTTGAAATTTAGAGTTAAAGCAAATTAAAATTTTCATATTTAGATCTGAACTTTTAAAAAAAATTAGACTAGATTATTTTCTCTAGAAGTACCAGATATACACAAATGACCTATCTAGATTTGGCCCTATAATTTTGTCTGAGAGTATGTTTTTGACTTAATGATATAATACTCAAAGATGTCGTACATTTTGAAAAGTTAGGTAAATTTCCTCATCTGTGAAATAAAGAAATAGAACGGAGATGCAGGGATGTAATACACAAAGTCTGAACAACACAATGGCAGGACTCTTCTTGGGACCAAACTTTCCTTGAATTGCATTCTTTGGCTCGCACCTAGGCTAAGTCTTGACGTGTGAACAAGGGAAAAACAGTCAACAGGACATAGCAGGTATGACACTTTGAATATTTTTATATTGTTTTTAATTGTGGAGTTATGTTTTGTGATAATTACAGTCTACTCCCAATAATTTCATCTCTAGCTTGAGAAGTCAATAGTGTCTGAAAGATTATAAATGATTATCACTGACATTAACCATCTAGGTTATAAGTGTTCTTTTTATTCATTAGTTTACTTTCTCTCCCTAAGCTGTGTTTCTTCTTAATTATGTCGGTGTCTTGCTACTTTTTAGTGAGGTATAGTTGTAAAAAAGAAGTTCTTATGAATTGATACTATTCATCAATGTAAAAGCAACATTCCTTCCATCACAGAATTTGAAATTCAAAAAGCTTCATTTTAAAAGAGTGATGATAAATTGAGAAATTGTGGCCTGTTTAGTGGTCTTACTATTAGCACTTTTTAATAATCCATTTTTTGTACTTTATTTATTTATTTATTATTTTTAAAAATATAATTTATTGTCAAATTAGCTAACATACAATGTGAAAAGTGTGCTCTTGGTTTTTGGGGTAGATTCCCATGGTTCATCACTTACACACAACACCAGTGCTCATCCCAACAAGTGAAATGAAAGAACTTGACAGGATGGTAGACTTGTTCAGAGCACAGGCCTTGTAAGAAAATAGCCCTCATTTTCAAATTTTAACTTAGCTTCTCATTATCTCTCATTAGCTGGACAAATTGCTCTATTTCTCCAGGCTTCTGTTTGTCATAAGTAAAATTAGGAAAATAATACTTGTCTCATTGGGTGTTGAAAAGTTTAAATGAAATAATACATATAAAATACTTTATATAATATCTGGCATTTTTTTATAATTTTTTTAATGTTTATTTATTTTTGAGAGAGAGACAGAGCATGAATGGGGGAGGGTCAGAGAGCGGGAGACACCGAATCTGAAACAGGCTCCAGGCTCTGAGCTGTCAGCACAAAGCCCGACACAGGGCTCGAACTCACGGACCATGAGATCATGACCTGAGCCGAAGTTGGCCGCTCAACCGACTGAGCCACCCAGGCGCCCCAATATCTGGCATTTTTTAGAGGCTCAATAAATGGTAGCTATTATTACTGTTATTTATAAAGAATTTTTATAATAAATTTGCTATTCTTGAATTCTTAAGTAAATATGGGTATTTTAGCAATGATGAGAAAATATTTTTATTATGATTAGATATTTGAACATTTTCCATAGAGGAACATGGCAAAAGCCACCCATATTATCTTTACACAGATAGCAGTAAGATAGGTTTCTAAAAGCAAAAAATGAATTCAATAACGGGGCAGGATTTAGACTGAATAAGACATTCCAAAGCCTATGTTACATGACATTGGAACACCTCACCTTCATCTCTCATTTTGATTTTTAACACTTCAAGGCTATGGAACTAATTTGAGTTTCTAATTAAGCCCATGTGTCTATATTTAAACTTATAATGTACACTTCAGTAGAGTTTTTCTCCTGACCACTGTTTTTATTGATCTAAGATAATAAGCCAAAGCTGCACAATTTTGAACTAACTGCTAAAATCATTTGCTCATGGCTTTATTCTCTTCCAAGTTTTCATTAGTATCATATTATGATGCCAAGACTGGCAAACAATTAGGCTAACACCACCCATTGAGACTCTATGTTACAGCATGAGTGATGAATTCTGCATAAAGAAATGTATCTGGGCTACGTTACAATTGTGGTAGAACAGGGCATTTCATGGAGGAATTTAATGATAGCAACAAAACATTAACTGAAATGACTATATGAGTATTTACAGGAACAGAATCCCATTTGATGAGACTATTCACAATTGGGAACATTAGATTTTTAACTCAGGTCAGATTGGAATGGTATAACTTAACATCTTATTTTATATGTTTGTGCAAAACTTACTCTCATCTCCTGTTTCAAATTCAAACTTCTGGCTATAGCCACTGTATCCTGTTGCAGTCCTCACTCGGATATGAAATATGTACTTGGTGGCTGGCTTGAGGCCTGTGATGATGACACTGGGCGCCTTGGACCTCGTGGAGGAATAGGTGAGCTGCTCATGCTCCTGGGGATAGAAAAGAGGAGAAAGGAAATGAAGCAGAGTTTTTCCACTTTTTCCCAGGCGTATTCCCAAATTAAGCTGAGGAAGTATGCTCTGAATATCAAAAATATTGATTAAAAAGAGGTGTAAGCATGGTTTCCCATAAGTTGGCACTTATTTATCACTATGATGCACATGATATGGTCTTGATTTGGAAACTCATTAAGAAGGATGACTATCTTATATAAGCTTGCACTTGGAGGTTTGGTGATTTGGATTTCTGCTCCAATTCTAAGGAATGGTGGTGGCGTGAGAGCACGTTTACACAGAATGGCAGCTGCACCTTGAGCAAAATGGGCACATCAGATCAGACCACACCAGCAGAGTGCAAGGAGCAAGGGTGGGAGGGTTCAAGTCCCCGCTACTCACTTCTACCCGCAGGTAGTGCCAAAATGCCGGCGCTATCCGTGGGTAGACCTGTGGGTAAAAGGAAAAATAAATTAATTGTTTTTTTTAATTTGAAGTATTTTATCCCGAATCAATTACTTTGTTCCAAAACTCAGCGATGTCCCTGTAGTTGTTAACTACAGTGGAGTCCAGCTTGAAACATAAAACTATGAAAATTTTCCCTTAAGGGAGAACTGACTCCTTCCCCACCTAGATATTGCAGTTTATTTTTTAAAGATGTAAAAACTTGTGACGTAGGTTTTAACATAGTCTGTCCAAAAAGGAGCATCAAAAACAGAGAAGGTATGAAAGACTTACCACACCCGTGGAATCAGAGGCAGGGCTGGAGCCTTGGTTCCCAGTCACCTGCAGTTAATTGCAAAACTACCTCCCCTCACTTATGGGAAGGGTTTACCACAGCTGATCGAATGATCTGGTCAGTCAGGGTCTTTTAAGGGGGCTCTCTTGCCCACCAGCTCAGAACAGGATAGTTCATTTTATCCATGCATGTAAGAGACTGTCCACAACATGCTGGCAATGGAGATAAATTAAACTTAATACTATTTTTGTACAGTGTTATTGTTCAGTAATTTTATACTGATATTTTAATAGGTGAAAACACTGTATTTGTGTGAATAACTCTTCTAAATTCATAAGTCAAATTAGGCCACCAGGTCCTTACGTTAATTCTCCACTCTTCTCAGAAATCTGAAGATATTCTCAGGGATGGAAGTGACTTTCAAGATCATTAACTGAATCACTCATTTGACGCCTTAATTCTATCTATATTATTCCCATCAAGATTTCATTTAGCCTTTGCCTGATACTCTCTGTTGTTCAGATCTTCCAGACTAACAAATGAAGTTATAAAAATCTACACATGTGTAGATTGTGTCAAACTCCATTTATTTGCTGGTGATGCTTTAAGATTTAGAACTATGGAAATCATTTCACTTCAGCTACTTTTCAGAAAAACATCCTAATATTAAAGATCATTTAAAAATTTTATGGCCCTATTTGTCAGAACATTACATGCTACATGTTATTCTGAGTCTAGCTGAGGAATTTAATTTGCCATGTATACCCTAAATAGAACTGTTTATTCAACACAAAAAAGAAAGAAAAAAATGAGTTAACAATAGCAACATTTTAACTAAAAAAGACAAAAGGAGAAATTGCAGTTTATATTTACCGCTAAGTAATTTTGAGATTAGGAAGTAAATAAATATCTACCTAGCATAAAATCCAAAGAAATATAGTCTCTAAAATAATTAATGGGAGGAATCATTTAAGGGCTAAAATAAGGAGCTAAGATCAAGGCCTTTATAATTAGGGAGCTTAGCACTCATATTTTAGAGAAAAAAAAAAACCTGCTCATGTGCCATTAGAAGAAGTGATAATGTTTCTGGTAGAAATCTGCAAAACTTTCTGGATTTTCAATCTCACAGTAGGAGAATATTCCACCTTTCACAGAATTTCCTGCAATGTAAGTGTTATGGTACATTTTGAGTAGTAGTTCACAATATGAAATGATGACTGAGAAAAAAAATTGTAAAGCCGTGAAAAAATAAATTTTGTCTTATCCTTGAAGAGAGAAGATACAGATTTCAAAAATCTACTTTTAGACTGGCAGCACACCAATTACACATTATGTCTTTGTTGCTTCATCAAAATGTAGCTAAATAGTAATTTCTTAGTAAAGTTACAGGCAGTAAAGGACACCTTTTGCAAACAGCTTTTAGCATTTCTGCTGTTATATACAAAAATGCATCTGTAGTTGCATCTCTGGAATAAAAATCCCCAGGTAGGAAATGTGTGTACATGGTTCCTCAGCCTAAATGACAGCAGTGTGTTGATGGGCTGCCTTGTCTTAACATCTTGCCACGTCTCAGCCTGCCAAAGAGGAGGCCTCAGAACGCAGCAGTCATGAGAGTTCCTCTTTCCAGGGTACAGCAGCCCTCTCTCCTGGCATTTCCAAGCTCTTGGGAAATCAGGGTAGCACTTATCCATTACAAGCATAGAGCACTAGTGTCCCAGAACTTTGGCTAATTGCCTTTCTGCCAACGTGTCAATTCCAATTCTAAGCAGCTGTTACCGGGTAGAGACCATACTTTGCCACAGAACCATCTAGTCCTCTTTATTCATCCTCACAGGCTGAACTGTGGACATGTTTGAGTAGGATATGTGTGCAAGTTTTTCTGGAGTTTGTGCCATGATGGAATTGCTGCTTTTATGACATAGATGTTTTCAATTTGCTAGGTAACACATCCCACTGTTCATAAAACTCTTAAATGTGTTTTTTGTATTTGCTAAATCCATAGTTAAATAGCTTTTGCATTCTTTTTTTTTTTAATTTTTTTTTTAACGTTTATTTATTTTTGGGACAGAGAGAGACAGAGCATGAACAGGGGAGGGGCAGAGAGAGAGGAAGACACAGAATCGGAAGCAGGCTCCAGGTTCTGAGCCATCAGCCCAGAGCCCGATGCGGGGCTCGAACTCACGGACCGCGAGATCGTGACCTGAGCCGAAGTCGGACGCTCAACCGACTGAGCCACCCAGGCGCCCCAGCTTTTGCATTCTTAATGCTATTTATTTTTGTAGTTTCTTTTCTTGATCAAGCTTTCCAGAGGTTTGAACCAACTTTTGGCTTTGTTAATCGAATTGCATCTTTGTTTTCTATTACATTTAAAATCTGCTTTGACCATAAATGATTTTCTTTCTTCTTTCTTCCTTCTTTGTGTTATGTAGCCTTTTAACTTACTGCATTTCATGCTTAACTCATTAATTGTCAGTATATCTTTTCAAATAGACTATGTAAAACTACAAGTTTTGCTCTAAGTACTGCACTATCTATACTCCATAAGTTTTCATATCGTGTATTATCAACCAGTGCTAAATATTTATTAATTTCCAAAGCTAGATGATTTTTAAATTCTTTGTAGTAGATTCAGGATTATCACTTGTACACTTTTATGGTTCATGACAAGTTGTCAGGCAATAAATAAGTGGCATAAAGTGAAGCTCCAAAGGCATAACCCCACTGGTTGCAAAGCACACTGAGCTGTGGATAGGACAGTGGATGCTCATTGCTGGGTGCACTGGCAGTCTTCTGCAGTAGTGTTTGCTGCTGAAAGTAAAACAGCTTGTTGTACTCTTTCTCCTTGGATGAGCATGGATAAGAGCACCAACTGTGAGAAAAAACATTTAGTAATGATGTACTTTAATATATTGCTATGTATGTCATTAAAAATAATTAATATAAGGGTGCCTGCTGGCTCAGTCGGTTAAGCCCCATGATGTGGGTCATGATCTCTCGGTTCATGGGTTCAGGCCTCGGGACGGGCTCTGTGGTGACAGCTCAGAGCCTGGAGCCTGCTTCAGATTCTGTGTCTCCCTCTCTCTGCCCCTTCCCAGCTTGCCTGTCTCTCTCTGTGTCTCTGTCTCTCTCTCTGTCTCAAAAAATAAACACTAAATATATATATATATATATATATATATATATATATACACATATATATACACAATTTCTTTTTTATATATTTGTATCTACATATGGATTTTAAAATAGTTCAGAACCAATTAGTGTGAACATTGGACATTGTCAAAAAGAATGTATTTGCACTGATCTCTAGAGATCTTCACCTTCACTTACCGTTCTCTTCCCATGGGTAGACCCTACAGCTTTCACTCAGACACTGCTCCTTCCCAGCTGCTGAGAATCAATGTTTTTTGGGGAAATCACTTTAGACCTTTCATTTAGCTAAAATACTGAATCTAGCTTTACCTCTATAGACGTCAACTCTTCAGGGTAACTAAAAGACATGTTTTTACCAGATTCTGGATCTGTTAGCATTTAATCTAAAAACTGTAACTTAGTGAAAAGGAATAGGCTAAGGTGCCCAGTTCCTGGGGCTGCATCTTTCTAAAATCGGTGTGCAGGGCACCTGGGTGGCTCAGTTAGTTAAGCATCTGACTTTGCCTAGGTGATGATATCACGGTCTGTGAGTTTGAGCCCCGTGTTAGGCTCTGTGCTGACAGCTCAGAGCCTGGAGCCTGCTTCACATTCTGTGTCTCCCTCTCTCTCTGCCCCTTTCCCGCTCACACTCTGTCTCTGTCTCTTTCAAAAATAAACATTAAAATTTTTTTTAAAAAATCAGTTTTTGAATGGCCTGTATCAACAAAAGATAACATGTAGAGAATTTTGGGTTGAACTTTTCTTGCCTTGATCTTGGTCTTTGTTCTACTTGGGTTATGTATCTTGGTAAATCACATTGAAGACTTGGATTTACTTATACATTAAATTCATTCATTCCAGAGACACTGAATGCTCACTATACTTAAGGAAGGGCTCTGGGGCACTCTAACAGATATAGATTAAATAATCACCAAAGTTCCAAGTAAGCAATTAAGTCCCCTCTCTTCTCCTGTAACTCCTTCTCACCACTCCTTGCCTCACTCTTGGTTTACCACTCTCACTAATGGAAGTAGATTCAATGGGCCCACAAAGGGGTCATCATTTAGCTAGTTTTCGTTCTCTTAAAATTTCTGGGTCTAGTGAGACTTCTGTAAGATGTTACTTCTTTGACTTTTTTTTTTAATTTTAAATTAATTGGATTATATATTGATTAAAAATTGTTTTAGACTTTTTTCTACATTTAGATCTAAAGATATAGCAGCAATCATAAGAAAACCACATTTATGCAATCCTTTATAATACACAGTCTTTATGTGATATTCTTAATAATCTTATGAAGCAAGAACTGATAAAATCTTTATTCTCACTTAACATATGTTGAAATTGGTCAAGATAGAATAAGTAACTTACCAAAGCAAGTCACCTAACTAGTTAGTAGTTTTCATTCGAGTTGTGTTTTTCCACTATATCCAACTAATGCAGATACATCCAGGGCAAATATGCTTATAGATTAGACTTTGAGTCAAGGTCGCATCTTTACATTTTACATTATTGATTATCGAATCACTAGAAATAACTTTAAATATAACACAGGCTATGAGCCAGATAGTGATGATTTGATGGCATTATAATATCTTTATACTTTTCCTATATATTATACTTTTCCTATATATTAGCAATGACCACTTAACATTATACTTTAAAATATTCCAGTTACTATAGTAACAGAAACCTTACAATACTTGAGCATATGGCAAAAAATTGTGCAAAAAGTATGAATAAATCTATAACATTTTAGTGTAGAAACCAAAAGGAAAATCTCTTAGTTCTCTTATTGCAATGCTAAGATTTTTAGTAGAATATTGCACAGTGGAAGTAAATGGAGGAACTTTATTTTCCTCTGTTATTTAATGGAATGGCTATTAATGTGCAGCTGTTAAACATAATCACACCTAACTTAGGTTTTTGGTAGATATGCAGTTGAGAGTTTTTCTTTTTTCTTATACTGTGATTATATTTTTATTCTGTTTTTAAAATGTGAAAAGGATACTGAATGTTCTAAAACAATATGTCTGTATTTGCCTAGTTCATTATTTTTTCACCTTAATGTATATACTTATGAAGAACTACCTTTGCATTCTTAGATAAACTCTACTAATTCTTGTTCACAATATAGTATTATAATTTTTATTGAGATTTTTGGATTCAATTTGATATTTCAACTAGAATTTTTATACCTATGTTTATAGGTGATCTTGGGTTAGAGTTTTCTTATTTTTTCCCATTTTTATTATCAATCTCTGGTTGTGATAATTTGGATTAGATTATTAGAGAATATATGATGAAATGTTCCATTTACTAATATTCTGAAATAATTTATTTAATATGGAATAATCTATTCCTTGAAAACGTAATTGAAATGGACCTTCTGGGAGTAAATATTGACCATCTTTTAAAATTATTTTATCCTATATTTGGATTGGATTGTCTTCTAATTCAATTTTGGTAAGTTAGAGAATATTACCCATTAACATTATATTTTATACATACTGTTATAAATTATATCAAGTCATGTCCCATCATTAAAAATCTCTTCCATAAGTAACATCTTCCAACTTTGTTTATCAGTCTTTTAAGAACCTGGTTTTGATTTTTTTTAAATCAAAGATATTTTTATTGACTGAATTTCATTAATTGTTTTTTATTTTATACAGTAAAACCTTGGTTTGTGAGGATACGTCATTCCGGAACCATGCTTCTAATCCAAAGCACTTGTATATCAAAGCAAATTTCAAGAACCATTGGCTCAGTTGTGATCATGTGATATTTGGCATTACGTACTACTTGTATTGAAAGACATCACTCATTTATCAATTTAAAATCTATTAGAAATGTTTGCTCATCTTGCAGAACACTCACAGAACAAGTTACTCACAATCCAAGGTTTAATGTACTTGTTAGTTCCTTCTTTCTACCTTTTCCCCCCTGCACTGGTCATCTTACATTGGTTTGGATGTATGTGTATCTCAATGTCTTTCATTTTAAAATAATTTATAACTTAATTTTATTACCTTTAAATAGGTGATAGTATAATATTTTAAATTTTAAAGAGGGGCGCCTGGGTGGCTCAGTCAGTTAAGCATCTGACCTCGGCCCAGGTCAGGATCTCATGGCTTGTGAGTTCAAGCCCCGTGTTGGGCTCTGTCCTGACAGTTAGGAGCCTGGAGCCTGCTTTGGATTCTGTGTCTCCTTTTCTCTCTGCCCCTCCCCAACTTGTGCTCTGTCTCTCTGTGTCTCTCAAAAGATAAATAAATGTAAAAAAATTTTTTTAAGAAAATCTTTATAGACATAGTTCCTCAATGACTGAGACAATTTTCAATGTTAAAGATTTTAACTAGTTATTTCAAAGATAAAATTTTTTTTTCTTTTCAGATCTAAGTTAACCCCACCTGCTAGGGGAGATGGGCCTGGTGCCCAAAAAGCTGATTGACCCAGAGACATAAGCAGACTGGAAATATTATTCTTCTCTCACATTAACTGAAGTGCATATGACAGAGTATATAGTTTGGGAAAAGAAGTGGTTAACAAGCTAGTGAGTAGGGTGTTCTAAATTGTTTTGCTTAGGTAAAAACTGTCCACTGCTAAAACAAAATGACAAATTACGCATAAGTAAGAAAAATGTAGAAGTATATATTCTAAGTACACAAATACTTTCTGACTGCACTTTTGGAGAAGTATCATTTAGTATACCATGGCTATAATTTACGACAATCAACACTTGATTATCCCCAGTAATCCAAAATAGGAGGTAACCCCGAATCACTTTGAAATGCATTCATTATTTTTTTCTTATATTCCAATATATATCGTGTTTCACCTAAAATGAAAATTAAATGCATTCCTTGAACATTAAATGTTAAGCAATAGTAGGAGCTGGCACAAATGGACGCCTGATGATAGAAGAATAGTGATCTGGAATTAAACATTCATAATTGATTTTCAGAAAACAGATCACTTCTATGTAGATAATTAACTGGTAGAAAGAGTGGGTAGATAATACTGTTAGGAGAAATGGCTAAATGATTATAGTGAGATCTTTAGAAAATACTGGTCCTAGGATGATACCAATGGAATCCTACTTGTAGTCTGTCCATCTATGAAAACCAGAAAGTTTATACCATCTCAAAGGGTCAAGCTTGTTGTAAGGATAAAGCAAAATAATGTGTAAAACCCTTTTACAGGCTCCAGCAGATGTATAATATAGCAAAATTTTTTTATTTTAGGAGCCATTATTGGTAGGTGGTACATTTAATTTAGGGCAATGATAGGCTTGTGCCTTAAGGTAATTCTGCAGAAGCTGTGAGAAGTTTTTTTTTTATAAAAATTTGTATGTGTTTTGTTTGCCTTTTAACTTCTATATTCCCACTACTTAATGCATTGTACCTAGAATATGATAGGCTCTCATAATATATTAGCCAAATGATTGAATAAATTAATGAATTAATTGCTCTATAAGTTTAGCTTTTAAGTTCTATATATTGTTATAACAATTTAAAATCAGTTGGCACAAATTAATGACAATTCAAATGAGAGATGAGAAAAATTGTTTTGCTGGCTTATAGTCCTTCCACAATCAAAATGCAATAATATGTCAGTATGGTATGTCTGGCTTGTTTTCTTATTTGTTTGTTTGTTTGTTTTAGGAACATTGTTGAGAACATCCAAGAATTTCCTTGCCAAAAAAATATTTACAAACCTGTATGCTTATAAAAACCAAGATTTGTGTTGAAACATCTGTAAATAAATATCTCTTAATATGTATTCAGTTTTAACTTTCCCATCTGTTTTTGCGTAACCTACCTTCATACAGATGGGATATAGACTGTTCTGTGCTCTATTACTCTATAAATATTTATGATGGTGTTCAAGTAAAATTAAATGTTTAAAGCTGGACAGATGTTCCTAAAGAAAGTGCCTCCCACACAAAATTCCTTAAAGATTTTCTTAAAGGTATATCATAGACAACATAAATTTGTAATTAATTCTTAATATTTTTTGATAATTGTATAAGAGCTTTTAAAGCAAATGTAAATTTGGTCATAGTAATACACATACAGATAGAAAAAGGAGGAAATATATGTAATAGAGAATAAAACATTAAAAATTTATTAGGGTATTGAAAGTTGATAAAATTATTTTATCCAAGGGGAGGAACTGAGGAAGAAAAAAAATCATAAACATAAGAATATTTAAGGATTATACTTAGTTTAAACTAAACATTTTCAGAAAAATTTACAAATTCCTACTGGAGTCAGTAGCTTACTAAATCAGCTACATAAAAGCTAGAAAAAAAAAACTTTGAGAATAAAATTAGGGTAAGTTAGTAATAAATGCCACCAAGAGGGAAAAAACGACACTAAATATCTTTGGAAAAATTAATACAAATATGTTGACTGATTCAAATATAAATGGTATTCCAAATGTCAAACTGAATGTTTTCAAAGTTAAATTATTAGAACAATATGGCTGAATGGAGTGGCATGAAACTAGAAAGGCAACTCATGCATGGTGTTTTGATTAATTCTACCTCACCAGGAAATGTGGATTCTAAAAATAATGAAGCTAGAAATGATCATCTGTTTTTTTAAAAAAGCAAAAATATAAAGCAGCTTTTTCACAATAGTGCTAACTGAAATATATACTAGGTAAGAAAAATGAAGGCTAGCAGGAAACAAATCTTTGAAAATGAGATAACTAGACAGTAAATGTAGGTGATTGGCCTCCAAAACTATCTCATGGTCACTAGATTTTTCAACAGAATGAAGTAAATATTAAGGAAGTTAAGATGGGTGGATTTCACTAGAGTGAGAATATGGAAAAAAAAAACTTGTACAAAAGACTCCACTGAAAAACAGTATCATTGGGGCGCCTGGGTGGCGTAGTCGGTTAAGCGTCCGACTTCAGCCAGGTCACGATCTCGTGGTCCCAGAGTTCGAGCCCCGCGTCGGGCTCTGGGCTGATGGCTCAGAGCCTGGAGCCTGTTTCCGATTCTGTGTCTCCCTCTCTCTCTGCCCCTCCCCCGTTCATGCTCTGTCTCTCTCTGTCCCAAAAATAAAAAATAAAAATAAACGTTGGAAAAAAAAAAAAAAGAAAGAAAAACAGTATCATTTGTGAATGTCAGGTAAAGTGTTATATTTGTCCAAATTGGCCACAAAACATGTGTTAGATGATCTATTTGTGGGAAAAGAAAGCAGAAAGCCATTTAAATATACAAGCATAGGAATGCCTTAACCTCATTTGAAATAGGAGAGACACTTTCTGCAGACTTATTTTGCATTTTTATCTTTTCCATTTGTCACTAAGATGGAACTTTAACTTTTTTTTTTATATTTGTTCATGGATCTTAATTGTGATCTGATGACAGGTATATTTGTTATGCTCAAAATTAAAACAAAGATGTCTGTTAAGATTGATCTACAAAGCTACAAAGCATAATTTAAATCTCAAGGTACATAGTCCTACCTCCCCAAAAGATTTTAAAGTTTCTTTATAAGTGATATCATCTTGACTTGAAAAGTATCACATTATGCTCTAAATAACTCAATATACTCAGTTAATCATCTAACACATTCATTGATTTTGAATTTTCTCAGAGGACTGGCAATATTAAAACGTGCATCAAATGAATGCCTCAGATTTATAATAAAACATAGGTTTACCTAGATACTGTGACTGGAAACTAAGTAATATTTCATCACTGGGAGAAAATAAGTTAGCGTAATAGTAATAAACAGATTGTTGTAATTGACAGCTTCCTGCAGAACATAGGAACATTCACACACACTGTTCTAGTTTCACTGTGGTTGTTTGAAACCAAAGGAACTTGTAAATATGTCAGTGACTACAGACTGTTAAATAAATGTAGAGGAATTCAAGGCAAAGCAAACTCATTTCCCAGTAATATTATTTTAATCTATATCATTATCAAACAGAGGATATGTATTATTTATTTATTCATACACATAAACTAGTTTTGAAATCAAGTTAGAATGAGAGAAACTAACGATGATAAAGAAGTAAATTAAGTTTAGGGTAAAAGGAAAATTAATCCCACCACAGTAAAGCAGTCACTATTCTTTGGCCACAGATGTTGCCCATTTCAAACATTCATGCAATTTGTACTTGGGAGGGCTGCTAGCGACAGATGCTTTTTCCCTGGACAAGCAGAAATCTCCTTATTTCCAAGTTTGGATACATTGATCTGTATAGCTATTTCATGATAATGAATACAGTGGCACAACACAATGCATAGTCCAGATTCTAAGATCTGGGGAAAGTTCTTTGTGGAAGTTTCCTTAACTTTTCTTCTTCTCCTTAACTTTTATGAATGAACTATTTTTTTGTTTGTTTTTGCTCTGCAACATTTTCACATAATTATTTAAATAGACTTCGAATTTTCATAATTTCATACATATTCAAAATTAATAAATTTGCTCTGGCCCAGTACTGAAAAAAATTTATTTTTAAATTAGTACAAATTAGGGTGGCTCAGTCAGTTAAGCGTCCGACTTTGGCTCAGATCATGATCTCACCGTCTGTGAGTTCGAGCCCTGCGTTGAGTTCTGTGCCGACAGATCGGAGCCTGGAGCCTGCTTCAGATTCTGTGTGTGCCCCTCTCTCTGCCTCCTCTGCTTGCACTGTCTCCCTCTCTCTCAAAAATAAACTTTAAAAGAAAATGAGTACAAATTAGAAGCAAAGCACATGATGTAATAGGATGCAGGTCTCAAATCAAGCAGTATGACAAATTAAGGATGGTTGCAAACTTTTTCACACTCCTCCCACTGGAAAGTCAGGACTCTGCCCCTTCCCCTTGAATCTCATCTAGGCTGTGACTTATTTGACCAATAAAGTAGAAGTGACAAATTGCCAGTTACACCTCTAAGAAAACTGGCAATTTTCAACTTTGTCTTGGACCTCTGCGTTGTGGTATGCGAAGTATGACTAGCTGGAGACTGCTGGGAACTTCAGGGACCCCAAGAAAGCCATGTGGCAGACCTTTGGAGAGAAAGGTCATGAGGCGAGAGGAGGGAGAGAATGAGGGAGTGAAAAGGAAGAGAGAGGATGAGGCAGAGGAGAAAAGGAGAAGATAATGCAAGGCTAGCCACCCAGGTGTTCCAGCCTTAGCCTATTTTCTATTCTCCAAGATAAGGTTCTAGAAATTGTGCAGCAGAGATGGGCTGCCCCTGCTGTGTTTGGTTAAAATTCCAGATCCATAAATTCATGAGATATAATACTTATAAATTGTTATGTTTAAAGCCACTACATTTTGGGAGCAGTTTGTTATGCAGTAATAGGTAACTGGAACAAGTAGATTGAACATTAATCTGTATTTCATAGCCCCAAAGTTATATTTGATGGATCCCATTTTTTTTCACTAGATTGGCTGATGGTATTTTGAAGATTTTATCTTAACACATAAAATTTACCCAACATAAACATTCCAAATATCTGATTCTTCGGAAGGATTTACGAATTTTTAGCCTGAAATGACAGGTTAAATTAGTCAAAACAAATCAATTGAAAGTATGAACAGAACATAATGTAGTTAATTTTTTTTCTTAATGTTAACACTTTGGTAGTGTTTCTATGTGTCAGGCTCTGTAAGTGCTCCCAATACCCAGAAAATCCTCAAAGCTACTCTATGAAGTAGGTTTTACAAATGAGAGAGAGGGTGTACAGAGAGGTTGTAAGTTGCTCAACGTCACTCAGTTAAGTTAGTGGTAGGGCTGGGATCTGAACCCAGGGTGTCTAGCTCTGGATTCTGTGTTATTGCATTATGTAGCTTCCAATACCAAGTATTGCAATACAGCCATATCTCCCTAAGAATTTTATATACTATGATATATATTATATTCAATTTTTATTAATATATTGACAAACATAAATGTAAAGATAAGAGTGAATCTAGTGGTGCTTGGTGGCTCAGTCTGTTACACATCCAACTTTTGCTTTTGGCTTAGGTTATGATCTCATGGTTTGTGTGATCAAGCCCTGTGTCAGGCTCCATGTTGACAGTGCAGAGCCCCCTTGGGGTTCTCTCTCTCTTTTCTCTCTGTCCCTCCCCCTGCTTTCTCTCTTTCTCAAAATAAATAAATAAGTAAGTAAATAAATAAACAAACATTAAAAAAAGAAAACAGTTAATCTAGATCAGTATATCATAAATAACCCACAACTCTAACCATAGTATATGAACCTCTGAAATTCAAAGTACTTAGTCTAACAAAGGTTGAGATAGATTACATTTTGTTATTATTTTATGGCACTTATTACCACTAGTTGGTTCAAGACACATACTCTGTCTTTTTATATAAGTCAAGAAGATAATTTAGAAGAATGAAAGTGTTATTTCTTCTATCACAACAATTAAATTGTGGATCTAAGCTTTTCTATGAAGGCAATGTAGAAAGAATTAGCCAAACTAATTTATTTTATTTGCACTTTCTTTTTTTTTTTTTTTTTATTTTTTTTCAATGTTTTTTTATTTATTTTTGGGACAGAGAGAGACAGAGCATGAACGGGGGAGGGGCAGAGAGAGAGGGAGACACAGAATCGGAAACAGGCTCCAGGCTCCGAGCCATCAGCCCAGAGTCTGACGCGGGGCTCGAACTCACGGACCACGAGATCGTGACCTGGCTGAAGTCGGACGCTTAACCGACTGCGCCACCCAGGCGCCCCTTATTTGCACTTTCATATCAATTTCTTCATCATAGCGAATTTAGGAGGACACCTAGACTGCAAATCAGAACATAAGAGCTTTTCTAGGTTTTAAATGGGGATTTCCAATTCTGTTAACAGTTTCAACAGAATCTTCTATATTTACTGATAAATGGAGTGATCTTACTAATTAAAGCATTGGATCGGATTTCAAAGAAACAAGGCCCCCTTTCTGTGACTCATAACACAGATGACCTTAAGCATATAATAATATTACCATGCTATAGTATAATAGAATGAAAAAGTGAACATAACAATCTCAGCTCCATCCAGTGCACAAATTCTTTGGATCAAATAAGAATGCATATTAAAATGATTTCTAAACTGGAACATCCTTTCCAAATATAACATAGAATGATTATTATTGCTGCTGCTGTTATGAAATAGATGTCCATGTACTTTCTGGAAACATCTGTCACTTACAGTAAGACATAATTTTAATAATAAACTATATTCTGAGTTAGTGAATGGGAATTGCATTGGTTATTTAATAAATTAATCACTCAGAACCACAGAAACTTTCATCTTTTAACAAGAAATTTAGTAGGATAAATCAACCAAATGCCTATGAGTCTGATGACTTAGGTGATTAGGTGTGCAGTTGAGACCTATATGTGAGAATAACACTAATGTCTATAGATTTCTTTAAATGACAGATATTCTTTTAGAGTCAGTTTCTTGGGCCTCAAGTCAGTTAGCCTGTGGACATGACCAGTTGACTAGTTAATGTTGCCTTCACTGGTACAATGGTGCCAATCTGAGATTTAAAATAGTGATTTATAACAATCTTTGATTGTGACATGTTTCAGGAGCTGAGGGGGACTATATGCCTGCCAGCTACCTCCATTTATTTGCTATGTTATTGATGGACAGCAATAAAATACCTTCATTAATTAGCTAATCAAAAATTAAGTCTTTAGAAGGACTATATTTGGTCTTTTTAAAATATAAAGTTATTAAACATGCTAAGATGAAAACTGCTATGATGCATAATTCACTAAACAGGAGGAAAATTACCAAGAAGTTGTTTATTACAGCAGTTGTAATAGGTATACACATTTGGGCATAACTAAATTAGGACAAAAAGATTTCATCCCTCCGCCTGCTGTGATTTACCATGAAATCACATGAATCAAGGGACATATGGAAATAATGATTGCACTGATTGTCTTCTTTAAATGTCCTTGTGTGAAATAGAAGGATCAAACACAGGTTCTGGGAGCAATTTGCCTTTGCCAACTGAAACTTAGCCAAAAACAATTAATTTATATTGCATTCAACCATGAAGAACTTCAGAATACTTTCTCAGCTAAAACTTTACATTTTCTCATTACAGACTTATGATTTTCTATTACTAAGGTTTAAGGAGGATCTAAATTAATTATAATACATACTTTTTCAATATGTGGAAATGTTGATATTTCTAATACTATTTAAGTCAACAGTTTCTAATTAAAATATACAGCTATATATAGGGATATAAACCTGTCTTTATCAACATATATAAATTGAGACAACAAAATCTCAAGAATAAAAATCTAAAAAAACTTAAATAGTACATAAAATTACCAAGAAAGTTAAAACCATTAAAGAAAAATATTTCAAATATTAAAATCCTTACAATAATCAAGTTATTTTCTAATTTTTCATTGAGATACTCAAGCAAATGGACTGATGTCTATTTTTATTTGTTCCTCTAAAAAATCAAATCAGATCAGTATGGATTCTACAAGGTCACTGTGAATACATGATATTAAAACACAGCCAAATTCTGTAGCAACATAAATGTTTTTATGAGCAGCAGGTGTATTCTTTGAAAGACTGTAAAGCTATTAACAGCTCAGTAAGGAGTACATAATAATAGGCTGTTAACTCAGCCTCCCTTACAAGAGTACCAAGGAAGGACATTTGAAACCATTAAGATAAATGCATTTTAAAAAGTATCCAGTATGAATGCTTTATAAAGAGAGGTTCATTTAAACTTTATATCATTAAAGTAATGAACTTAGCCTTCTTGATTTGAATATGCCTAACCTAAAGAATTATTTAGTTACTCTGAATAAAAATAAAATCATAATTTTGAAACCAAATATGTTCCAGTCAGGTAAGTACTTGAAAAATGAATTCTAAGTTAGATTATGTTATTGTAATTTCCAGGATTTGAGGTTTAGTCCAACAAAAATTTACAATACCTAATACAGGTGTCTACCACCTGAGAGTTTAATAAGTCTATTTTAATAAATGAATGAGTGATTTCCTAAGATAATTTATACATTGTTGACACTTTAGTTGCTCATTCTGTAAAAATTATTTGTGATTTAATTCCCATAAGGTTATCTCTAGGTATATGATTCATTTGTCATATTTCATGCAGCTGTAAACTATTTTATTTCTAAACTATTTCTGGAAGTTTACTTATTATTCTGCATACATTTTTTTAAATGATGTGACAGTTTTCCACATTTGAATTCTAGAATTTCACCATATAGGATTCATAGCTTGATGAGCTAACATAATATTCATATTAGGTCTTTGAATTATTTCCATTTTTAAAAAAACAATTGGAATTGTTTGTACAAACTGACCTTTCCAAAAATTGGTATGTTTATTTTAAGGTGTTTTCTCTAAGTGGAACTTCTTAGTCAAAATGTATGAGAAGTTTTACAGTTCTTTACATATTTCTAGATAGTGCCTTGGAAAAATTAAACCATATTATAGAGCTTTGAAAAAAAGTAGAACGACTTTGGTTTTACTACTTTACTGAAACTATTTTCATCCATAGTTGCCACAATCATTGAATCATTTAAAATTTTCTTTAAATTAAAAAAATTGGGATGTCAAAATGTTTCTGTTTATAGTGAGGCATAGAATATTTTGTGATGCTCAATGAGCTATAACTACTGTGTTTTTTTTTAATCAGTTTGAATAGAGTTTTATAAAAAATATTTAACTTGATTTAGCTATAAAACCATATAATATTTGAAATTTAATAAAAATAGGACAAAAACATAGTTTTAATTTTTCTTTCTTAGAGCTTTTGCTTCAAATTCATGCTTCAGTGAAATAAAAAAAGCTACACATCAGAATACTAGTTATTTAATAAAGATACTGGAAGTGATATACTTTAGCAATGAGTATCACTTTTCCATAGCCCTCATTCTCAAAATAAAGACAAAAATTCAGAAGAGAAAATATACATATATCATTTTAAAATAATATTTTCCTACTATAGAAGTATGAATGAGCTAAAACAAACATTTGTTTTTATAATTTCTATATTTGGAAGTGGTAAAATTTGGCTTGAAACAAAATTTCCCAAAGGGTTTTCCATGGAACATTATTTTCAAGCAATGTGTGTCATTAAGGTAATTTTTTTTAAAAAAAGTTCTGTGATTGCGTAAGTTTGGATCTTCTAGTGAGCAGATTACAAAATCATTCCATCATCATTTCAAAATGAAATTGTGGAGTGTCTGGGTGGCTCAGTGCATTAAGCGACAGACTTGATTTTTGCCTGGGTCATGATCTCAAGGTTTGTGAGATCGAGCTCCACATCAGGCTCAAACAAAAGTAAAGAACAAAATGAACTTGAAAGTGAAGATATTTATGGAGAGAAATACAAGTGTAGGTAAAATGGGAAAGGGATTAAGTAGACAAGAAGAGCTTTCAAATCATAATGCATAATGCGGATATGACTCCTCTAAAAAGAGAGGCAAAGAAACAGGATTGGATAGAAAATGTCTCAGATGGCAGTGCAAATCTGAAAGTCTTGCCAAGCATTCAAGGGCTCCCAAGAGAATAGTGTCTGTCAGAAGAATTTTGCATTTGTCAAGAAAGCCTTGGCTTTAGGACCAGAGGCCAGGAGGGATGGGGCTTTGATAGGAAAGCTGCAGTAGAAGCTAAAGGCGCAGCATTTTCTCTCTCTCTTTCTTTTTTTAATGTATGTTTATTTATTTATTTGTTTATTTTTTGAGAGAAAGAGAGAGCACTAGCCAGGGAGGAGCAGTTAGAGGGGGACAGAGAATCTGGAGCAGGCCCTGAGCTGACAGCAGAGAGTCTGATGTTGTTGGGCTTAAACTCACAAACTGTGAGATCAGGAGCTGAGCCAGAGTCAGATGCTCAACCGACTGAGCCACTCAGAAGCCTGGCAGCTTCTCTTTGAAAGTGAGAGAATCCTGCTTTTGAACCCTCCCTGCAGCAACTGGAATGAGATCTCCTGAAAGGAGATCTAAGTAATATACTTTGTATGACTTCCACCAAGGTCGAATAAATTTGGAAGACGTTAGGTTAAGTAAAGTTAAGTAGGTTACTTTACTGCTGGCTTTCCCTGAGCATTTAATATGTCCATGTGATTTGTCAAATTCCAGAGATGAAAACTATATGCTACATATTTCAAATTGATTTGACCATGCAACCCTGGTGATAAAAACATCCACTGAGACTAGCTGTAGAGTACATACTTTGGGAAACATCAGTATAAGATGTACTAAATTAATATAAATTCTGAGATACCATGAGTCATATTGTATGGACTATTTTCTGTCTCAAAGGTACCTAAATTAGGTCTATCTCTGCATTCCTTCCCTATCCAACCCCTTACCTTTTTTCACAGAGGTATTTGCTATTGGTAATTTTGTGTTGAGTCTACACTTGTTTAAAAAGTTAGTATTATCACATCTGTATGAGTTCATATACTACACTGTTAAGTTTTATATGTCTTTGAGCTTTCTCCAAATATTGTTATACTGTATGTAGTCTTCTAGGACTATGTTATGTTTTAAAGTTTATCATACTGTGACAGTACATTGTTCATAATGTTGACTAGTACATTATGTTCAAGTACAATTATACATAATATTCATTCATTTTCACTAATAATATATTACTCATGTTCCACCAAACTATAGTGGACTAAACTTTAGTCATTTTCTTGATGAAATTAGGTTAAAAAATGTTTTATTATACAAGAAAGGGGAACCTTCTTGCACTGTTGATGGGAATGCGAACTGGTGAAACCACTGTAGAAAACAGTATGGAGGTTCCTCAAAAAGTTGAAAATAGAACTATCCTGATTTTGGAGGGAAGATGGCGGCGTAGGAGGACGCTGGGCTCACCGCGCGTCCTGCTGATCACTTAGATTCCACCTACACCTGCCTAAATAACCCAGAAAACCACCAGAGGATTAGCAGAACGGAGTAGCCGGAGCCAAGCGCAGAAGAGAGGCCCACGGAAGAGGGTAGGAAGGGCGGCGAGGCGGTGCGCGCTCCACGGACTGGCGGGAGGGAGCCGGGGCGGAGGGGCGGCTCGCCGGCCAAGCAGAGCCCCCAAGTCTGGCTTGCAAAAAGCGGAGGGGCCTGACGGACTGTGTTCCGACAGCAAGCGCGACTTAGCGCCTGGGAGGTCATAAGTTAACAGCTCTGCTCAGAAAGCGGGAAGGCTGGAGGACAAAGGGAAGGAAAGCTGCTGAGCCCCCGGACCACAGAGCTCAGTTTGGTGGGGAACAAAGGCGCTCGCCAGCGCCATCTTCCCTGCCCATCCCCCAGCCAAAATCCCAAAGAGAACCAGTTCCTGCCAGGGAACTTGCTCGCTCCGCGCAAACACCCAACTCTGCGCTTCTGCGGAGCCAAACCTCCGGCAGCGGATCTGACTCCCTGCTGCTGCCACAGGGCCCCTCCTGAAGTGGATCACCTAAGGAGAAGCAAGCTAAGCCTGCCCCTCCTGCCCCTGTGCACCTTGCCTACCCACCCCAGCTAAGACGCCAGATCCCCAGCATCACAAGCCTGGCAGTGTGCAAGTAGCCCAGACAGGCCACCCCACCCCACAGTGAACCCTGCCCCTAGGAGAGGGGAAGAGAAGGCACGCACCAGTCTGACTGTGGCCCCAGCGGTGGGCTGGGGACAGACATCAGGTCTGACTGCGGCTCCGCCCACCAACTCCAGTTATACACCGCAGCACAGGGGAAGTGCCCTGCAGGTCCTCACCACGCCAGGGACTATCCAAAATGACCAAGCGGAAGAATTCCCCTCAGAAGAATCTCCAGGAAATAACAACAGCTAATGAGCTGATCAAAAAGGATTTAAATAATATAACAGAAAGTGAATTTAGAATAATAGTCATAAAATTAATCGCTGGGCTTGAAAACAGTATAGCTGACAGCAGAGAATCTCTTGCTACAGAGATCAAGGGACTAAGGAACAGTCACGAGGAGCTGAAAAACGCTTTAAATGAAATGCATAACAAAATGGAAACCACGACAGCTCGGATTGAAGAGGCAGAGGAGAGAATAGGTGAACTAGAAGATAAAGTTATGGAAAAAGAGGAAGCTGAGAAAAAGATAAAAAAATCCAGGAGTATGAGGGGAAAATTAGAGAACTAAGTGATACACTAAAAAGAATATACGCATCATTGGTATCCCAGAGGAGGAAGAGAGAGGGAAAGGTGCTGAAGGGGTACTTGAAGAAATAATAGCTGAGAACTTCCCTGAACTGGGGAAGGAAAAAGGCATTGAAATCCAAGAGGCACAGAGAACTCCCTTCAGACGTAACTTGAATCGATCTTCTGCACGACATATCATAGTGAAACTGGCAAAATACAAGGATAAAGAGAAAATTCTGAAAGCAGCAAGGGGTAAACGTGCCCTCACATATAAAGGGAGACCTATAAGACTCGTGACTGATCTCTCTTTTGAAACTTGGCAGGCCAGAAAGAGTTGGCACGAGATTTTCAGTTTGCTAGACAGAAAAAATATGCAGCCGAGAATCCTTTATCCAGCAAGCCTGTCATTTAGAATAGAAGGAGAGATAAAGGTCTTCCCAAACAAACAAAAACTGAAGGAATTTGTCACCACTAAACCAGCCCTCCAAGAGATCCTAAGGGGGACCCTGTGAGACAAAGTACCAGAGACATCACTACAAGCATAAAACATACAGACATCACAATGACTCTAAACCCATATCTTTCTATAATAACACTGAATGTAAATGGATTAAATGCGCCAACCAAAAGACATAGGGTATCAGAATGGATAAGAAAACAAGACCCATCTATTTGCTGTCTACAAGAGACTCATTTTAGACCTGAGGACACCTTTAGATTGAGAGTGAGGGGATGGAGAACTATTTATCATGCTACTGGAAGCCAAAAGAAAGCTGGAGTAGCCATACTTCTATCAGACAAACTAGACTTTAAATTAAAGGCTGTAACAAGAGATGAAGAAGGACATTATATAATAGTGACAGGGTCTATCCATCAGGAAGAGCTAACAATTATAAATGTCTATGCGCCGAATACTGGAGCGCCCAAATATATAAAACAATTACTCATAAACACAAGCAACCTTATTGATAAGAATGTGGTAATTGCAGGGGACTTTAACACCCCACTTACAGAAATGGATAGATCATCTAGACACACGGTCAATAAAGAAACAAGGGCCCTGAATGAGACATTGGATCAGATGGACTTGACAGATATATTTAGAACTCTGCATCCCAAAGCAACAGAATATACTTTCTTCTCGAGTGCACATGGAACATTCTCCAAGATAGATCATATACTGGGTCACAAAACAGCCCTTCATAAGTTTACAAGAATTGAAATCATACCATGCATACTTTCAGACCACAATGCTATGAAGCTTGAAATCAACCACAGGAAAAAGTCTGGAAAACCTCCAAAATAATGGAGGTTAAAGAACACCCTACTAACGAATGAGTGGGTCAACCAGGCAATTAGAGAAGAAAGTAAAAAATATATGGAAACAAACGAAAATGAAAATACAACAATCCAAACGCTTTGGGATGCAGCGAAGGCAGTCCTGAGAGGAAAATACATTGCAATCCAGGCCTATCTCAAGAAACAAGAAAAATCCCAAATACAAAATCTAACAGCACACCTAAAGGAAATAGAAGCAGAACAGCAAAGGCAGCCTAAACCCAGCAGAAGAAGAGAAATAATAAAGATCAGAGGAGAAATAAACAATATAGAATCTAAAAAAAACTGTAGAGCAGATCAACGAAACCAAGAGTTGGTTTTTTGAAAAAATAAACAAAATTGACAAACCTCTAGCCAGGCTTCTCAAAAAGAAACGGGAGATGACCCAAATAGATAAAATCATGAATGAAAATGGAATTATTACAACCAATCCCTCAGAGATACAAACAATTATCAGGGAATACTATGAAAAATTATATGGCAACAAATTGGACAACCTGGAAGAAATGGACAAATTCCTGAACACACACACTCTTCCAAAACTCAATCAGGAGGAAATAGAAAGCTTGAACAGACCCATCACCAGCGAAGAAATTGAATCGGTTATCAAAAATCTCCCAACAAATAAGAGTCCAGGACCAGATGGCTTCCCAGGGGAGTTCTACCAGACGTTTCAAGCAGAGATAATACCTATCCTTCTCAAGCTATTCCAAGAAATAGAAAGGGAAGGAAAACTTCCAGACTCATTCTATGAAGCCAGTATTACTTTGATTCCTAAACCAGACAGAGACCCAGTAAAAAAAGAGAACTACAGGCCAATATCCCTGATGAATACGGATGCCAAAATTCTCAATAAGATACTAGCAAATCGAATTCAACGGCATATAAAAAGAATTGTTCACCATGATCAAGTGGGATTCATTCCTGGGATGCAGGGCTGGTTCAACACTCGCAAATCAATCAACGTGATACATCACATTAACAAAAAAAGAGAGAAAAACCATATGATCCTGTCAATCGATGCAGAAAAGGCCTTTGACAAAATCCAGCACCCTCTTAATAAAAACCCTTGAGAAAGTTGGGATAGAAGGAACATACTTAAAGATCATCAAAGTCATTTATGAAAAGCCCACAGCTAACATCATCCTCAACGGGGAAAAACTGAGAGCTTTTTCCCTGAGATCAGGAACACGACAGGGATGCCCACTCTCACCGCTGTTGTTTAACATAGTGCTGGAAGTTCTAGCATCAGCAATCAGACAACAAAAGGAAATCAAAGCATCAAAATTGGCAAAGATGAAGTCAAGCTTTCGCTTTTTGCAGATGACATGCTATTATACATGGAAAATCCGACAGACTCCACCAAAAGTCTGCTAGAACTGATCCATGAATTCAGCAAAGTTGCAGGATACAAAATCAATGTACAGAAATCAGTTGCATTCTTATACACTAACAATGAAGTAACAGAAAGACAAGTAAGGAAACTGATCCCATTCACAATTGCACCAAGAAGAATAAAATACCTAGGAATAAATCTAACCAAAGATGTAAAGGATCTGTATGCTGAAAACTATAGAAAGCTTATGAAGGTAATTGAAGAAGATTTAAAGAAATGGAAAGACATTCCCTGCTCATGGATTGGAAGAATAAATATTGTCAAAATGTCAATACTACCCAAAGCTATCTACACATTCAATGCAATCCCAATCAAAATTGCACCAGCATTCTTCTCGAAACTAGAACAAGCAATCCTAAAATTCATATGGAACCACAAAAGGCCCCGAATAGCCAAAGTCATTTTGAAGAAGAAGACCAAAGCAGGAGGCATCACAATCCCAGACTTTAGCCTCTACTACAAAGCTGTCATCATCAAGACAGCATGGTATTGGCACAAAAACAGACACATAGACCAATGGAATAGAATAGAAACCCCAGAACTAGACCCACAAACGTATGGCCAACTCATCTTTGACAAAGCAGGAAAGAACATCCAATGGAAAAAAGACAGTCTCTTTAACAAATGGTGCTGGGAGAACTGGACAGCAACATGCAGAAGGTTGAAACTAGACCACTTTCTCACACCAGTCACAAAAATAAACTCAAAATGGATAAAGGACCTGAATGTGAGACAGGAAACCATCAAAACCCTAGAGGAGAAAGCAGGAAAAGACCTCTCTGACCTCAGCCGTAGCAATCTCTTACTCGACACATCCCCAAAGGCAAGGGAATTAAAAGCAAAAGTGAATTACTGGGACCTTATGAAGATAAAAAGCTTCTGCACAGCAAAGGAAACAACCAACAAAACGAAAAGGCAACCAACGGAATGGGAAAAGATATTTGCAAATGACATATCGGACAAAGGGCTAGTATCCAAAATCTATAAAGAGCTCACCAAACTCCACACCCGAAAAGCAAATAACCCAGTGAAGAAATGGGCAGAAAACATGAATAGACACTTCTCTAAAGAAGACATCCAGATGGCCAACAGGCACATGAAAAGATGTTCAGCGTCGCTCCTTATCAGGGAAATACAAATCAAAACCACACTCAGATATCACCTCACGCCACTCAGAGTGGCCAAAATGAACAAATCAGGAGACTCTAGATGCTGGAGAGGATGTGGAGAAACGGGAACCCTCTTGCACTGTTGGTGGGAATGCAAATTGGTGCAGCCACTCTGGAAAGCAGTGTGGAGGTTCCTCAGAAAATTAAAAATAGACCTACCCTATGACCCAGCAATAGCACTGCTAGGAATTTATCCAAGGGACACAGGAGTACTGATGCATAGGGGCACTTGTACCCCAATGTTCATAGCAGCACTCTCAACAATAGCCAAATTATGGAAAGAGCCTAAATGTCCATCAACTGATGAATGGATAAAGAAATTGTGGTTTATATACACTATGGAATACTACGTGGCAATGAGAAAAAATGAAATATGGCCTTTTGTAGCAACGTGGATGGAACTGGAGAGTGTGATGCTAAGTGAAATAAGCCATACAGAGAAAGACAGATACCATATGGTTTCACTCTTATGTGGATCCTGAGAAACTCAACAGGAACCCATGGGGGAGGGGAAGGAAAAAAAAAAAAAAAAAGAGGTTAGAGTGGGAGAGAGCCAAAGCATAAGAGAATGTTGAGAACTGAGAGCAAACTGAGGGTTGATGGGGGGTGGGAGGGAGGAGAGGGTGGGTGATGGGTATTGAGGAGGGCACCTTTTGGGATGAGCACTGGGTGTTGTATGGAAACCAATTTGACAATAAATTTCATAAAAAAATAAAAAAAATAAAAAAAATAAAAAAAAATAAAAATAAATAAAGAAAATAGAACTATCCTATGATCCAGCCATTGCACTAGTAGATATTTACCCAAAGAATACAAAAATACGATTGAAAGGGATACATACACCCCAATGTTTATAGCAGCATTATCTACAATAGTCAAATTATGGAAACAGCTCAATGTCCATCAACTGATGAATGGATAAAGAGGATATGGTAGATTTATACAACGGAATATTACTCAACCATAAAAAATAATGAAATCTTGTCATTTGCAATGACATGTATGGGGCTATAGAATATTATACTAAGTGAAAAGTCAGAGAAAGACAAATACCATATGATTTTACTCATATGTTGAATTTAAGAAACAAAACAAATGAGCAAAGGGAAACAGAAAAGGAGAGAGAGACAAACCAAGAAACAGATTCTCCACTATAAAGAATTAATTGGTGGTTACCAGAAGAGAGGCTGGTGGAGAGATGGTTGAAATAAGTGATGGAGATTAAGATGTGCACTTGTGATCAGCACTGGGTGTTGTATGGAAGTGTTGAATCATTATAATGTACACCAGAAACTAATATTACACTGTATATTAACTAATTGGAAACTTTGCTTATTTTTCATTTTTGAGAGAGAAAGAGTGTGAGTAGGGAAGGTTCAGAGAAAGAGGGAGACAGAGGATCTGAAGCAGGGCCCAATGCAGGGCTCAAACTCATGAGCTGTGAGATCATGACCTGAGCCAAAATTGGATATTCAACCAACTGAGCCACCTAGGTGATCTTTAACTAACTGGAATTTAAGTAAAAACCTAAAAAACCCTCAACCAACCTAAAACAAAAACAAAAACAAAAACCACAATCCTTCCTTAAACAGTGTAGGATATTGTCTTTATCCATATAAGATTTTTACAGTATATACATAGTGAAAATGCTATGTATTTTCATAGGATAATGAAAATGTAGGACTTTAAAATATTATTTCCCCAAATGATTTATAAATTTACACCCATGCTAACAATATCAGAGTTCCTATTGCTCTACATCATCTTCAATTCTTAGAAATATCTTGTTGTGTTGAGCACTGGGTGTTACATGTAAGTGATGAATCACTAAATTCTACTCCTGAAATCAATATCACATTATATGTTAACTAACTGGAATTTAAGTAAAAATTAAAAAAAAAAGTAACAAATGTTTAAGTACAAAAACAAAAAAAGAAACATCACATTTCTTAATTATTGCCAATCTAGTATGTATAAAATGTTATCTCAATGTGGTTTCAATTCACATTTTCCTTATTACTAATGAAATGAGCATATTTTCTTACATAGGTTCATTTTTTTTTTTACTCAAAATACCCATTTTATTTATTTATTTATTTATTTATTTATTTATTTATTTATTTAAGTTTCATGTTTTATGGGTTGATATTTTTTATTAGGTTGTTCTTTTTCTTATTATTTTATACGGTTTCTTTATGTATTTTGGTTAATAATCCCCTTACTAGCTATATATATGACAGGCATCTTCTGCTTTGTGGCTTATCTTTTTATAATCTTAATAGAGTCTTTTGAAAGAAAGAGTTCTTAAATTAAAATTGTCAATTTGTATTTTATGATAAAGACTTGCATATCATTTATGAAACCTTTTCCTTATTCAAGGTGAGAAAAATAATATTTCATATTTTTCTTCTAAAATATTAAAAAAAACCCTATTTAAAAATTTTTCTTATCACATTTATGTCCTTAGAATATTTGGACTTAATTTTTATAAGTAATTTAAATGGAATAAATGGAATCCAGTTTCTTTCTTTCTGTTTTCTTACTGTAGAGATTGCCTAGCACCATATAACGAATAAGCCATGATTTTCCTAATGATCTGCAGTGACACCTCTGTGTCAGATGCTTAAGGTCCATACATATGTAGGTCTGCTTCTGGGTTCTCTGTCAGGATACATTCAGCAGGTTTTCTCACTCTGCAGCAACATCACTTAGCATTAATGACTATAGAGTAACTCTTTATATCTGTCAAGACATGTAATCCTGACTGATTTTAATCAGAAATGCCTTGCTCATTCATTGTCCCTCTTTTATTTTCATTGCCATATTAATTTTAGAGTCAGTGTGTCAATTTTTACAAAAAGACATGTGAGAATTTTTGTTAGAATTGCATTGAGTCTATATCATTTGAGGAAAAATGACCTCTCTATGATAGTTTCCCTTATCCATGAATGCAGACTCTCCATTTATTTAAGTGTTTTTAAATGTTTTGCTATAAAATGTTACACTTGTTTTGCATATATTGAGATATTTAGATTTATTCCCAAATACATCACAAATTATATTGCTATTACAAATGTAATTTCCTTGAAAATTATGTTTGCTGTTTGTTGCTGGTATGTAGATAGGCAATTTAATTTCTATAGCCATCCACCCTGATACAGTCTAATTATTTAAACAACCTGTATATAAATTTGGTGAAAATTTCTATGTGGAGAGTCATATAATCTGAGATAATGTAAGTTTTCCTTTTACAACTCATATGATTATATTATTTATTTTTATCTAATTGAAATGGCTAGAACTTATCATGTTTAGTAGAAACAATGGTAACAGGCATTTTCCTATAGTTGCTGTTTTTAGGAGATTTACTTTAATATTTGATTATTTTCTTGATTTTAATTGCCTTAAACAACTTATCTTATGCTCCTAGTTTCCTAAGAATTATACTCAAGAATGGGTATTGGAGGGGAACCTGGGAGGCTTAGTTGGTTAAGCATCTGACTCCTGATATCAGCTCAGGTCATGATCTTGTGGTCTGGAGATCAAGCCCCATGTGGGGCTCCACGCTGTGTGTGGAGCCTGCTTGAGATTCTCTGTCTCCCCCTCTACCCTCCCCCAAATAAATAAATAAATCATATAAAAGGAATAGGTATTATATATCAAATGCCTTTTCTGCATCTATTGAGAGCATCCTCCTTTAATCTCCTATCATAAATTATATTTATAAATTGTTTACTGTTAAAACCTTTATGTATTCCTGAAATTAATTTAACTTAGTAATTTTTTGTTTTGTTTTTTTGTTTGATTAGTTTGCTAATATTTAGTTTAGGATTTTGTAGCTATGTTTCTGAGATTTGCCTGTAATTATTTCTCCTACATTTGGTTCTATTTCAGTTAGAGTTATTCTGGTCATATAGAATGCATTTCATAGAATTCCTTATTTTTTTCTGTTCTTAGGAAGTGTTTGCATGTTTGGAATGATGTGTTCCTTGAAAGTTTGGTAAACTGACTTCTAAAACTGACTTCTAAAACCAGAATCTCTGAATTTTAAAACCATTTTATCCATTGATTCAAATCATTCGTTAAATAACTATTATACCTATCAAAAAACTAGTTAAATAACTATTCAAGTTATCAACTTCTTCAGTTATATTTGGTAAATATTTTTATGCAACTTTTGTTTAGTCTATGCAATTTTTCATACTTATTTGTACAAAGTTGATCTTGGTAAATTCATTATCTTTTCAACCCTACAATATTTGTTATTCTATCCTCATTATTATTATCATTAATTTTTGGTTTCTTATTTCTTTTACTTTGATCAATCTATCTCAGGTTTTATATAACTTATTGATCTTTTTCAACTTTTGGTTTTGTTGATCTTCTCTTTGTATATATTTTGTGTGTGTGTATTTTCTTGATTCTATTCTTGTGATCATTTCCTTCCTTCTACTTTCCCTGGGTTTATGTCTTTTTTTTTTCATCTTCTGCTAAATGCATAAATAGAATACTTCATTACTTTTGGGAATTTATTATTTTATAATATGGCAATTTGTTATGCATTTCCATTTATGAACTGCTTACATTGCATTGCATACTTTGTGCTATGTAATATTTTCATTATTGTTCAATTAGAAGTACCTTAATTTCCTTTATGATATCTTCTTTTACCCATAAATGCTATTTTTAGCCAGCATTTGAGTTTTCTTCTTGAAATACAATTTTATACATATAATGTTTGTTCAGATTTGTGTGTACACTTACTATTTATTCATTTTTGGCTTCTTATACTTTCCTTTTGGAATAATTTTCCCTCTTACTGAAGCCATCTTTTTGGAGTTCCTTTATAGTAGGTCTTTTGGTGACAAACTCTTTCTGTTTATATCTAAATGCCTATATTTTACTCTTGTTCATAGATGATTCTGGGTTGACAAGTGTTCTCTATCAAAAATTTGAAGGTAATATTCTTCAATCTTCTGCTTTCTGTTGTGCTAAGAGGTTTACTTTAATTCTAATTGTCATTCCTTTGTCAAAAGAATGACAAATAAGTCTAATTTAAAAATTATCCCTTTTGTCTATTTCTTTACATTCGCAGTTCTACTAAAAAGTTTCTAGACATTAGTTCTTATTTTTCTTATTTCAAACATGTTGTACTTTGTGGATTCATTGGTTCTAGAAAATTCATAGTCATTACTCATGTAAGTATTGGATGCTTTCCATTCCTTCTGTTTTTATCTTGCTTAGAATCCAGCTTAGTGTATATTAGATTTTGTTATTCTATTTTTCACATTTCTGTATTCTTCTTTTATAAAATTTCCTTCAACTTGTCTCTCTTGGGTGAGTTCTGAGCAACATTTTCAGATACATCTTCACGTTTAGTAAAGGTCTCCTGTTACTGTTTATCATATATTAATGAATGCAAGTTTAACACATTAGCTGCATTTTTCTTATAATAATCATGTATTTTAATTTTATAAGTTCCCTTTTCCCCTAATCTGCCTATTCTTTCTCATTTTCATGATTGTATTTGTTATTTTTTAAACATTGTATATATAGCTGTTCTATGTGTGATTCTTTAACATATTTAGTCCTTGAGATTTTAAATCTGTTGCTGATTGTTTCTGATGACTCATTCATGTTTTTATTCATGTTTTTCTTTCTCTTGTACTTGGTGTTCTTTGATTATGATATTATTGCTTAATCATAATCTGTGATGGAGTCCTACATTTTCTCCAGAAAGAATTTACATGTATGTGTGTGAGTACCTAGGGGCTGCTGATGAATTGGTGCCACCTCAGTTTTCCTTGAGCATCTTGGCTCTCTCAACACAGGAAACCCAGGAGCCATTTCCCCTCCTCACTGGTGGCCTAATACTCTAATTTTTATAATGGTGCTTTTAGAATACTGAGAAATCTACTGTCTGAGAAAGCCCATCATACCAAACTGATGGTGTATTTCTCCTCCCCATTCAGATGATGATGATGATTTTGGACAAGCAAAAACAAGTACTTGAAATTTTCCTTTAGCTTTTGTGAGAAGAAAATAAAAAAAAATATGCTTTATACATACCTATTTATTTTGCCAAGGAAGAGCCTTTAGATATACTTAGTCTGACATCATTCTAGAAAACAATAAACCACTTTCTACCAAGACTAAGTGACATGGCACCTTTTTCAATGAAAACACTCCATAAACATAGGACAAAAAAGTGGAAGTTTAGGGGTAACAGATCATTCATTCATACAATCACATATTTCTCAATTTTTTATTGCATTATTACATTATGTCTGGCAAAGTACTAGTTGCTGGAAACGCAAAGATGCATCAGACATGATTCCAATATGACTCACAATCTAGCACAGAGAGACGAGCATGGTCAGAAAGGCCTGCAGTAACATGCAATTCGCTTTTGTCCTTACAAAATCTTCTTTACTTAGTAACTGACATATATGTTTAAAATAGAATAAAATTGCAAGGAAAAATATATTGGAACTA
Organism: Herpailurus yagouaroundi; assembly: GCF_014898765.1. Lineage (NCBI taxonomy): Eukaryota > Metazoa > Chordata > Mammalia > Carnivora > Felidae > Herpailurus > Herpailurus yagouaroundi. Next base: position 46,127,061 of record NW_024412403.1, on the reverse strand, counting down.
TAATTGTCTTAAAATATACATCTGATCATGGGTCTACATTTCCTGAAATGCTTTCCATTTTGAAACAATGCAATATTTTGCTTGGATTCATCCCAAACTAAATATGTTGGGAAATAAAATTTGTGACTCAAATGTACTATCATGATTGCAAACATTTTAAAGAAAGACATTTATAAATACCTATCTTGATTTGGGCATTCAAAAAGGAAAATAAGTGGATAAGAGGTATAAATTAACTAGCTTCCTGAGTGATAGATTGAGTAAAAATAATTGAAAGTTTAAATGGTATTAATGAAAGATATAAAAATAGTCTACAGTCATGAAAGGCATGAAATTTTTAACGACAGTGAATTATATTGTAAGCATATTTAACCAAATACAATAAAGTACTACTTAAACTATTTAATATCATCCTTATCCTGAATCTGCAGTGACAAGCAGCGCCACATGTCAATGTTTGAGGGGTATTTGTTGAGTGCAGGAAGGGAGGAAGAAAGGAAGGAAAATTGTTGGGGAGACTTGGCTTGCTTCTGCACTGTTGCAGCCTCAGCTCTTCTTTGTCCCTTGCTGTATTTAAGCTTAGGGAAATGTCTTTTTCTTGAACTTGACAACTTCCTTGAGTTTCTTTTTGTCTTGGGTTCTCACAAAAATGTTCTCTTTGCCTTAAATGCTTTTGTCTACCCATTTTGCCACAACTATTAATACTAAGTGTCTCCTCATTGTGGGCTAGCACCTAAGCCAAAAATGAACATGTTTTCTCTCTTTAATTATTTAAAGTTGTATCCACAAAGGATTTTTATTACAGAAACTCACTTAACTCTAAATTCTAATGTAAGTGTAGATTGCAAAGAGTCTTTGATTTAACGTTCAGGGTACAGAGTGTGTGAAAGAAGAAATTCTGGATTTGCTGTCAGGCAGATAGCAAAAATGTGTAGCTCAGGGGCATTAGTTTCTTCTTTTCATTTCTATCTTTGTTCTTTGTTTTGTCCTCTATTAAAATAAAATATTAATAGAAGGTAAAGTGTTCATTTTTTAGAATAAAAAAGGAGTATATATTTTAGATTTCTCTATCCTGTAGATTACAGTTCTTGAGCCAAAATTGGGTTCTAAAGTTCTGGCAATTAAGTGACATTAAGAAATATATGTTATTTTTTGACAATAAACCATATAACACTAGAGTTAGAAAATTAGATTTTTCCTCAAATATTACTCAAGTAGGAAAATACAAGTGTTTCCATTCATGCCTTTCTGCCCCCCCCCCACCACCATACACAAAGGTTACTGAATAAATCAGTAGACAGTAACTTCAACCATTGTTTTTTTGAAGGCAGAATCTGGGTTTATATAATACATTGCAGACAGTTTCTGATCATGTAATTTCTTTTCTTTTTCCTTTACTTTTTTATTTATTTAAATCCAAGTTAGTCAACATATAGTGTAATAATGGTTTCAGGAGTAGAATTAAGTGACTCATCACTTACATGTACTACCCAGTCCTCATCCCAACAAGTGCCCTCCTTATTACCTATCATCCAGTTAGCCAAACCTCCAGTGACCTCCCTCTAGTAACCCTCAGTTTGTTCTCTATATTTAAGAGTCTCTTATGGCTTGTCTCCCTCTCTGCTTTTATTATATTTTTGCTTCCCTTCTCTTATGCCCATCTGTTTTGTTTCTTAAATTCCACATATGAGTGAAATCATATATTTTTGTTTCTCTGACTGACTTATTTCGCTTAGCATAATACACTCTTGTTCCATCCATGCCGTTGCAAATGGGAAAATTTCATTCTTTTTGATCACCAAGTAATATTCCACTGTATTTATATACCACATCTTCTTTATTCATTCATCAGTCAATGGACATTTGGGCTCTCTCCATTGTTTGGCTATTGTTGATAGCACTGCTATAAACAGTGGGGTGCATGTGCTCTTTTGAATCAGTAGTTTTGTATCCTTTGGGTAAATACTTAGTAGTGGAATTGCTGGGTCAAAGAATAGTTCTATTTTTAATTTTTTGAGGAACCTCCATACTGTTTTCCAGAGTGGCTGCACCAGTCTGCATTCCCACCAACTGTGCAAAGGCACATCGCTTTCTTCACATCCTCACCAACATCTGTTGTTTCCTGAGTTATTAATTTTAGCCATTCTGACAGGAATGAGACAGAATTACAAAATACTGGTCACATCAGGAGACTAATATTGGATGATAGGATAGTCTCTTCAGCAGATAGTATTGAGAAAACTGAACAATGACATACAAAAGAATGAAACTGGACCACTTTCTTATACCATACACACACACACAAAATTTAAAGGATGAAAGACCTTAAATGAGAGACAGGAAACCACCAAAATCATAGAGGAGAAAACAGGCAGCAACCACTTTGACCTCAGCTGTAGCAACTATTTACTAGCCATGTCTCCAGATATAAGGGAAACAAAAGCAAAAATGAACTATTGGGACCTCATGAAGATAAAAACCTGCATAGGAAAGGAAATAATCAACAAATGTAAAAGGCAACCAAAAGAATTGGAGAAGATATTTGCAAATGACATATTGGACAAAGGGTTAGTATCCAAAATCTATAAAGAATTTATCAAACTCAACACCTAGAAAACAAATAATCCATTGAGAAAATAGGCAGAAGACATGAATAGACCTTTTTCCAAAGAAGACATCCAGATGGCTATTAGGCATATGAAAAGATGCTCGACATCACTCATCAGGAAAATGCAAATCTGATCATCTAATTGAACAAAGGGACAGAGATCAGAGACTGTGTGAATGTGTTTTGAAATGTCTTTTTGTGGTCTGCTACAAATAAGCACCTTAAATAAATTTCCTATAAGTCCCAGATCTCAGTCAATCTAAAGACCACTTCCTTCGTAGGTTCATCTAAAACAAACAAAACAAAACAAATCTACTTCCTGTCTACAGACTTTGTCAAAAAACATGGTAAGATTTTGTAACTAAAAGATGTATATGATCAACTAGGTGACCATTACAGAGGAACAAGTTCAAGTTTCTTTGGCTTTTTCGCAAAGTCCTATCCTAACTTCAACATGAATCATGCTTGGGATAAATTATATCGTTTTATACAGTTTGTCTTTATTTCAAATTGTGCCTTCAGTTTTATCTTGTAGAAAATTTTATGAGCTTCAATGTGTCAAAAGAATAGACAAGACAGAATTACAAAACACTGGTCACATTGGGAAACTAATTAATATTGGATGATGGGACATTCTAAATTGATGCTCAGAGAAGTAGAATGTGACAAGTTAAAAACAAAGGAGTTGATAAATGCTGACACTCAAAAACCAGGTTTTCTTTAGATTACAGATAACTACTCCTAATGACTATTTTAACTGTTTTCCTCTGTAATTTTTCAGTGACAGTAACAGCATCATACACTGTTTGCTTCATCTTGTGACAACCAATGTTCGCATGACAAACAGTGCTAATTGGAGAGGATTCTGAGTTACCTTTTTAGAGCAAAGCCACCTGGATTACTGTTTTCCCCAGAGTGGCTGTTCTGTTCTGCAAGAAAGACAATCAGGGAATGCTTTCCAGGCCATTTTAATATGAAATACAAAAGCTTAGAAATCCCCTGTAAATAATTGAAGGCAACCATTAGGAGTATAGCCAACCATTCTCTTAATGGAGAGGTCATGAGGGACAATAGGCATAGAACCTCTCTGAAAAGTCCAAGGAACATTTGGTGGTTTATAATTGATTTTTCTGGGCAGATTTCCTTTTTTCAAATAGTAATTATATCAGTGTCATTAATAATGGCTGTTGCAAGGGGCCTTGCTTTATTCTCCAAGGAAAAAATTATATCTGGTCAGAGAAGCCTCATAATTATTTCTACTTATTTGAAGCAGATAACAGACTTAGGTTTTTTTCCCCCTCATTTGAGAATCTAAGACACTTAAGTCTTCCCCTGAGGAATCAGGATAATAATAGCAGAGCCGGGAAATGAAGCAGCTTCCTACACATCGCTTACTATGCGGGAATAAAGCTAAAAGAGTTTTGCTGTAATAGTTTAACTCCCAGAGCACTTTTGTAGTAATTATTTTTTTTTCTAAATTTTAAAGGTCCAATGAATATCTTGAGGATGTTAAGTATCTTTCTAAATTAAGAAAGTAAGACATTTTCTCAAACAAAATTTCTTTTTAAAGAGATGTACTGATTAACAATTAGAAAAGATGAGCCAAATATCAGAGTTTAGAGGATGGGTTGGAGCAGAGAAATGCCTCAGTTTTTAGCCTGGCCTTTATTAAGACATTTATTTGAATATATCAGGTAATACAAATCCAGATACAAATTTCTTGGGAAATGGACTTTTGTGATTTAATTTTATATTTACATACATATATTTACATATATTTTATATTTACATCACATACACACACACATACACACATACACACACACAAACGCACAGATTCATGAAACTCTTTTGCCTAGTTTTTCCATACTATGAATTGATCTAGTAATCTTCCCATGGCTCTTATAGAACCATGTAGCACAGTGCTTGATAACCATCCCCCACCCTAGTCAAGGAGGCCAGCAAAGCAAGGACTATATTAAAGGATACTGTCCAACTTGGTCATAGTTGTTTCACAATGTAGATACCATATAAACCTGGCTAATTCCCTCTCCGAAAAATTCGAAAATTGGAATACGGGGACACAAAGTCTGGGAGTTTTAAAGGTACTTAAATGACATCAGTGTAGAGCAGCGCTCTGCTATCGAAACTTCTCAGGTAATAGAAATGTTCCATACCTTGTATTATCCAATAGAGTAGTGCCATGTGGATAATGAGTATATGAAAGGCAGCTACAATGACTGAGAAACTGAATTTTTAATTTTACTTAATTTTAATTTAAATTAGCAATTAAATTTAAATTTAAAATTACATTTAAAATTAAATACAGTGTATGGGGCTCTGTGCTGATAGCTCAGAGCCTGGAGCCTGCTTCAGATTCTGTGTCTCCCTCTCTCTCAAAATATAAACAAACATTTACAAAAATTAAAAAAATTAAAAAATATATATTGTATTTGACAGCATAGCAATTTTTTGATATTTTAATTAATATTGATTTGGGGAAAAGTTCAAATATTTTATTTTTTTAATAGCCTAAGAAGACACTGTGTTGGTTCATAAAATCAAGTTTAGAAATCTCTTTCATAAATTAAATGTTATTTATTCACAAAATATTAACTACTTTCCTGTATATCTTTACTATCAGGAGTAATTATACAGTGAGAGAAGACTTCTGTTGTTTCTAAGGGCACCTTTATCCTTTTGTAAGGCAAAAAATTTTGCTTTCATGGGATTAGATCTACCCAAACTATCAGAAACTGTTAAGGTCTTACAAGAGTCAAAGCAGTATAAGTCATGAGAGCTGAATATAAGGCCAAAGGTATAAGTTTTTCTGCTTAAGCTTCATAATGAGGACTATCCCTGGGGTTGTTTACTTGGAGATGTAGTTAGGTTGTTTATTTTACTTTTATTTTTGAGATAGAAAAATAACTACATGGGCTATTTAAATGATCTGACTTAGCTATTTGGAAAAAAAAAGATCTGTTATGTGTATGAAGTGGAGCTTTATACATTGAATTTTGGACAACATAGTGCCATCTTCTAAAATTTTTGAAAAAATGAAATGGCCATATTATTGAATATGTAGAGTCTGTTTTAAAAGTATAGGTATTTCAGGGGCACCTGGGTGGCTCAGTCGGTTGAGTGTCCAACTTTGGTTCAGGTCATGATCTCACAGGTTGTGAGTTTGAGTCCCACGTCCAGCTCTGTGCTGACAGCTGGAAGCCTGGAGCCTGCTTCTGATTCTGTGTCTCCCTCTTTCTCTGCCCTTCTCCTGCTCATGCTCTGACTCTCTCTCTCTCTCTCTCTCTCTCTCTCTCTCTCTCTCTCTCTCAAAAATAAGTAAACATTAAAAAAAATTAAAAAAGAAGCTATAGGTATTTCAGAATAGTTACATAGCATTTCCTCACAGATAATTTTCTGTTGAAGCCAAATTAAAGCACCATAGATTCTTCCAAGAGTCCTGATATAGTGGCCAGCTGCTAAGAATGTCTCTAATGATCCCCCTCTGTTAAGCAATACCTCCCATATTATACAAGGGTTGGTATGTATGACTAACAGAACATGACAGAAGTAATAGTAATTGCTAAGATTAGATTATAAAAGATATTGCCTCTTTGGCCTTAAATGTGCACTCTCTTTTATATGTGATCAGGCCCACTGGATGAGTAGCTGAATCTTCCTCTCACACGAGTGAGCTAAGAAATAGGTTCCCTAGTCTCAGTTTCCGTGGACTGCAGCCCAAAATAGCTCGACTACAACCCCATGCCAGAACCATGCAGCTGAGCCACTCCTGGATTTCTGATTCTTGGATACTTTGTGAGATAATACATATTCATTATTTTAAATTGGTAAGTGTTTGGGCAATTTGTTATACTGTAACAGAAAACTAATACAGTTGATCTTTAGATGAGGTTAATGTTTAGTATCTTTTCCTGTAAGGGTAGGCTATTAAATAATTACTTCCAAATGGTGGTGCTTTCTAAGAAGAGACAATATGGAATATTCAAAGAGAGCTGGCCTTACATTAAGGATACCTGTGCTGTGGTCCTGGTCAATGTCACAGAAGCCACAATTATTCTTGGTCTAGCATCCTAATATACGTCAGAATTAGATTAAATTTGCCCTAATGGCCATTCATATTTTTAAATTCCATAATTCTAAAAGGATTTGCATGCTCTCACTTTGGAAATCTCTTTGCAAATGAAATCTTTATTTACCACAAAATTGCCTGCTTTTTGACATATTCTTATTTTTATAAATTAAAAAAAATTTTTGAATATTTATTTTTGAGAGAGAGAGAACGTGAGTGGGGGAGAGGCAGAGAAAGGGAAGGAGACACAGAATATGAAACAGGCTTTAGGCTCTGAGCTGTCAGCACACAGCCCAGTGTGCGGCTTGAACTCCAGAATGGCAAGATCGTGACCTAGGCCGATGTCCGCTGCTCAACCAACTGAGCGACACAGGTGCCCCTATAAATTTCTAATAATTAAAGAGAGAAGATTGCTATTGCAAAGGCGGGAAATGAGGGAAAGAGAATGTTTCGCTGTGGTGTATCATTTGCATAATCTACTTGGTCTTTATGGAGCAGAAGAAAGACAAAGAAGAAACGAACACCATGAGGGAAGACATGAAAGAGAGGACATGGGTAATTTACCCCAACTAGATAGGGATGAAATAATGAAATATGCCAAAATAAGTATAACTTCATACTTAAAGAATTATTCTCATATATAAAAAACTTGTCTTAAATAGAAGGGCAGGAATTCCATAGGAAAGCTAAATACAGCCTAAGTTGGAAAGCACAATCAGAATACAACTATTTTTCTATGTCAATGGCTATACTACTGTACATTTATATATCTAATTTGTAAGAAAAACTTTGTTTCTTAGTGTCAAATGTTTTGCAGTTCAAGAACTATGTAAATTCATGTTAAGAAATTGATTTTGTACTTTCCAAATTAAAATGTTATCATATGCTTATATTAAAGATTCTTCAGTGACAATACAATAGTATTATGGAATAATATCAAATGGTTAATATTGATTTGGATGGCATTTTTAATGTTTTTTTTTAAGTTTATTTATGTTGAGAGAGACAGAGACAATGCAAGCAGGGTACGGGCAGAGAGAGAGGGAGACAGAGAATCTCAGGCAGGCTCTATGTTGCCAGCTGCGGAGCCCTACGTGGGGCTGGAACTCATGAACCCTGAGATCATGACCTGAGCAGAAACCGAGAGTTGCTCACTTAACCAACTGAGCCACCCAGGCCCACTAATGCAGATGGCATTTTTTTAAATGTAGGAACTGGTTCTGCTCTGCAGTTTACTATATAGGGTACTAGCTACTCTCTTTATACCTGTTGGACTTATTACCATATCATCTATAGAAAGAATAATCATTTTGGTGCACTTTGGATAAGATGTCATTATGTTTGGGTAACAAGAATTTCAAAGGACCTTAGTGCAGGGACTGAAACCTTTTAAAACACAAACTGGTACCAATATTTTAACTAATACCAATTTTAGGAGGTTATACATATTGAATGCCTATTTTTTCCAAGGAGTAAGTAAGGTGGTCTATATTCAAATCTTTTCCTCATAAGAGCTGATTTGGTTGTTATCATTTCTTTCCTAACAGATGAGGAAATTCAAGTTCAGGGAAATAATAGTTGCTATAGGCACCCAGTTAATTAGTGTCAAAGTCTGGATTCTAATTCAAGTCTGTTAAAATCCATTATGACTGGATAAAGTATTACTTCCTTCGATTGTCAAGGAGTTGAAAGGGAGTTTTAAAATAATATAATAAGGCCATTTTCACTTGGCTGATGGAAATTGAGAAATTTAAGGGCTTGCGCAAGGTCTGCAAGTACATAGAGGCACAGATGATAGTAGAACTCCCCAGTTCAGTTTCATTTCAATTGCTTTATGATTTTAAATTATTGCACGTTTGTTCTTATGTGTCGAATATTTTATTTCAAAAATATCAGGATGAATTGACCACAGAGACACTAAAAATTAAATAAATAACAGAAGAAAAATGAAATAAACAGTAGCCTAGTCACTTTTAGTGTTTCCCCAATATCTAAATATATTTTTATTAAAGCTTCTTATTAAGTTGCCAGTTGGAGGCTAAAACCTAAGTTGTAGTCAAGAAGTAGGTAGGTGTCTCTCATGAGCTAGCTGCTAATTAACTCATCTTACAATGAGTTAGAACAGGTAAAGTGCTCTCAGTAAATGTTATTAGTATTACTTTTTTCCATAATCCAACTTAGTTATTAACAAGACTTTGTTCTCTACCTCCATTCGCTATTGGGAAAGTAGTTTCAAGGATCAGAAATGTGCAAACATTTCAGCTCCCAACTCATTTTTGTTTTTCTAATTTATCCAACAAAACTCAAATGATGGTCTTACAGTAAATAAGGGCTCGTTTCCTAACTCTAATTCTGGACACACTACAAATCCTGGATGTTAGACTTCCCTCTGGCAGTAAAAAAGAAACAAACAAACAAACAAACAAACAAACAAAAATCCCTGCAAATCAAGTCAGGCAGTAGAGGCACAGAGCAGCCCACATATTTCTTATGGAAAATTTTTATTAAAAAGTTGAATTTTCTTTATAATATTACAATACTTTGAAATCTACAGAGCCTAATAAAAGCTGCACTTAAAAAAGGGCACAATTTCAAAACACATAGACACTTTTCACAAAAGTATTTATGGAAGTGAACTATTTCTAGGGAAAAAACCCCACCAAATTCCTGATTTGCTACCAAGAATAGCTCATTTCTGCCTTATCCTCTTCATGGTCCATATTTCCTCTAGTAGCATTTCCTAAATAAATCCCTCAAGGAAAACTGAGGCAAACAATACACCCTGCCACCCTGTCTTTTATAGGAGATGTCTCAAGACAACTTCACATGATTTTTCATATAATTACAGGTCTCAAAATCCTCTGAAGAAATAAATGTATCTTTGTTCAATGTGTGGGTTTTCTTATTAAGTGTGGGGTGAAAGACAGTAGCAGTAGAGTATGAGAAGAGAAAGGATAATATTATGAATTGGTAATTATGTTTGTACTGCCAGCCCCACATGGTAATTGTCTAAAGAATAGGCAAAAATATGGTTGTATTTTTAACTACATTTAAAGTAAGCAAAGCTTACATTTCTCCCCAGGGAATATGATTCAGTCAACACTTTAATAAGGCCAGTGATGAAAAAACTTGCTAAGGGTAATATAACAGAATATAGTTGCAGCTCTTAGCTTGAAATTTATATTAGAAAATCTGGCAAGATTTACCTACAGGCATTATATAGTTGTATTTATTCTTCCATCATTTTAGGATGGAAAGTTAGATGTCTGACTTGTGTATTTAACTTTCAAAAGCAGCAACATTATACTTGCATTTTCCGCTAATGGAAGAGTAGTTCTTTGAAGGCTGAATGCAGTAACAGTTCAAGGAAATATACATTAGAAAAATTGGTGTCTGTCAGTGAGTTTTTTGGTCTGATTTTCACCAAAATAGATCAGAAATTTAGAGAAAGTTTGAATTTGTGTCCTTGATATTGCCCAGAAGGAATTTTCTGGAGGAATGAAAATATAACAGTAAAACACTAATTTTGCATACTCTTTTACACTAATTCTTGGCAGGCCCAAATACTTTACCTAGAATAATTTTTAGTGTTGTTTTCCACCACTGCCCCCCATGCAAAGGGACATTGGTGATCCTCTGATAATTTGATATTGTGGTTCTATAACCCTGCATTATTTCTTCCCTCTCAACAACTTTAAAAAAAAATTTAATGTTTATATTTGAGAGAGAGACAGAGCATGAGTGGGGGAGGGGCAGAGAGGGACAGAGAGAGAGACAGAGAGAGAGAGAGAATCCAAAGCAGGCTCCAGGCTCTGAACTGTCAGCACAGAGCCTGATGCAGGGTTCGAACTCATGAACCATGAGATTATGACCTGAGCTGAAGTTGGATGCTTAAACGACTGAGCCACCCAGGTACCCCTCCCTCTCAATAACTTTTAAGAGAAAGTGGAAATTTATGTGTGAGTAGTTAATCATTTTAAAATACTCATATTTTTCTCTTTCTTTAGAAATGCAAAACCTGGTTTTAAAATATATAGATTTAAATTGTTGAAGAAATTGGATGATTATTTATTCCTTAAGGTTTTTACATACTCTTCTGTATTTTTTTAAGTATTTCATATTTTCATTGGAAACATCAAGTCTCTCATTCTTTCATTACTCTTACTTGATTATTTACTGTTACCTTGCATAGCAAAGCAAGACACAATAAAAATAATAAGCTTATGTAAACATAGGATTTCAGAATTGGAAAACTACTTAGTTTACCCTGACCTCATCAAAAAAGATAGAAACACATGGAATTTAGGAAAGTGATGAGGAAGCAGTTTAAGAAAAGTATGATCAAGAATATCAAAGCAACTGATTATGACTTCAGGATGTGAAACTGAATTAAAATGTTGTGAAATTTAGAGTCGATTGAACTATAGCAAGTTGGCAGAAGTGTGGTTAATTAATGTGCAGCCTTACCTAGTATTACACAGAACATCAGGGCTAGGATGGCACTTCGGGTGACTGTATATGGCCCAAAGAATCCCAGGCCCTTTGAGCACGATGGAGGGAGTATAGTTTTACTGTTCTTGGAAACAGGAACATACATTTTTGACATTCATTATGTTTATAACTTCATTTCAGTCTATAAATTTAGGTATAAACTTTTGAATGAAATATATTTAGAGTACTTACTTCTCCCAACTAATTTTTTTCCGTTTTTTTGGATGTACCAAGCCTTTGATATACTAAGCTCAGCTTCTATAATTTTAAGTGAATCCATTTTTTAAATCAAATGAAAGATAAAGATAGTATAACTTGTATGAAAATGGAGAGAACTTAAACTAGAATAGTTAATAGACACTTGTAATTTTCATATGTGTATACTTGATGAAACAGTATAAATATCTTTTAAATTTCTTTCTATTTTGGTATGTGAAACCCATACAGATGCCGCTTTTGATTCAGTACTGGCACCTGTCCCAGGCTTGCTATCCTGAGAATCTCTGCCCCAGGCACCGTGGGACTCCCTGGGCTCACTAAACCAGGCAGGCTTCTGCACAGTGTGGTGTTTGCTGCACAACATGGAAATTGGCTATGAAATCTCCTTAATGAGTGTTTGTATCAGTAAATTCCCTTGTTGTCCATTTTCCATCAGGTAATGTTGTTTTAATTAGTACCAAATGCTCATATCCAATTTCTCCGTGGTGGACATCATAACAAGTAAGGATTATGAAAAAGAAAGAAAGAAAAAAAACACACAAAACTTTAACAGCTCAGGAATTTGCTGATTTCCTTAGAAGCAAGCACTCAATTGTATCTGAAACTGACTTGGTCCTTACTGCATTTTACTTCAAACTAACATATTAGGTTTGAATATCATATGAATCTTATAATACCTATAAATTTCTTAGACATTTATAAAGATGGTTCAATGTTTAAGTTCCTGAGTATGTTTAGAAGGTCATGATTATTTCCCCCCTATCCACACTTGGCAATGTGAGGTAATGGAGAATCAGGGCCTCTAGAGACTTACAATTCAAAGCACAGTCCTTGGAGTGACACTGCTAGCATCCCTCGGGAGCTGGTTCCCGATGTAAATCCTCAACCCACTCGCCATGCCCCCAACCCACTTCCAATCAACTGAATCATAGTATGCCTTTCAACAAGATCCTCGTGTGATTCAGGCGATCCTTACGCCCTTTTCTCAATCCCACTTTTCTTAGTACATAATAACCACATGTAGGTTTACATGCAAGTTTATATTTAGGTTGCAAAATGTACAAGTTAGAGATGGCCACCGGGAAAGGAGGGTGCAAAGAACGAAGAAGATATGCTTCCGAACTAAAGAGTGGATGAAGGTTAAGGGTAGCATTCTGAAGTGAAGAGAAAATTTACTTCTTCAAACACCAAAGTGAAGGAAATATAACAAAAGAAAATTAGGAAGGTACACTGACCATTTTCTAAAAAGGGAAGCTTTTAAAAAAATGTCTGTAGTTGATTATTTTATTTTTAATCAATGTAAGTGTAGATTTACTGATTATGTTATAGTTAGGGAAAAAAAAGCTATTCACTACTTATTGAATTGTTATCTAGGGTAAAACTATCTTGAGAAGGTAGAATAAGAGAGGAGGGGAGAAACAAAGAGACTTGTATAAAGTTTGGTATTGAGAAACATGTGACTTCATAAAGGACACCATGAATGCAAACTTCTCTCAAAAGAGCCTAACTTAAATCACCCCTGACAGATAAAAATATTTCCTATAATTGAAAGCTTCCTACAAATCTCCTCACCTTTTTTTAAAATAATACCTTGTTCTCATGACATGAAATTAGGTAATTCTATACAAAACTAATAGATACTTTATTAGCAAACTAGGTGAAACAATGGCAGATACATTAATTCAGTATTTTATGTAGATAATTATTGACCATCTGGATATAAGAAATGTTTCCTTTCTCATGATGAGTTTTCTTGAACAAAATCTAAAAACTGCTGACCGTGGTAAAAATTAACAAGAGAACTTTAGGAAAAGACTTTACCAGTCACAGTGTCTTTAAATACTGGATGTAAGAATAATGAACCTTTATGGGGGATTCATGTTTGCAAAATGAGCTACCAGTTGGTAATTAGTGGAACTGTATAGCACCCTGGTGAAATAGGTATGTTTAATCACTGCCATTTTACAGATGTAAAATGGGCGTTGGAGAATAATGAAGGGTTTGGCCTCAGGGAACCCAGAAAATCAATATCAGCAGAAAGCACTGACTTTTTGAGACATCCAATTGTGATGCAAGTACCAAGGCCAGCGTTAACAACCACTTACTGGCTCTGTGATTTTTGATTTCTTGTGCCTTAATTTCCTCATCTGTAAAATGGGAAGAGTAATAGTATTTATCTTAAAAGGTTGTTATTAAGATTGAATTATTCGATCCATGAAAAACACTTTTACAAGTACCTGACATGTAACTGGACAACCATTGTCCATGAATTATTAGTGGTGTACCCTTCTGAGTGCTGGGGGTGTGAAAGTAAACAAAGGAAATCCCTGCCCTGATGGGCTTACATCCTACATAGTAACAGAACGTCCCTTAGTTGATAGACATTTGTGTATGGGTTTTCGTTATGAACAGGTAGAAATAGGGAGTTCTGGAGGCTTTCTTTCTCTGTTTTTCAAATTGCTGGGTTAATTTCACAGTGGCTGAGTGACTTTTGTCAGTTTTCTGGGAATGAGTGCTGAACAAAGAGGATTTTTACTAATTTCTTTAGAATATGACTGAAAGTAGACCGTTGTTTCAGCATCAGACACTGATTGAGCGTTGGGTGACAAAGACAAGAAATGATCTGCTTTCTTCAGGGGCTCATAAACTAGTGAGAGAGTCAGATACACACATGAATGACTCTAATCAAGACTAACTTTGATAGATATAATAAAAGAACAAAGAAGCAGGAGAAAGAAAAGTGCCTTGGGCAGAGAACAAAAAGGAGAGGAAAAATCAAGAATGTGAACACAAAGGGTAAAGAGAGAAGGGAAGAGATAAGGAAGGGGCATGTGTGATGTTCAATTGAATTTTTGGTATTTTGTAGCTGCCAAGTAGGTTTGCAAATTTGAGAGGTGGGGACTGGGAGATTGGGAGTGATAATGCCTTAGTTTTGCTGAAACGACTTTCTAGGCTGAAGACAGAGCTGCCCTCACCTGAGGTACCACATCAGCAAACCAAATACAACTTTTGTACCCCTGTAAATTCTCTGACCAAAAATGCATATATCCAGTCGGCCTGCCCCAAGCACCAAGTCAACTCTGTACTTCTTTCCTTCTTCCTTTTCACCCCAAACAAGGTTAAATATGTGGCCTCAGCCAGATATTTCCTATTTTTCTCCTCTTTGTTCTTTATCCTATAAAAGTTTCCCACCTTCTACCCCATTTCATGGTTCTCTGAGGAGACTGCCCACTTCACAAAGTGTTAAATAAACTTAAACTGTCTTTTATTTTTAACAGTTCCCTCATTATGAGTAGGCTCTGCTTTTGGAGAAAAGCATTGTTAGTAAGTAAATGAAATATAACTTTTTGGTAACATATTTGACTTTCTTCGTTATTTTAAGTGTCTTTTCATGTTCAAACTATATTTACTTGAGTTCGAAAAACTAAACATTTTTTTGAGTATGAAAAAAGTAACTAAGAATTGGGGAGGAATAATTAAGTGATGAGACAATATCTAATTAGTTATAATCAACAAGCAATATGTTTTCTTCTTCATACCCCTCTCATCACACACAGAAGACAATGGTAGATTTTATATGTAATTATAATGTGAAAACTACTGTTCCCTGTGGTAAGATATTTTTTACAATGTGTATGTGTGCATTTAATTTTAGTAGACATAAATGAAAAACTACAGTTATTTGAGTTATGGGATAATGTATCTATAAGCTATATGGATAAAAACATAGTAGCATCTGGAAACAGCTAGAACTATGAAATTATTTTTCTACCCTTATTTTATAGATGAGAAAACCAGACTAAGAAAATTAAGATCTGAGCCAAACTCAAATTTTTGACCACCCAGGCCAGTGCCTTTTTCTAATGTTATACATTCTGTGAGAAAAAGTCACTGGTAACAAGGGTATGTTGCTTGATCTCAGATATTTGTGGACACTGCACATTCTAAGCACCAAACTTCTTTCCTGATTTATAGAATAATGCTCTTAAGAAGAACTTAATAAAACAGCATGAATTCCTCAGAGAATAGTGTAAATATTGATTGTGGATTAATTATGAGTTAGCAATACAGACTGACTTTGATTAAAAGGAAATGGAAGGTTTAACAAGCCACAAATTAAAAACTGAGGCACCCCTATTAAAAGACTGAGGAGAATATGAATATTACAATGAGCCCAGGATTAAAATTCACAGCTCTTTGAGCACTGAATTACCTTACTTAATAGTTGGTGTACCATCAGATCCCTTTGGACCACCTTTATGTGTTCCCGCTCCCAATCCCCCCCAACCAAGTGCCTATGGTTTTGTTTTGTTTTTTTTTTTTTTTTTTTTTGATTGTGAAGGCTTGTATGTGGCACCTTCTTTAAAGACCTAAACTTGGGCTACTAAAGCCACTACAGAGAACCAGAAGTGTCAATGACTTTTTTTCTGTACATCTCATTAAGACTTGTAGCCAATGACTGACTGGAGCCAGAGCATGGGAGCTCAGCTTCTGTTATCTCCATAGGATGAACTCTGAGATGTAATTTACTCCAGAACTCCCTTATAGTCCTGCCTCCCCATTCTTCAGTCGGTTTTCCTGGGAACTTTCTTAATTAATCACTTGCTAACAAAATCCTGTCTCAGGGCTTGCTTATGGGCAATGAGATTTAGGATCCATCCATCCATCCATCCATCCATCCATATTTACCTAAGCTTGCTACTTCCCTCTCTCTTCCTTGCCTCCGGTCATATACTTCTGTCCCCCATTGCACTCCAACTCAACACGCAACACTTGAAACAGCAGGGTGTACGCTCTATTCCATTCTATGTTTCTCTATATTTATGTAACCATGCATACATATACACATATGAGGGGATATTTGTGTTCCAAAATTAGCATCATTTGTACATATATTTCTTTGTATTTTGCTCTTCTTTGTATTTGGCAATATTTAGGTTCCTAATAAAGAAGGAAATTAGCACTTCCAACTAGGAATTCTATTATAAGTTGTCCTTGTTATAAGTTTTTAAAAAAATATTTGCTTGGAAGGAGAAATCACTTTATAGAAGCAAATAGGTAAAATGTACAGTTACAATATGAAGGCATGGTTGGGAAAGGTTTTAATCCTATTAATCATTTCAAACCTCTCTGAAAGGTTTGATATTCTAACACCTTTGATTGGTTGCCTCTACATATGAAAAGATGATGATCTTTATTTAGTTTGTATACAATTCCCATGCTAGTGTATAATAATTCTGTTATATTATATGTCAATTATTTCCCTAATTCTTTCTTTTTTTTTAATTTTTAAAAAAATTTTATTTACTTTTGGAGAGAGAGACGGTGTGAGCAGGTGAGGGGCAGAGAGAGAGAGAGAGAGAGAGAGAGAGAGAGAGAGAGAGAGAATATGAAGCAGGATCCAGGCTCTGAGCTGTCAGCAGAGGCCCCTACACAGGGCTCGAACTTGCAAACTGTGAGATCATGACCTGAGCTAAAGTCAGACGCTTAACCAACGGAGCCACCCAGGCGCCTGCTAATTCTTAAATTAAATTATATGATTTCTAATACTGATTTTCATCTTTGGGTCTGTTTATAAAATTAATCCTTACAACCCACTAGAAGACTTGATATCTTTCATTTCCATTTTGTACAAGTGAAGTGTGAGACATAGGAAGATTAATTGACTTTTCTTGGCCATAGGCATAATGAGCATCACAATCAGAACATGAACTAGGAATCCATGGCTTCCACCTCCATGTTTACTACAAGTTTAGTAACTCCATTAGCACTGCATCATTGCCATTTTCTTAAAAAATAGACTCCCTCATCACATTATTTATTCCACCATTAAAATGGGAAAATTATGCCAGCATCTTTCAGAATTTTATTGATTTCCAAAATTTTGATTGGATGATTATGGTTCCCTTTTTACAGAATCTGTATGATTTGTCCTTAATTGGAAATATTACAAGTTATCTTCATCTTACAACATTTGAAACATAAATGACTATAAAATGAGAATTATTTTCTGTGTACAAAATATAGCCTTTATAAAGCATAGAGGGATATTTTCATTCTGAAAAGTTGCTGATATATTTGTGCCCATTGCTTTTTAAATAATGAGAATTTTTGCATATCTAAAGATCTACTTAATCTAGTAGACAGAAAATATGTTTACTTTGTGACAGCATGCTAGAGGTTGTAACGTTTGAAAGGAGAGCTCAGCAGGATTTCTGAGCACATGCTGGTGTGGCCAATGTGCACAATCTGTAATCCAATTAAAACTCAGTAAATTTCTCTTTTCTTAGACTATGGAGTTACTCATGTGAATTCATCATGATAACGACAGTTTTCATTGACTACATAATGCTGAAATTACTAGACGGTCAAAAATGGGTACAGGCAGGCTACTGAGTTACCTCTCCCTTTTTCAAACATACATTTGCTCAGAATCAATAGAATAGGAAAAGATAGACTTCTATTTCTCTTCTTGACCTATATTTTTTCAAAGGAAATCAAAATTTGTGATGTTCCTTTGCTTCTAGTAATTTACAGAAATGCAAGAAGTTCCTTCTTACTTTAGTATACAACTAGAAATTATATATAATTTTTACATTATTTTTTTAAATTTAATGTTCCCTTTATCAATATTCCAGAGCAGTATTAGCACAATGAGACATATTAGAATTGTTATGTCCTCTCCTATAATATCTAGAGCAACAATATCATAATAGTGAGGAATAAAGGGAAAAACACATAAAGAAAGAATGTGAATGCAAGAAAGGTAAGGAAGTATATAATTTGGGAAAATATAGTAATTGAGAACAATTTTAAATGACAAAAATGAAAATTAAGATTAAGTTGATTTATAAACCAGATTTATCTGGGCGGCTTCTTAAAAAAGTAAAACAGCTGACCTAAATGTAAAACTCCATTTATCCCTTAAATCATCCTTTCCAAATTATAGAGAATTGTAACTGTAACTCATTGGCAAACAATATAGGCTATACAAACTCCTTCTTTAGGTTCTAGCAATTCCATTTTACTATGTCTTCCAAGTGAATTTTAGAAACAATGTTATGTCAGCTAAACTGTAAGTTGAAGGAGTTATTACCTCTTACTATGTTGGAAAAATCCCTATAGTAAATCATGACAGAGATGAACATCTTATGTCTTTTAACTTTATCATCTGACATAAAACAAGACAAATTAAGAAAAGTATAAGCACAGTAGTAAACTAGAGTTTTGAAAGACATAGTAGGTATGAGGTTATGTCATAGAACAGGTTTTAAAGTAAAATAATATAACAACATGCTCAATATATACATATATACATATATATGTATATATAGTTTCTTTAGGAAGCTCCAAATAAGACCTACTTTCTCATAGTACTTGATCTCGTAGTCCAGAATGGCTCCATTGGAAAAAGCAGGTGCTTGCCATGATAGGGCAATGCTATTTTGGGATGCCCAGTCCTTCCTTACCACACCTATCAGGGAAGGTGCTGAAAGGAAAGAAAATAACTAAGAATTAATTGGCAGGAATCATTCTCCATCATCTTTTATTTAATATTTTGTCTTCCAAGGAAAATATAATTCTTGTTGAAGCGGATAGCAATTGTTGATGTCAGATTAATAAGAAAGGCTCAGGATCTACTCTATTTAATCCAAATAAAGTATTAAAATATATTTAGAAGCACTACTAGGGAACATAGGAAAAACTCAAATAGTCCAAGAATAAGAGCCAGAACTCATCATCTTCATCTTTGTTAGAGGAGATTTTTCTTTAAGATGGCTTTGGTTTTAGTCTATGACACGAGGTACAATACATTTGGATCCTGTATTTTATCAGATCTAAATCTACTATAGAAAAATACTCTGAAATTACAAGATCATTTATAGGCTTTTCTTTCTCTTCAAGACTTAATACTTTGTAAACTGTTAGTACTTTATAAAACTTTATATTACAAACATCTTATCTTTAGTAACTTATTGCATATCAAAGTGAAAATTATTTCTTTTGCATGGTTTCTGTGACATTTGAATAAAATTGAAACATTTAACTTCTGAAGTTTATTTTCAGAAGTATGTCTTTATTCCCCTATATAACATTGTATTAGCAACCCAATCCTAATCTAAGGTAATCTTGCATTTGACTTCCAAGATTTCCCTGGATTTATATATCATAATTTTCTCTAACAAAATACTCATTTTTAAGTATTCCAATTTTTAAAACAATAGGTTTTTGCATAGAAGTTAAATTTCACTCATAAAAAGAAAAATACAAATTGAATGTACTGAGGTATCATTTTTCACTAATCAGATTGGCAAAAATCCAAAAATTTGACACCAGGCTCTATTGGCTAGACTTTAGGGAAAAGCACTTTAGTACACTGTCGGTGGTAATGCAAAATAGTACAACTTTTATGAAGGGAAATTTAACAATTTGAGGCAAATTATATGTTCATTTATACTTGGGCTTTTTGGAATCTATCCCAAAAACACACTGAACAAACACAGAGAGACACATTTATAAGATTACTCACTGAGATTTATTTGTAAAGATTGGAAATAATTTAACTATCCATCAAAAAGGGATGGGTTGAAAACCTATGCTACATCCACCAGAGAATTATGACTATAAATACCCCATATAAAAATGGAGTTTTTTCAGGATATATTTTTAAATAAAAAAAGTAAGGAGGGAAAATGTACAAAAAACAATGTAAGGATAAGCCTAAGAATAAAAAAATAATAACAATAGTCACCCTTAGGGGTGGTAAGCAACAGGATGGACATGATAAGGTTAGAAGATAGAAGTCTCAATATTGCCTTCCCTTGAAGATTTACTTTGGAACTCTGTGAATAGTTAAATGGTTAGAAAGAAAATTATTTAAAAAAGTAATATCCAAAAATTAAAAGAAAAATGAAACCTGTGTATTGAGGCACAGCTTCCAAGAGTAACTACTTAAAGTGACTTAAAACATAGTAACTTAGTGTATATCCCAAAGAGGTAGTTTTAAGGATTTAAAAAAATCTGCAAAAATTACTAAACTGTTTTTAGTAATGATATTGCTGTTGGTAGTATTCGTATTGTAAATCTGAATCCTTGTGCGTATGTTGAGGGTTAAAGCAAATGAGTAATATGGTGTTACTGAGGACTAGGTCTGTTTATTTGTTTTTTCAACAGGAAACGGATACAGATGTCAGATCAATGAAGGTACATAAAATCCCTGTAATAGTAAACTCATATTGGAATTATCATTATGAACTCACAATGTCTTTCCAACTCATTTCCAGAAATCTATTCAAATGAACCAATTGCAGGTGAGGATAGAATTTGAAAAAATTGATTCTCTATGATTAAAATAAATATACTTTAAATTTGTAAGAAAGGCTCAAGTATTAGGTTTGGTATTTTCTTTCTGAATGTTGCCTTTGCATCGTAAAGATAAAGTATTTCTTAAATTTGTGAGAATGAAAAGTTTGGTTCTCCCAAGGAATTAAGTACTTTAGAAATTATATTAAAACTCTTTCCAGCTTTTCAATGAAAGCATTATTGCACTAAAATGTATTTTTAAAAATGAGTGATGATAATAACAGAAGTCGCTAAAAGGTAGAAGTGTGCTATAAGCTAAAACAGAAGTGGATAGCATGGTAAATAAGAAAAAGTGCTCAGATAATTCATTATTTAAATTGAGTCATATTAGTACTAATAAACTACCATTAATAAATGTCATTAATGCTCTTGAACTGTAGTATAATAGTGTATTAATGGAGTTTTATGGAAAAATTATAACTTTAAGATGAATCATATAAATTAGACGTTGACTTCTATATAACAATTCATTATAATTTTTAAAAATGTCCTTTTCATGTATACAATCTTATGGGTAATTTTCAGTTTAATGTGCAATGTCATAAGGCAATAATATTACCAGTGTACTACATTTTGCCACATAATTATTTAGGACTCAAGGTCAAATGATATAATTCTTGCAAAACTGATAATAAATTCAATTATGGCAGCATATTAGAATAATTATTGATTAACATACAGGTATTATCTTTTCTATTTCCAATTCCCCACTGGTTAATTAGCAGTACATGTACATCACCTAAATTTTATGAGTCCTCTCCTATACTTCTATAAAATAAAGAATATCTATTCTTTAACTACTCTGGGAAGTACTAATGAATATACTATTTTCTAAGAAACCTAGTTATAAATTCTTCACTTATACATGGACTTCAGTGTCCAAGAACCATATAAACTATAAAATCTCTTCACTTCTGCTTATCCTCTTTATATGTAAATGTCTATATTTTACATAGTTGCATAACCATGTATTTGAAATCTTATTCCATATTTTCATATAGTCTCCATAATTATTATTTTCATGGAAAAATATTCAATTATGTTTCTACTTTATCAGACAATTCCTCTAGTGTTGAAATTTCCTATATGGTTCTGTTAGAGTTCTCATACTTTATGCCCACATTTTTTATTTTGTTATTTTACAGAGAATGGTGCTTTACATGATTTGGATGTTCTGAACCACACTATGTAATAACCTATTGTTTTTGAAAAGAGCTGTGCAATATACACTAGGCACACATTTTAAACAGTTAATGAATTAAAGCAGAGGATGTGGGAAATAATTTATAGGTCAATATACATCCCAAATGCTGCATCTTCTATTTTGTGAGAAGGCTAGAACCATATGGAATTTTATTTTAAAATATGGCATCAATACATGAAACCTCAAGAATTTGTTTTGAATATATTTGACAAATTTGTTTTCTTAATAACCTGAATTTATATAACATCTGAATTTGGCATATTGTGACAACACTGTAGTACCAACAAACATAAAGGGGAAAATACACTTATTCCTCCACATGAGAAAAACTAATTTTAGAACACAGAGGGAAACTATTGATTTTAACTTCTGATTCTAAAAAGTCAGAGAAAGAAATAAATAGTCAGGGAAATAATATCTTCTGGAGTTTGTCAGATCAGAGACTAACTGAAAGACTTGAAGGCTCAAGCAATGTTTCCTGAGTAAAGAATTGTGCATTCAGTATAGTTTTCAGTAGAATTGTATTTCTGATATACATCCTTTCTTAAGCCTTCAAAATCTTAGCTTTGACCTTCAAAATAAATGATTGTTGAATAGATTACCACATTTTTGAAAATGGCTTTAATACAACCCTTTTTGATTACTACATTTTCTGAGTCTCAAATAGTTTACCAAGAACTACATGGCAAAACAAGAAAAGTACATCATGGAGTTAGTGAACAAAGGAGATTTTATTCACATTAGGATGAGTGTTATTTTCTGATGCTTACATGGAAATACCTGAAAGAACTGTAAATTATTCTAGGTAATTACTTTGGTCCTAATTAAGATTTAATTGTGTGTGTGTGTGTGTGTGTGTGTGTGTGCACGTGTGTGTGTGTGTTTAGGTGAAGAAGAGAGAGATGGGGGAGAGCAAGAGCACACTTCTACACTCATGTATTTGTGACAATGGAAATCTTCACAATGAATGTTAAATAGTAGAATCTTAGTACTAGGACAGACCTTGTAAGTCATTTAGTATATTATTTCAGCAATGCAGAAAATTCCTCAACATATTCTTGTTAGCCAATTATCCACTTCTTGCTTCAACAGTTGCTCTAAAGAGTACACTACTTCATAAGGCTGTCCATTTCTGTTTGAAAATCTCTAATTGTTAACAAATTCTCATATGGAGTCATTGTTTTCTTCCTGTAACTTTAACCTAGGTCCTGGTTTTTACCTTTAGCATTAATGGAATTAACTCTTCACTTTTGCTCATCTATCATACTTCTTTTTTTTTCTTTCTCTTTTTCCTATCCTTTTCCTTCCTTACTCTCTTCTTTCTTCATTTCCCTTTTTAGTGCTTTTCACTCTCATTTCTTTATTCTTTTCCTTTCTCTTCTTCCCTGTGCTTCTTTCCAGAGAGATGTATGCGTGTCTGTGTGTGTGTGGTGGAGGGGGGTATAATCAATGACATAATGAAATGTAAACAGCATAATAAGTAAATAACAATCGCATAATAAATAAATAATATACACCAGAAATTGCAAATCAAGAACCAACTTTTAAGACTATGATTTTCCCTTTTTCTTTGCCAATGAACCAATGGGTAGAGTTGCCAAGCAAGAATATGGAGTAGTGTTTCAGTAGATGCTCAGGAAAGAGACATGCTATAATCAATACAACTCTACTTGTGAAGTTTTGTGAATGTGATATTTATCATGTTAATTGACATTTTGAAACTACTTTTGATCTATATCTTGTTTTGGAAATAGTTATTAAATAGATTATGCTTTATACAACATAATATATCTTAACAGTATCTGCCTCATATGCTTTTATTTTGATGTCTTTCTTATAATCAGAGTTTAATAGCAATCTATATTGTTACCTACTTTCCCCATGTGGTTGAAATCTGGTTCTGAGTTTGAAATATACATGAAATATACAGCAGAATCGATGCTTTATCTTCTTCCTAGTGTCTAGCTTTGTCCTGTACCTGGGAATAACATGGTATGCTAAACCGTATGACAGCTGTGATAGGATGAATAATGGCTCACAAATAGATTCACTTCTAATCCCCAGAACCTGTGAATGTTCCTCCCTGGCAAAAGAGACTTTGCAGTTTTGATTAAGCTAAGGATTTTGAGATGGAAAGATTATCCTGAATTACCCAGGAGGGCCTGATGTAATCACAAGTGCCAAAAGAGGGAGGCAGGAGGCGACTTGTCTACAGAAGGAAGGCTCTGAGCCAAAGAATGTAGGCAACCTGTAGAAAGTAGAAGAGGGAAGGAATGAATTCTCCTTGGAACCTCCAGAAGGAACCAGCCCTCCTGACACCCCTGTTTTTATACCTATAAGACTCATGTTGGACTTCTGATGTCCAGAACTATAAGATAATAAATATGTGTTGTTCTTGAACAGTAAATTTGTGGTAATTTGTTACAGTGGTAACAGGAAAATTACAACACTTTAACTGGTTTATCTTTAAAGACCTTAATTTGGGATAGATACATTTATGGTTCTGTAGGGAAAGTGGGTAGGTTTTAAAAAAAACCGAGTTTCTAATAAAATTAAAACAAAACAAAAAAGTTCTAAAGCAGTGATAAAAAGCATCTATTTGTTTAATTACCTAATTCATTTGATAATTTACAACCTTAAAAAAGTATTCAATCTGTTTCTTTTAAACATATTTTGAAAAATGTCGGATACTCTCATCCTAAAGACTTTCCTTATTTAACCTATAGTCTGTCAGGTTTCTCACTTCTCTGCCTTTCTTATTAAAAAAGGAGAGGTTTTCTTCTTCCTGATTATACCACCTTAATCTATTGGTGATATTGGACTACTTTTTTTTTTTTTACAGTTTTTCCTCCAAGTTAATGTTGTTCTGTATTTTAAAAAAGCCCTTATCTCTGAATTTCAAGTCTTTTCCAAAGAAACACTAACATCATGTTACACAAAGCTTGGTCACTCTATTTCTTCCTACCATATCAATGTGATGCTGGTAGGTAGCTTGACAAGACAAGTGAAAAATTGTGGAAGTATTTGCACTGAAAACTCTCACCACCTGTGGAGGCCGCAGTGAAAAATCACTTTTTAAATAATAAGTTAAAATGGTACAGCACTGTCAGCACTTAATTACAGAGAGTAAAACCTGAAGAATTATCTTTAAAGTTCTTTTCGGCATAATCTGTGCCTTTTTAATTTCTATTTTATTAGTCTATGACTTGCTGATTTAATGCGTTCACTGTTAAGCTTGTCTTTAGGCTGCTGTTTATAGTAATTTATACCACATACCTCTCCTGACTATTATATCATTCCAGAGGCATTTAAGAAATTGTTTATATGACAGATGCTATAAAATGCACTTTCTTTGAAATATAAAGACAAAAAAAAGTATTCCCAAATTAGAACAGCCTGAGATTCTGCTGACCTTATTATTACCTGTCAATTTTTAGCAAAAAGATCTATGTTGTGCCAGTATTTTCTAAGCATTTAACATATGCTATTCACCAGTATCTCAGAAAGCTGCCCTTTCTAGAAGGCCAAAATCAAGAATGTGTCCTTTCTTGGCTTAACTTCAAACAATTTCCTTATTCGTGGCATCCCATTTTATTAAAATCAAGAATATTGGTTTCTAGTAATTTTTCTAGGTAAAAATACAATTATTTGAACTGTACA
This sequence comes from Herpailurus yagouaroundi, assembly GCF_014898765.1. NCBI lineage: Eukaryota > Metazoa > Chordata > Mammalia > Carnivora > Felidae > Herpailurus > Herpailurus yagouaroundi. The sequence continues at coordinate 46,101,426 of NW_024412403.1, read as the reverse complement.
ATTATAAAAATTATATATAAAAATTACATAAATAGATTAAACATATTATATTTAAATATGGGTTGTAACTCCTGGGCCTCAGCTGCTTCATGAAAAATTTGTTCCACATACAGGGAAAAAGATGAGCCCATTTAAATAACATCAAAAAAAGGAAAAAATGAGCAGGAAAGTCATTTATACATAAACAACTAAAATAATTTTAACTAGTACTGTGGAAAGGAGGCACCTAAGTGATAAAATTTGCAAAAACATAAATCTTTAAAATAATATAATGAATTGGGGCTTCTGGGTGGCTCAGTCGGTTGAGCTTCCAACTCTTGATTTTGGCTCAGGTCATGATCTCGCAGTTTGTGGGTTCAAGCCCCACATCCAGCACTGTACTGACAGCGTGGAGTCTGGGATCTTCTCTCTCCCTCTGTCTCTGCCCATTCCTCATTCTCTATCTTTCTCTCAAAATAAATAAATAAACTTAAAAACATGAAATAATATAGTGAATGGAAAAAGTTTTACAAATTTTATTGCTACATTAAAAAAAAGTTTGGACACTTGAAAGAACTCCATACAATATATTTTAATGAAGCTGTTTTAAAACTGATGTATATACACAGGCATGGGAAAATAAGTGTCATACTTAACGTGATAAAAACAAGTCGTAAATCAACATTCATACTGTGATTTAAAAAAAAATCTAGGGGCCCCTGGTGGCCCAGTTTGTTAAGTGTCCAACTTTGGCTCAGGTCATGATCTTGTGGTTCAGGAGTTCGAGCCCCGTGTCGGGCTCTGTGCCGACAGCTCAGAGCCTGGAGCCTGTTTCAGATTCTGTGTCTCCAGAGACTCTCTCTGCCCTTCTTCTGCTCACACTCTGTCTCTCTCTCCTTCAAAAATAAATAAACATAAAAAAGTATTCAAAAAATTCTAAATACTAGATACCCCCAAATTGTTAACTAAATTATATAACCAAATTGTATAACTATCAAGACCATATTGGAAGATTTGGGAATGGATGATGAGGTAAATGATGACCTAGTTTCCCTACTAAATATTAGTTCAGCAATATTTATAAAAAGGTCATTCAGAGATGACCCTCCTTTTGAGGATGATGAGAACAAAGAAAAGCAAATAGATGATATACCTGTTTGGGACTAAGAATCCCTGAAAGTTAACCAAGGAACACTTTTTGAACTTACTCTGGCTGCAAAATACTTAGACATCAAAGGTTTCTTGATGTTACATCCAATACTGTTGCCAATATGATCAAGAGGAAAACGAGGAGATCTGCAAGAACTTCAATACCAAAACGGACTTTATTAAAGAAGAGGAAGCCCATGTATGCAAACAGAACCAGCAGTATGAAGAGAAGTGAAATGTTGTGCCTGACGCTAACACTGTAAGGACTGCTCTAAACACTAGTTGAACTATTCTATTTAAAACTGTTAACATTGGGGTGCCTGAGTGGCTCAGTTAGTTGAGTGTTGGACTTCAACTCAGGTTATGATCTCATGGTCCGTAAGTTCAAGCCCCACGTGGGGCTCTGTGCTGACAGCTTAGAGCCTGGAGCCTGCTTCAGATTCTCTCTCTCTCTCTCTCTCTGCCCTTCCCCTCATCACACTCTAGAGTCTCTCAACAATGAATAAATGCTAAAAAAAATTTAAACTATTATCATTAGACAAATAGTAGACAAATGCAGCAGCAAATCAATTATATTAGCAGAATACTATTGCCATTGCACGCATAGTTTGAGTACAGATTCTAAACCTATGGCTGAGTTTCTTCTAGACCAAAAGTTTTTATTCTTTGCTCTGAATAAAACTGAACCCTGGGATATCTATTAAAAATATAATGAATATATATGCATATATATGCATAATATATGTACATATGCATATATACATTTTAAAATGGAATCACATCAAGCTATTAATAGTGGTTTCTCATGCTAGCCTAGGAAAACTAGATGTAACAAGAGAATAACAGAAGTGAATCTAACACTTAACCAGTTACTGCTTTTTAAATTATATTAACAAATTATATTATCTGTACCTTTTGAAACTACTTTAAAAGGAATACGATTTTATTTTTAAAAACCTAACTAATCTTTGTCATCTCATAGCTAACGTGACATTCTGAAATTGTTTTCAAAAATATAATTGAAGAGTTAATAAATTTCAGAAACTTAAACCTAAATGTTAACAGACTTATAAGCTATGACCATAAAGTAATACATGTGGCTTATGGAGGAGTCATTTAATTACAATCTTTCCCTGTATTTTTGTCATCCTTGAATTTATATGATGATACAAAATTGCAGAGGAAGCTAGATGGAAGAACACTGGATTCAAAAGTATTTTAACCCAAGAAGCTTTATGAAAATTAGTTTTATAAATGTTATGGATTTGCTTATTGGATGTCTTAAAAAGGAAAAAAAAATCTTTTTCTGTGCTGTTGTCACCTAAAGTGCATAAACAGACAAGACAGTTTTAGTTCCATTTTGGGGCTGTGAAATGACCCATGGATGACCTGGGGAATTTTAGAAGAAAGATTCACATTTAAGGAATGGTTCATAATATAAGATAAAATCACAGCAATTACCATTCTTCCCCTTCAGATAGAACTATGAACTAGCTGAAGACTTCTTTAATCACTTTGGATGCAATTGATTTTGATGTCTGAACTCCTAAAAGGTTTACTATCTATTCCTCATGACGTCTAACAATTGACTGCCTATATCATAAGCTCTTGATATTCCTCTTTATAGAGTATATAATAATATATTAAAAATTTTAAGTGTTTATTTATGAGAGAGAGAGAAACAGAGTGCAAGCAGGGGAGGGGCAGAGAGAGAGGGAGACACAGAATCCAAACAGGCTCCAGGCTCTGAGATGTCATCACAGAGACCAATGCAGGGCTGGAACTCATGGACTGTTGAGATCCTGACCTGAGCCAAAGTCGGAAGCTTAACTGACTGAGACACCGAGGCATCCCTATAATGATATATTGTACTTCACTTTTTAACTTCCTGTGCGCTTCAGATATATCATCCAATATACATTTTAACTTTGTAGGTACAGTTATTTTCATTTTAAAGATGAGGACATAGGATCAAACAGAAGCAACTTGCAGTTACATAAGAGGTACGAAGTGGACTCTAGGCTAAGTCTGGTACTTATGGACTGTACCCCAGTGATTGTGGCATTTCAGGATCTGAACCTTCCATAGGACCTAGTACAGTGCCACACAAACACATCAGGTAACTTTTATGTGAATCTCTTTTATTCAAAACTTGTTTAAATCTTGTTTCAAACCTTATCAGATAATTGTCCCGTCCATGGGGCTTTTGTTCTATAAATCCTCTATGGTACCATAGGAGCAATGGTCAATTGAGTCATATACTCCATGTATATGACATCATTTTATGAGAGTAGATTAATATAAGAAAAAAATAATCTATAATATAGCATAATAACATATAATATTAATACCAGAAAATAAGTAATGAGGCAAAGTGATAGGAATTTGAACATGCTGTATCAATCAAAATGGATATGCTATAATTTAATATGTATAATATTAAAATCCATCTTGGATTAGTTTATTGAATTTTCAATATTTTCCATTATTTAACTGTCTCATTTGAAAAAAAAAGTATTTGGATTGAGGAATAATAGGAAAACCAAAAATACGCTGAGTTATTTGATTATTAATTGAGAGTATTCCTTTTCACTAATTCTAAAGGCATTTTTCCCCATCCCTGTACCTGCTCCACCCCATGAGCTGTGCTCTCACTTTCCGTAGCCACAGTTTAACACATCTCAGTCAGTAAAATTCTGCTGGATTCTGTAGATTTTGTAGGCTATAGCCCTTAGATTCTCTGTTTTCTATAAAACCTAGATGTAAAATATTTAAAAAGCTGTGTTTGGGGATTTTTTTCTTTATTACTTTTTGGAAGTGAGAGCTATTCACAACTGTGTGTGTGTGCACGCATATGTGTGTGTGTTTCCAGAAGATATATAAAGGGAGAAAGTACTCATACCGCTGGCCACTTGAGGGAATGCTGAATGATCCTGTCACAACTGATTCAGGAGGACGCAAGTGTATTCCTGCCAAGTCATCCGAAATGGGACTGTAAAACTGCTTTTGTTCTCTCATTAAAGAAATAATGCGATGCAACAGCAGATTCATTGGCATTGTTTCTGGTTGAAGCCGAGAGGAATAAATCTTGATTCTTCCTTGATGGAGGTAGTCTTTGTGTAGGACAAGTAGCCAGGTGCTCCCACAGCTGCTCTGAAACATTCATGGCTTCCTAAGGATATGGGTGATTTTGTTCTCATCATTGATCAAATAGCAGAGTAAATCACTGACGTAAAATAACACCTGGCTGAGCTCTGTGTTTTCCTCTCATTTTCTCTAGTTAGTAATTGTTGTTTACAAATCACTGACTGCATGAGGATGAAAAGCCTGTGTATTCTCATACTGGCTCCTAGCTCATAATTTCCACTTCATGTTCTTTCTCCCAGTACCTTCAAAGGCACTCAGTGCATATTATACTTTATCCCCTTGATTTTTGTGATTACTTTGTTAACAAACCAAATGCCATTGTTCCATATGTATTACAGAAGCTAACAGTATTACAAAGATTTTATTTATTTATTTATTTATTTATTTATTTATTTATTTATTTAGATTTTTTGAGAGGACAGGGAGAGAAAGAGAAAGAGAGAGAGAGAGAGAGAGAGAGAGAGAGAGAGAGAGAGAGAGAGAATCTCAAGCAGGCTCCACAGCCAGTGTGGAGCTCAACGTGGGGCTTGATCCCATGATGGTGAGATCCTGACCTGAGTCAGATGTTTAACCAACTGAGCCACTTAGGTGCCCCGCAAAGATTTTTAAAACTAAAAAGAATTGATTATTATTCATAACAAATGCTGTAAATCTTTGAACATTTTTATACTTCATTTGAAATGTAATATGGTATGCTAAATAATCTTGCTTTTTTTTCCCCTAAATTCTATTTATAGGGAAAAAAAGTATGCCAATGAAAATAAGTTTTATTTTAGTCTATACATTTCCAAGGTGGATTTATGAAACCAACTAGTATTTGTTTTCTTAGCATTACCTTATAATTAATGGTACGGTATACATGAAATATACATAAAATGTAACATTAATTTCAAAAATTAAATACTGAAATTCAGCAACATATAATTTCTGAATATTTAAATTATATTAGGTGTCAGCAAAATGTTAGGAAACAAAATAGGAAGATCAACGTTGAAATGCTGGCATTCAGCAGAAATTCACTATCATGGCTGTTATCAACGGTTTACAGTGAATGGTCTCCTATCTGGTTAATTCCTATACCATATTTTAAAGTATTTTGAGTGTTACCCTGAAAGTGTATACTATAATATAAAAATTTTAGAATATGTCACTTACTATAATTCTTATGATCTTCTGCTTTGACTTCAATTTCAACTGATAGTTTTTTTTTAATTTATGTTATTAATTTGTGTATATTTCTCTTTGATTTGTATTTGTAGACTTCAGCTACATAATTTTGAGTGCTTCTTAGGGAAACCAAATCTTTGCTCAAAGAGAAGTAACCTGTCAGGCAAAAATTGTCCTATATCATAAATCCCCAAAGAAACAACCCTTGCTTGCTGGACAATTCTTCCTTAGATATTCACAATGATGTTTCCTTGCCTGAAGCTGTGTTTCAGAAAAACCTAAGAATAATTTGCTCAGATTACTTTCCTTACTTCAGTCAACATCTCCTCACATTTTAGGCTGTTCTATTTCCCTCAACACTTCATAGAGTAGTCCTCCCTTATCCATGGTTTCACTTTCCATGGTTTCAGTTAACTGTGGTCAACTGTGGTCCAGAAACAGATGATCCTCCTGATGTGTCATCAAAAGGTCAATAGTAACTTAACACTACATCACAATGCCTATGTCATTCTCCTCATTTCATCTCATCGCATGGCCATTTTATCATCTCACATCATCACATAAAGAAGGATAAATATAGTACAATAAGATATTTTGAGAGAGAGCACACATTCACAAAACTTTTGTTACAGTATATTGTTATAACTCTTCTATTTTATTATAGTCATTAATATCTTATTATGCCTAACTTATAAATTAAATTTCATCACAAGTACGTATGTATAGGAAAAAAGACAGAGTACGTAGGGTTTGGTACTACCTGCGATTGCAGGCAGTGTATCAACAGCGCATAAGGTTTCCTTTTTCTCCACATGCTTGCCAACATTTGTTATTTTGTGGGTTTTGATTTTAGCCATTCTGATAAGTGTGAGGTGATATCTCATTGTGGCTTTGATTTTCATTTTTCTGATGATTAGAGATGTTGAACATCTTTTCATGTGTCTATTAGTCATCTGTTTGTCTTCTTTGGAAAAATGTCTATTCAGATCTTTCGCCCATTTTTATTGTGATTTTTTTTTGGTGTTGAATTGTATGAGTTATATATTTTTATATATTTTATATATTTTGCAAATTACCCTTATCAGACATATCATTTGTAAATATCTTTGCCCATTCCATAGGTTGCCTTTTTGTTTTGTTGATGGTTTCCTTTGCTATGTAAAACCTTTTGTTTTGGTGTGTCTGGTTTAATTTTGCTTTTGTTTCTCTGGCCTTGAGGAGTCATGTCTAGAAAAATGTTGCTATCGCTGATGTCAAAAAAATTACTGCCTATGTTTTCTTCTAGGAGTTTTATGGTTTCAGGTGTCACATTTAGGAGACCACCAGAATCACCAGAGAGAAATTAGCACCAGAATAAGAAATTGCCTAAACAGATATTGTTACCAAACTATCCTCTCATCTATTCTAAGAGCCCATTTATCTTTTTAAAAAATAATTTGTTTTCCCATAAATTCACTTATCTCCCTCCCCTTCCTGTTAAGATGTGTTCTAAGTCCCAAATTCTGACCATCTCCTTGAGACATATTTTTCTTTGAGCTCCTATATATGTGCATAACTAAAATTTGTCTTTTCTCTTTGTAATCTGCCTTTTGTCAATTTTATGTGTAGGCTCCAAACAATAAACAAAAGAGGGTAGAGAAAAAGATTTTCCTCCCCGAGAGTTTCAACATAATGGGCATGGTTCAAAGCTAGTGGTATAACTGTGGATGGTATTGTTGGCTTAAAAGTTTCACATGAGAGCCTGACTGAAATGATTACACATATCAATGTGCCCTTATACATGGTAATGTATAAGGGAAGTTTAGATAAGGGGATATTTGCAAGGAATTAGAGGGAACAACTCCACAGGGCACACAGTTTAGGAAGCAAAGATCTATAGACAGTAGTTCTTTGAAATAAACCTGAGTCCAAATTTCTCACCTCTTTTTTTATGATTAGTCCCTTTTGGTTTTTCCCACCTAGGTACATACATGTCTCTTAGTAGAGACTCTTTTATAGTACCTTTTTGTTATGGGAGGGGTGTCTGGGTGGTTTAGTCAGTTGAGTGTCCGACTTCAGCTCAGGTCATGATCTTGTGGTTCTTGAGTTCAAGCCCCGCATCGGGCTCTGTGCTGACAGTTCAGATCCTGGAGCCTGCTTTGGATTCTGTCTCCCCCTCTCTCTCACCCTCCCCTGCTTGTGCTCTCTCTCTCAAGAATAAATAAAAACTTAAAAAAATTTTTATAATACCTTTTTGTTATGGGAGTATATTTAAATAGTTATAGCTAGAATTATTAGGATATAGGCAATCTTGATATGCATCTAATGTTGGAATTTTGGAAGAAAGCCTATGGCTTCACAACCAAATCAGTAGTGACTTAGTACACATGTGACTTTTTCAAGTGCCTGTGTTGAGTCCACATACAGTCATTCAGATAAGACCCTTAATGATAATCCTTAAAAATCCCTCTTGGTTCTTATGTGTAATTACCTCCACATAAAGAGAAGCAAATTTTTATAATGATGTAAGAGATAATGTTACATTTTGATAAGATTGAGAAATATATGGTGGCTGAAACCAGCTCTCATCAGCTTGCCAGAATCTATTTGCCTTTCTTTTTGTTATTCAACATTCAAACACTGCAAATCAGCCCCAATCAATTCTTCTTTCTTTCTTTCTTTCTTTCTTTCTTTCTTTCTTTCTTTCTTTCTTCCTTCCTTCCTTCCTTCCTTCCTTCCTTCCTTCCTTCCTTCCTTTCTTTCTTTCTTTCCTTCCTTCCTTCCTTCCTTCCTTCCTTCCTTCCTTCCTTCCTTTCTCTCCTTCTCCTTCCTTCCTTCCTTCCTTCCCTCCTTCCTTCCTTCCTTCCTTCCTTCTTACCTTCCTTCCCACTCCCCACCCCCCACTCTCTCTCTCTCTCTCCCTTCCTTCCTTTCCTTTCTTTCCTACCTTTCCTTCCTTCTTGCTCTGGAGAGCCAGTTTTAAACACCAGCATATTACTGGTCATAACTCAGCTTTACCAAACTTAGGGTGGTTGTTTAACATTGTTCTTCAAAGTGTTAACAGATGTGCCGTGAAGAAAGTATCTTACCTTCAAAAAATTTGGAATATGCTAGATTAAATAAATTAAATACATTACTGTAAATATCCAAAAAAAAAAAAAAAGAGAGAGAGAGAGAAAATAGTGTGATACTTCTCTCTTTCGTGTTATCTAAAATGAAAAACTTTTAGTGGCACCATGTCCATAAAATATCAGAATGCTGGAATACTATTTTTGTAAATAATATTAGCCTTTGAATAGGTTATTCAGAATAGGTTATTCTGTTGTCTCTGGCTCAAGAATTTGTATCATTACTGGCCTGTTGCTGGCACATGTCAGAAAGATTGTAAAATGTCTTAAGCTTCTGACGCAAAACTAAGTTTCCTCTTAAATGATATATCCTAGTAGCCACTGGAAAGCCACAGCTACAAATGAATAGGGATGGAGAGAATCAGGAGAGTCTTAGCACAGGCTCTCATGATAAGTGAGGTAATTACATAGTGCTGTGATTAAAAAACATGGGCTTTGGAGCCAGCCTGCTTGGCTTTGAATCCCAGCTCTGCTACTCACTGGTCATATGACTGATCAATTAACGTCTCTGTTTCCTCATTTTTTTTCTTCTAAAAATTGGAAATAATATCCACCATGGAGGGTTGTTGTTAGGATTACATATATTATTTCCCTTAAAGCACTTAAAATAATTCCTGACACATTGCAAGAACTGAAAACTGTGTATTATTGTTGTAGACAAAAGAAAAGAAAATTGATTAATTTTATTAATAAAGCCTATAAATGATTTTGCAATAGTTAATATCATAGATTTAGGAAAACTTTACATATCCCACATGCTAAAGCACTATGTAGGAAACAACTTGTTTCTTCATATATGAGAGAGTTTTAGCAAACATCTTCCAAAGGATACTTATTAAATGTGAATGTGTTGGGGCGCCTGTGTGGCTCAGGCGGTTACATGTCTGACTTCAGCTCAGGTCATGATCTCATGATTTGTGAGTTTGAGCCCCATGTTGAACTCTGTGCTGATAGCTCAGAGCCTGGAGCCTGCTTTAGATTCTCTGTCTCCCTCTCTCTCTGTCCCTCCCCTGCTCTCTCTCTCTCTCTCTCTCTCTCAAAAATAAATAAACATTAAAAATATAATGTATCAATGGTGTCCTATGACCACAAAATTAATGTGGCAACTTCCTTTGGATCAGATGATACCTTATTTGCTATGGGTGTGGTGGAGTAGATGGTTGTTTTAGCAAACTTTTAAATCTTCAGGACATGCGTATGTGACTTTTTACTTAATTGCTACTAATTTCTGAATATATTAGTACAAAACAAAACTGTCACTTCAAAGAATACAAAAACTAAAGACAAAAGCACAAATACTACAATTGAAACTAGATTGAATCTATAGGATGTGGTTGAAAATGATCCAATTCATGTTTCCTTGTTTATTTTGTTCTCATGTTAATAAAAACTATAGTATATTTGACATATTTTATCCCCATAAATTTTTTTTTGGTACATAACTCAGTTGTTGATCTAACTTTGTATGAACCATCAGGTGGTTGACTGTATGACTAGCACAGATCACTAAAGTTAAAAATGCTTTAGTTATTTGAAAGAGCACATCAATTGAGCACTACTGTGTTTCCCCAAGTCAGGGTGGATCCTAATTGCTTTGACAAATTTCCTGCTGGGAAATTGATCTTCAAAGATTTCTTAATGCCTTTTTTAACCCATTTACTTCATTTTAAAACTTCAAAGTGTCCCTTTCTATTAATTATCACATATACTAGAAAACACAAAGAACAAATGCTATGTTTTATTCATCTAAGCAGGGCATCTAAACACTAAGTTACAGCAAAGATTGGAACTTATTGAAGCAAAGGTCATCTTCTGTCAAACAAAACCATAAGAGGCTTTTCTTTTAGTAGAGAATTCATGAATATTTTATCTGAACATTTCCATGAACTTGCTGTAAAAGCTATGTTTCTTGGCATTTACTGAGGATGTCAAAATCAGTTACTGTAGCTTAAATATTTTGCTAAGATGCTTATCAGACCCTCATTTAAAACATGCTTATTATCCATACAATTGTTCATCTAAAATAAATATTTCTAGTTAATATTATAGACTTTTATATTATATAAAATCAAATTCTTCTTTCTTGTATTTGTACATAGATATCATTTTTGTTTTAATATAAATCTGAGAATCTACTAGAGAAATAAAATAAAACAATGAGTGAATTAATTCTCTTTATCTAAATGAAAACAAAATTTCTCTATAAATGCTTCCAATGGTTAAGCTAGTGTTGAGCAGTCTCTTGGACCCCATATGGTGAAGGGATCTTAAACTGGTCAACCAAGAATATAATCGTAGCTCATAGCCTACTAAAATTTATTTAATTAGGCCTGATTATTTGATGTGCTAGAATACTTCTAACATTTCTAAATCTTAACAAAATGTTGCATTTGCATATAATATACACATCAGCAAAACCTCTAACCCGGATAGCATTCTCACTTTCTGAAAAATGGAAAACATTTTTGAGTATTCACAATTGTTCTCGTGAAGAAGACACAGAGATTGAGTGAATGCAGGATGTTTGTCTCTTGAACTTGACCAATCCATAAGTGTGATATGGCCTACTTAATAGGGGTGGATAATGTATAATTTTTAAAAATCACATCTTGAGATAGATAGAGTTCCTTAACTTTGAATTCTGACTCAGCAGCTTAACTCTAGGCAATTCACTTATTTTCTCTGTACCTTATTTTCTCATCTATGAGCTAAGAACACTACTAGCATCTATCTAATAGGGTTGTTGTAGGGAATTTAAGAAGATAATCTGTACAAAGTGACTAGCTCAGTACTTGGGATATAATAGGCATCAATAGTAAATACATGGGTATTATTTTTATTATGCTAACAAATCTTCAGAAAACTTTATATTAAATAGCTATATTTTGAGACAAATCTTTACCTTATGTATTTTGTTTAACTCTTTCAGGTATATTTCTATTAGAAAATTTTTTTGTTGGGGTGCCTGGGTGGCTCAGTCAGTTAAGCATCTGACTCTTGATTTCAGCTCAGGTCAGGATCTCATGGTCATGAAATCAAGCCCAGTGATAAGCCTGCTTAATATTATCAATCTCTCTCTCTCTCTCTCTCTCTCTCTCTCTCTCTCAATCCCATGGGTGTGCTTCAGGCACACTGTGAATCTCCTTAATTTGTGAGCACATTTTTGTGTATTTCTCAAAGCAGTCAGTGATTGAAGAAAATAAAGATGTCCATATGTAGTCAGCACCTTCTAGGATTCATTCTTAGTATAGGTCTGATTATGTCAATAAATTTTATATCTATCACAAACCTGCAAGGTATATATATATTTTTAAATGCTTGTGTTGAAAAAAATGTGTGCGCGTGTGTGTGTGTGTGTGTGTGTGTGTGTGTATATAAAAAATACATACTACATAATATATAATATAATATATAACATATATAAACAAAACATGTTTCCAGATCATGTCTGGGCAATATAAATAAAGAAGATCTTTGCATTGTGCACATCAGGTATTAAATTTTGGAATGACTCTTTCAGGTTGTCTTCAATTACAGCTTCTTCTCTAATCTCCTGGATACTTCCTAAGGGGCATCTATGCGCTAAAGTTCCACTCTATCCTCCCATGGATTTCTGTCTCCCTGCTTCAATCACTTTTCTATTCCCCAAATTGCTGAATGAGCTTTGTACATATGTCTGCCATGCTATTAATTTAGTTTGTCACTTCTCCATTTTATTTCCTCTCACATCAATTTTTATTATTCTTTATCATATATTGTTTTTTCGACTTCTCTAATTAGTACCTCTACCTTCATTTCATATCCAACTTTTTTTTCACCTTATGCTTTTTTACACATGAGGTCAAAGTACATCCATTTGAAAACCATAAACATTTTTCTATGTTAATAGCTTCTACAGTAAAAAAGATTTTCAGAGGTCCAAATTTCCCCTGAATCATCTATATTATGTTCTCTTCCTTGTTTCTGAAATATTTTTAATTGGTCACATGATGACTTTTGCTGCTATGGTTAATTGCCTTTCAAATGAAAGAAATCTCTCTAGCCTGAGCTTTGGCAACACAGTACCAGAGAATCATCTTTATTCCACTTTTGTTCTTGGGGGGCTTGGTGTCATCTACCTAGTCCCAGGGCTGGACAACAGGTGCAGTGCTTGGATTTTCAGATTATAGATGATTTTTATCAAATGTAATTCTACTAAATATTTTCCTATCCTCATTACCTGAATCTTTGGCAGCCTAATAATATGAAATCTGCATCATATACTGTTATTTTATATTCTTCAGGTCTCCTCCAACCCACCTCCAGCATGGTTAAGCATTTCTGGCATTTTTCTTACTTCCTTACTTCCTGACTTTCTGATAAGTACAGATCTCTCAATGAACGTCCCAAAAAAGTGCACCTAGCAGTGTAGAAATGAAATGATTCTCCAATGTTCTGGTTCAGGCCTTGGATTTCTGAACCAAAATAAAGACAGAGGGCCTAGTTCTGCATGTACGGAGCTTGGAAGTCACCATTCCATCCCAATAACAAGTAAAAATCTGAACATACTGAAAAATCAACAGCTCTTCTTAGATCAGCAAAAGAGGTGAGATCATAGGACAAACCTCTGCCTCAAAACTGGAGAGACAGACAGGCAAATGCAGGCTTCTCAGAACAGAGACTCATAAATAGAAATGGCCAAGGGAACCAGTGCTAGGGAAGGAAAACATGAACTGTAATTGACAAACTGCCAGGAGATCAGTATGGACAAGTCTGGAAGTTAAAAGCCCCATGGGACCCTAGTCATAAGGGGGCACCCATACTTTGTTAGTTTTACCTCCAGGAGCTCGATCAGATTCTTAAAGTAAATACTGGTGAAAAACTTCCTCACACTTGAGGCACGAGTAAGAGAAAAGGAACTACTTAGAAATGTGTCAGAGTATTCTGTTCTCCTTAACAAAACCTGCCCTCAGGGGAAACTAGTTAATTACAGCCTAACCAGCTGGCGTATACCAAAATCTAATTGACCTGGGAAAGGAAAATACCCAACTCCAGCTCACTGTAGGCATCCTGTTACACGTAAGGGGGGAGAAAAAAAAATATGAGAAACACATGTGAAGTTCACAGTCCAGAAGTATATATAGCCTCACTGAAAGACTAACACTTAATTGTGGAAATATGGACTGCCTCCTCTCACTCTGAACCTCACCACTACTTTACTAAGGGCTTATTTACAGTAGTTCCTTTTACCTAGTACTTCATGTCCCTTTAATGAGAGAAAAATTACAAGCATGTCAAAAGGCAAAAAAAAAAAAAAAAAAAAAAAAAATTGAAGAGACAGAGCAAGCATCAAAATCAGACATTCCAGGGATGTTGGAATTATCAGAAGGCAACTATGACTAATATGCTAAGAACTCTAATGGATAAAGAAGACAGTATTTACGAGCAGATGGGCAGTGAAAGCACAGAGATGGAAATCCTAAGAATGAATTAAAAATAAATACTAGAGATTAAAAACACTGTCACAAAAATAAAGAATGCCTTTGATGGGCTTAGTAGAACATGGGAAATCGCTGAAGAAAGTATCTCTAAGCTGGAGGATGTGTCAGTAGAAAACTTGAAGATCAAAATGCAAATAGAAAAAAAACTGAAAAACGAAAAAGAATATCCAAGGACTATGGGAAAACTAGAAAGAGTAACTTATGTGTAATGGGAATGAAAAAGGGAACAGAAAAAGGAATAGAAGCAATATTTGAAAAAATAATGACTAAGAACGTCCCCAAATTAATGTCATACACCAAACCACAGATCCAGGAATCTCAGAGAACAACAAGAAGGATAAATGCAAAAAAAAAAAAAAAAAAAAAAAAAATACACCTAAGCATGTCATTTTCAAATTATAAAAAATCAGAGATAAAGAAAAAAATACTGAAAGACGACAGAATGAAAACAATAACAAAAGCAAAAACAAACCAAAATACACCTTACTTATAGAGGAGCAAATAATAAGAATGACATCTGATTTCTCCTCAGAGAAACCATGAAAACAGGAAAGGAGTAGAGTGAAATATTAAGTGTTTAGAAAAAAGAACAATCACAAACCTAGAAATCTACACCCTGCAAAATTCTCTCTTCAAAGTGAAGGAGAAATAATGACTTAGTCACACAAACAAAAATTGAGGAAATTTGTTGCCAGTACAATTGTCTTGCAGGAAATGTTAAAAGAAGTAGTTTAGGGAGAAATTCTTTATAGGTCAGAAACTCAGATCTACATAAAGAAATGAAGAGCACTGAAGAAGGAATACATAAAATTAAAATAAAATAAAATAAAATAAAATAAAATAAAATGAAATAAAATAAAAACTTTTATTTTTCTTATTCTTAGTTGATCCAACAGATAACAGTTTGTCCAAAATAACACATACTAACAGTCTATTCAATTATGTATGCTTGTGTGTGTGTGTGTGTGTGTGTGTGAAATATATATACAAGGAAAATGAATAACAATGAGGATACAAAGGATAGGAGAGAGGAATTAGGATTTTTTTTTATTATAAGGTACTCACACTACCTTTGAAGTGGTATAGTGTTATTTGAAAGATTGGATCAGCTATATAAATACATATTGCAAACTGTAGAGCAACCACTAAAAAAAAAGTAAAGAAAGCAATATAATCAATATGCTAAAAATGTAGAGAAAATGTAATCATATATAAAGCTTAATAAAAAAAAATAAAGACAAAAAAGAGTTGAAGACAAAGACAGGAACATAGTACAAGAGCAACAAATAGAAAACAGTAACAAATATGGTAAATATTAATTCAACTATACCAGTATTCCTTTTGAATTACAAGGGTCTAAATGCAACAATTAAAAGACAGAAATCATCAGAATGGATCAAAGACAGTAGGAAAGGCTGAAAACGCTTTAGTTTCAGAAACGTAAACCAATGATAAACTTGCTCAATCCAGTTCTTTCTGCCTTAGGGATTTAAAGAATCCTTTCAGATTCTGCCAACATGCTGTTAGTCCTAATAGATTGCATACCTGTGAATATTCTTTTATATTTGTTTTTATACGTGCTTTATAGACATTTTAAAGAGAAATTGGAACACATGATCAGTCAGTTCTACTAGCCAGATGATATTTCAAACAGAAGCCTGCTTAGTTCATTTTGAATTCTTCCAAAGGTAGGCCAATTTACCTTTTTAAAGTAATTCTATATCTTTGTTTTACTGAAATTAGTACCTTTAGGGAAAAAATCTGGATCATATTTATCTTGGCATCTTTCTGCAATATTCAATTTTTTCTCTTTATTAAAGTATACCTTATATATAATTAGCTGTATATATTTAAATTGTACAACTTGACGAGTTTTGACATATGTATACACCTGGGAAACCATCACTACAAATGAGATATCAGATGTTTTTTATTACCAGCAAAACAGATATATTCCACCATTTGTAATCCATTTCTCCTCTACCACTGTCCCCAGACAACTACTAATCTGCTTTCTCTCACTATAGAATGAGTTTGCATTTTCTATAATTTTATATAAATGAATCACACTGTATGTAATATTTTTTCTATGGAGTCTTTATTTCAGCATGATATATTGGGATTCAGCTATGTTGGTACATGTATTAGTAGTTTCTTCTTTTTAGCTGCTGAGTAGTATTTCATAATTAACTTTTCGAGCATTAATTTTATATTTGTAGTAAAGGTTCACATATTTAAAAACAATTTTATTTATTAACATGATACTTAAATTTTCTCAGGGAATGAAGCAGTGAAATAGTCTCTACAGTATGCACTGATTATAATTTTTTTCATAAATTATGTCCTTAATTCTTTATAATTAAAGTTAGAAAAAAACTGATTAATTTACTTTATGGCTTAAATAAATAAAAGAGAAGAAAATGTACATCCAATACATGTCATTCAATAACTTTTGCCACTTCAGTCCTTCTCTCCACTCACACTGACCCAGGAGTTGATGGGAATAGGATGTAGTAAAATTAGCATTTAGATACATAGTTTAAAATATTAATAATGATGAAATTCCCTGATATTTTTTAGGTGATGTGAAAGAAACTAATCTTAAATCAGAAACAACAGAAGTCGGTGGAGTAGTTTAATGATTAGGACAGTTTTTTGTTTGTTTGTTTGTTTTTTAACACCCTCCCTTTTAGTATGCAAAGAGAAAAATAAAGACCTATGTAACACCATGACCAGTGTATTGAGAAAGCACAGTATCTATTTTCCAAACTTCATGAATTGTCAGGCTTTGTTCACTGGGGAATGAGAGATGCTTTTTACTTTGTGGAGAAACAACAATAGAGACTAAAGAGGGTGGTACATTAAGAATCATTTTTGCCTCCTTCACTGTTGTGTATCCAGTGCTTGCACATAACACGGGCTACACAAAGTAGCTGCTCAATAAATATCTGTCCTCTCATTAGGTCTAAAAAGTACTGACCAAGACCATGCAAAGTCTCAAAAGCCAGAAAACAAGAAGTCGTAAATATCCTTAGCGAACAGACTGTGTATTTAAATCAGTAGTGAAAAGTGTGGGAAAAATGTAATGATGGGAGTGGATTGTCAAGATGAAGAATGAATAGCATCAAGGAGAACCTTTACAAGACCATCGCAGTCATCTAGGCTTGAGGCAATGGGGGCCTGGGAAAAGTCATAATTATTATCAGTCATAATAAGCGGTACCAAAAGCAGATGGTTAATTTGGTAACCGATTCTTTGTTGGTAGGTAAGAGAGTGAGAACGTTAAAGATGAAAGAAATGAAAACGTAGGAGGGTAAGGGTTTTGAGTCTGGATGACCTAGAGCATCACGATAGCCCCTGTGAATGTAGGAAACCAAAACAGAAATGGATTTGTAAATAGGGATGGGGAGGTGTATGAGGTTTGGAACTTGGCCATAAAACTTTTACTTTAGCCCTTTAAAAAATAAGGTGAAGGCGCCTGGGTGGCTCAGTTCATTAACCATCCCACTCTTGATCTCAGCTCAGGTCTTAATCTCAGGGTTATGAATTCAAGCCAAGCATTGGGCTCCACACTGGGTGTGAGCCTATTTAAAAAACAAAACAAAACAAAACAAAACACAAAAAATGTAAAAAAAAAATGTTAACATTTATTCATTTTTGAGAGTGAGAGAGACAGAGCATGAGCAGGGGAGGTGCAGAGCGCAAAGAAGACACAGAATCCTAAGCAGGCTCCAGGCTCTGAGCTATCAGCACAGGGCCCGATACAGGGCTCGAACTCACTTACTGCGAGATCATGACCTGAGCTGAAGTTGGACCCTTATCGGACTGAGACACCCAGGCGCCCCCTCCCCCCAACCCCCAATTTTTTTTAAATAAAATAAAATGAGTCTAGAATATAGAAGTGTTGAGAGAAGCAGGAGCTGAAATAGTTATTAATTCCCTACTAGGAAAAGAAAATCGGATTATATATATTTTGGTCTCTGAAAAAGATTTGAAAAGTTTTACCTCTAGTTAAAAGTAAAAGCTATGGATCTAATAGTAAAGCAACTTAAAATTTTTTCTTTTGTTTTAAGAATTATATATCCAACAAATGCTTCATATAAACTATTTTTCAATTATTTTACACAGCAAATACAACTGATTAAAAAAAAACAGGCAAAAGAATTTTTTGTAAAGAAGAAACAGTTTGTGTTGCCTAACGGTATAGAATGAGATAGCTGTATGGCGTTTTTAATTGACGATATTTTATGAAGTTTTACCGACATAAAGGAGATAGTAAAAAAAAAAAAAAGGTAAGTTCAAAATCAAATGGCATGTTCTTTTAAAAATCATCATCTCTATTTTTCAAATCATGTTATAATATCTCAAAAGCAATATTTCTTATTACTGGTACTACTTCCTAAAAGGCTGAAGAGTTACTGACTTTGTGTCTGATGAATTCAAATAACAAGACATTCATGAATCACTTTTCTGACTTCAAAAGTAAATGACTTGTGCAATAATATTCTAATTTTACCTTATCTTTAATAATGATTTACTTTCTGGGGTGCCTGGTTGGCTCAGTTGGCTAAGCAGCTGACTCGGTCAGGTCATGATCTCATGGTTCATAGGTTTGAGCCCCATGTAGGGCTCTGTGCTGACAGCTCAGAGCCTGGAGCCTGCTTCAGATTCTGTCTCCCTCTCTCTCTGCCCCTCCCCCGCTCACACTCTCTCTCTCAACAATAAACATAAAAAAAATTAAAAATGACTTACTTTCCCTATTAACAAGAAATGGATTGATCACAGTAGTTGGGAACTTCCAAATTTTTCAAGTACTTAACTCATCAGAAAAGAGGAGAATCACTAGCTTGTTTTCATAGGCTATCGTTTTGATTGATATTTTGTGACTAAGCTGCCATGATAAAGCTGAATTTCAGCGATATGAGATCATAGTCAGGATACATTTTTAAAACTGCAAAAAGGTTGAGTAACTATATGTCAGCCAAAATATTTGTCCTTAACATTGTGATAGCCATTTAATATAAAAATATACATTTCAAAGAGGTATTAGAAATACACTTTTCACTCCAAAATCATATATCATAAACAAGAATTACCAACAAAAAATTACTAAAGACAAAACTCTTTATTAAAAATTTTTTAAGTTAATTTATTTATTTTGAGAGAAACAGGAAGAGCGAATGGGGAGGGACAGAGTAAGAGGGAGAGAGAATCCCAAGCAGACTCCCTACAGTGAGCATGGAGCCCAATGTGGGTCTCGACCTCACAAACCACGAGATCATGACTTGAGCTGAAACCAAGAGTCAAGGACTGAGCCACCCAGGCACCCCAGACAAATCTCTTTATAATGTAAATAAGGTAAATATTATAATGTAAATTATAATGTAAATATAATGTTCTTAAGAAGAACATTTCAAGTGCAAGCCTTCTGTTTATCATCAAGTTTCATACACACAAACTGAAAAGTATAATACTGTAATGGGTATCCATATATCACTAACTACTTTTAACAAATGGGAACATTTGAAGGATGTGGTTTCCATGTGGATTTTGTGTAATTAAGACAAAAAGACAAGAAAATCCTTTAGAGATAAATAAGAGTTCCCTTTGTAACCTCTTTAATCAAATTCTATCCCCAAAGTTACCACCAACCGGAAGTTGGTACATAGCTTTCTCATCAAGGTTTTCATGTGTTTACTATAGACATATATATATTAAAAATGAATAATATTTTATATGTGATGTAATAATACCTATTACACATTATATAGTGTATGAACTGTAGTATAAGGCAATATAACATTTTTGTAGTGTTTTTAAACTTTACTTAAAATGAATCATTTTATGTGTAGTATGTCCTTAATTCAATGTTTCATTTTCTAAATTTCTAAATTTATCTATGTTAATGCATGTATATCTGGTTCATTCACTTTAACTACTATATAATATTTCATGTCATAGCTATACCAAAAGTTATTTACTTATTCTTTTATTGATAAAAATATTGCTATTGAAACCAGTGCTGCATTGAACATCTCTGCCCACATGTCCTTGGGCACATAGGGGACTTAGTTGAATCTGAAAGTAAAGCCACTAGATAGTAAGAAGTATATACACATCTTCACATCATCTTGCTCTCCAAAGTGATTATATCAATTGATATGCTCCCTCAAAATGCACGAAAGTTTCCTTTTCCCTGCATCTTTGTCTGTAGGCTTACTCCCAAGAAGCAAGTTTAGAGGTGACTTGGTGGCTCAGTTGGTTAAGCGTCCGACTCTTGATCTCAGCTCAGGTCATTATCTCATGGTTCCCATGGGATTGAGCCCCCACATCTGCCTCTGCACTGACAGTACAAAGCCTACTTGGGATTCTCTGTCTCCCTTTCTCTCTGTCCCTCCCCCATTCATGCACGCTTTCTCTCAAAAGAAATAAACATTTTAAAAAAGCAAGTTTAAAAACTGACATAAAGTTTGAACTTATTGTTCCTTTAACATAAAAAATATTAACTAAAATGCTGTGCTGAATTTGATATTTATAATGAAACGACTTTAGGACCCATGGCTCCTAATTATGGGTCTTCTTGAGTAGATTAATAAGCATATTTAGCTACATAAAATTCAGCTGATAAACAGGAGCAGGCTGATCTTCTCTCACCCTTACTTATGATACCAGAAATAGAAGGAATTAGAATTCTCTAGTACCTGAGACAGGAAATAAGTCAGGTGACAGCCTTGAATCCCTGTCCCAGATATGCTTTGGATCCCACTTTCATCTCTCATGAGCTACATGATCTTGCACAACTTATTCGAACTCTCTGAACTTCAGCTTCTCCTCCAAAAAATGCTTATAATTGCAGCTTTACGATACCGCTTCAAAGATGTAAATCAGATCATGTTTTTATAAATTTGATTTTTTTATCGTTTTTATTTTATTTTTTGAGAGACAGAGACAGACAGAGTGCTAGTTGGGGAGGGGCAGAGAGAGAGGGACACACAGAATCTGAAGCAGGCTCCAGGCTCTGAGCTGTCAGCACAGAGCCCGACGTGGGGCTCAAACTCGTGATCCGTGAGATCATGACCTGAGCCTAAGTTGGACACTTAACCAACTGAGCCCCCCTGGCGCCACTAATCATGTTTTTAACACACAAAGCACAATGCTTAGCATAGTTTAATTACTAGAAAGTGTTCATTCATCATCCTGTATGGAGTTAGGCAAACTGTCATGTTAAAGCCAAAAAAATAAAGTAAAATAAAATAAAATAAAATAAAATAAAATAAAATAAAATAAAATAAAATAACTCTTTAATATATAATAGGCACTATGTATTTCTTCCTCTCCTCTGGATTCCATAGTATTTAAACTGATACTATACATTTAACATATACTGCCTAACAAGAACCCTGAAGTCCGCTTTTATGTATACTTTGGCTTTACATGCTATACAAGTTACAAAGTACAACTAACTTGTTGGATAC
This sequence comes from Herpailurus yagouaroundi, assembly GCF_014898765.1. Lineage (NCBI taxonomy): Eukaryota > Metazoa > Chordata > Mammalia > Carnivora > Felidae > Herpailurus > Herpailurus yagouaroundi. The sequence goes on along the minus strand of NW_024412403.1, from coordinate 46,079,922 downwards.
ATACATAATACAGAACTGCTACTTACAAGAGTGGCAGAGAAAAAAGTAGTAGGCAAATCTGTCAGTACTATATTTTCCCCCTTTCATACAATAAACTGTTAGGGGTCAAAAACTTTCTCTTATTCATATTTATATTCCCCAAATTGTCACATAGTCAGCATTCTTATATCCGAGATGAATGAATGAATGAAGAAATAATTATCAATATTTCTTCTTGTGCTAATTTTCAAGAAAATTGAAAGTTGTGAGATGGAAAGCATCCTTTGGCTGAATCAAATCACCTTTTTCATAAATGAAAGCACTTAAAGTCTCTATTTGTGTACCATGTGGTTATCACAAGTAGCAAATTATAAGCTCCAAACATCAATCCGGTTTGATTTTGCTACCATACCAGCTGCAAATGCCACATGGCTGAAAATGGGCATGGAGTAAGGTGGTGGTTGGGTGAAGAGGAGTAAGGGGTAGGGAAGGTGAAAAGATCACTTTAATATTTTGCTTTCAGTTCCAAAGCAACAAAGAGTTAGTTGTTTCTTATTGTTAGGTAGTGTGGGGCCCAAATTGTTTATATTAAGCTCCTGCTTTATGGAGAGAATAGAAGATTGAAAAAAATTATTTTTTTTACTTGGTCAATTGTCAGATATTAGTAGCCTGAAATAAAAAGTTACCTATTCCAAATATGACAAATAAGAGAAGCTATAACTCTAGAAATTATTTATAACTTAAAAATATAGGAAGGACACATTATTTATTATTAGCATATAAATGTTACAAAGAGGACAGATAAATTAAATACAGCCATGAAATGTATCATTGAATCAATCAGTACGACTTGTGCATCACATAAAACAAGGAAGTCCAAGTGCATCACATAAAGCAAGGAACACAAGTCAAGACAAGAATCATATCAGACTTAAGGCAAGAAGCTGATGCTAGCCACCTATGCCAGACTGGTAGTTTCCTGACAGTCCCCTAGTCTTGTCCATATGAATGACTAGAACCACCATATACCCAACTCTTAAAGCCAGAAACTTGAGAGTCAACCACAAGTGAATCCTCCATTTGGCTTGATTCCACATTTACAAACCATTCTTAGCAAGTCTTAGCAGCTCTACTTTCAAGATACATCTTGACTCCATTCACTTCTCTCCATTTCCATTACCACCACACCTTTATCGCTTGACTAAACGAATAAAACAGGCTTTCCACCGACTGCTTTCTTTTCATACTTGACTCCATTCAATCCCTTCCTTACTCTGTAGCTAGATTCATCTTTTAAAGAGGTAATTCAGTTCCTGTTGCCTACTGTTCAAAAACTTTCAATATCTTCCAAAAAGAGCATAAAATATGATTCAAACTTCTCACCTGCATGCTCTGGCTCCAAAGAGCCCCAGATTCCATCATTACATCATGACACTTTGTTCCATTCACTGTAGTCCAGCTACAATTGTCCTCTGTCAAGATACAGAAAACTTTTTACTCAGCTCAGGGTCATATGCTTTTTCTTATTTCTGGAATGCTGTTCAAATGGCTGAGTTATTCTTATCCTTCAGACATCAGTTTAGATGTCAACTCCTTAAAGAGATAAAGAGACTTTCTTTGACCTCTGTATCTAAAATATGTCAACCTATCTTTCATAGCAACCAGGTTATTTCCCTTACAGGAGTGATTACAATGAGTAAAAACGTTTTCATTTTTTTTTACTTGTTTATCATGTGCTGAATAAAATTAATAAAAATGTAGCAAATAGAAATCCAATAAATATATTTTTGTTTTGACTAGCATATATGGTTTACAAGGTAAAAAAGGAAACCACTAGTTATACAATATGGTTCATGAAAATAAAAATGCTACTTATCTTTGCATAGGCCTTCATATTTTCAAATTTAGTATGTTTGTACATGATGAAGTATTTTGACTTTTTTTGCCATATCGATGTATATATAGTTATAAAGAAGTAAATACATTTCAAAATTATCCATACACAATATTTTAGTAGAGATATAAATAATATAGTTTCTCATTTTAATCTATCAATGTCTAATAGCCTGTTTTTCTTTTTCAAAAAATAAAATATAATGAAGACAACAGGCAGAAATTGAAATGTCTTCAGGTTGAGATTAACTGACATTTGTCTCAGAAAAGTAAGTAGTTTCTGACATTTGAATCCTTACAATATTATTACAGAAAGGCTTAAAATATTCCAGATGGGTTCAGTGTTTGCCAACATATGGTAATGTTGCCAAACAAAGAATATGTAAATTTTGAGTTTTGAAGTCAGTGCATTGAACTTGTGAAGTATGTATAAATTATTTAAGAAGTGTGAAAATAATGCTATGTTACATAAGAAAGTAAGTTACAAAAAAATCACCATCAGGCTCTGGTTTTGCATGGGCATGCTATACTGCCTTTTGGTTTTGGTCTTGTGTATTTTAAATGTGCTAATTATTTGAAGAGACTATATCTAAAGTGGAGATAGACTTTTCACTGGATATTTTTATAGCTGTTATTCTTTAACACAGATGTTTTAGTTAGTAGTTGTATCAACTTACCAGTAGTACCTGAATTGCCTCCCCACCCCCCGACCCAATGTCTTCTAAGAGCAAATATACCATCTCAATTAGGTTATCAACTGGAAGCAGACGGCACATTCAAATTGGGGGTAATTTAGGAAGGGCTTATAAAAGGGTTGTTCACAAAGATGTGTGCAGGGTGTAGGGAAAGCACAGGGATAATTCAGAGCTAGAAACAGAAAACAAAACATCCTGAAACCAAAACAAAACTGTTACTATCTTTGGGTCTAATAGAAGGGACACAGCAGTTAACCAGAAAACCAAGGGGACGAGTCAGAGAGAGAAGCTGCCAGGAAAGGAGCAGTGACCCACCATCCAGGGACATATCCAGCCAGAAATAACCCTGAAGGAAAAGAGCTGGAAAATAAATACTGGGATCTCATTGTCATCACTGTGCTCTACCGTGCAGTTTCTTAGTGGGCCAAGTCTGAGCACATGACCTGGCTGTAGCTGATTTAGGCAGTTAACTTACTTTCTATTTACTTGAAAACTTAGGGGCGCCTGGGTGGCGCAGTCGGTTAAGCGTCCGACTTCAGCCAGGTCACGATCTCGCGGTCTGGGAGTTCGAGCCCCGCGTCAGGCTCTGGGCTGATGGCTCAGAGCCTGGAGCCTGTTTCCGATTCTGTGACTCCCTCTCTCTCTGCCCCTCCCCCATTCATGCTCTGTCTCTCTCTGTCCCAAAAATAAATAAACGTTGAAAAAAAAATTAAAAAAAAAAAAAAAAGAAAACTGAGTTCACACACAAAAAATGGGGAAATCATTCACATTTTAATAATAATATACTTTATGTGACAAAATAGATAACAAAGCTCTTTCCTTTTTATTATTTCATGTGTAACCTCATAAAAACATTCACAGGTGTGAACTGAGTTCTGGAATAAGAACTGCTGGATTCAAGTCTCATTCCCTGCCCATAAACTGGGTGATTTTGGACAATTTTCTAATTTATGTACCATCACTTCATCATCTATAAAAAGGAAATAAGTAATATCTCCTCCAGGGGTGTTGGGAGGATTCATTGAATCAGTACATTTAAAGAGCTGAAAATAGTTCCTAGCATGTGGTAAGTGCGTATAAATGCCAGCTCTTATTTTCATTTCACAGGGACAGAACTGAAGTTCAATGAACTCAAGTGATGTAAGGTGATAGTTTTCAAACGGTGACATGTAGCATGTGATTCACGTTCTGACTTATGATACAATTCTTTTGGTATTCCACATAATTACATGATCAGGTCTATTTGGTTTTTTGTTTAGTTTTTCCACACATACACTTTCTGTTGACTTTGCTCGCCATCATGTGAAGGTATTGCTTACCCCCACGCTTCTGTTTTCATAGGGCAGCGAGAAAATAATGGTACATTCCATGGTGGCATGTTATTAATTCCAGTCTGAGACTACTCCATTAACAATCAATCGACTCCGAAGTAGAATTTCCATGCATGTACATATGATCATACTGCCATCTCTTTTAGTTATCTAAATGATTCAATCTATTAATTTTAAAAGTGGGTCTAATACTGGAAAGTGTTTAACGGTTGCTTACTGGATTCCTTTAGTGCAGTGATGTTAGCACTCTGAATACTGCTTGGCACATAGTAGCTGCTGAATATAGATTTGCTGAATTAACTAATTAATAAAATTACTCCTCCAAACATATTTCTGATAATAACTTTCAAAAATTAAACTGCCTACAGTACCAAAAAAGCCGGGAAAATAAGAATATCTAGATTTAGATGGAAATGCAGAGGATTGATAAATCACAATGTGGAATTTCTATAGTTAGCCTTAAATCACTGTGGCCTTTCAATGTAAGCCAAAACAACAATACCATACTGAATTTTCTCAGGCTTATTCAGAGATAGTCGGCTGAATTTTCAGTGTCTTTCCATAACTATTGTGAGAGAGAAATATTGATGGTGCAATGGTAGGTTTTAAATCTGGACTGTAGCAAATAAGAGTTTTATTCCATTGAGTGAATGAATTTTACTTGCCACAAAGAGTGAGATTCTTTTTATCTTACAAAATGTAGTTGGTAAAAAACAAAACAAAATAAAATCCCTCATCTACACATAATTGACACAGTAACAGATATAACTGGAGAAAACCAAACCAAATCAAACCAAATAAAAACATATTAGAAACAAATTCAAGCAAACCTAAAACAATCTTTCATTTAAATTCAGCCATGGCCTCTTTATATGAAAACCACAGGATATAAATGGAAACTTGTGTCTACTCCTAGAACTTGAAGAGTGAAAAATATAATCTGTTTAAATACCTCAGTAATTTTTTTCTATCATAGTATTTAAAATGTTTTGGGGAAACTTGGGTGGCTTAGTCAGTTAAGCATCTGGCTCTTGACTTCGGCTCAGGTCACAATCTCATGGTTCATGAGTTCAAGCCCCGCATAGGAATCCACACTGACAGAGTGGAGCCTGCTTGGGATTCTAGCTCTCCCTCTCTCTCTGTCTGCCCCTCCCTGCTTGTGCTCTCTTTCTCTCTCAAAATAAATAAACTTAAAACAAATGTTTTAAAAAATAAATAAAACGTTTTGCTAATGAGGTGAGGGTAGTGTTTAGAAGAAATAAAATAGATTACAGGTTTTGGGGAAGATGGCAGAGCAGCATGAAAATCCTCAGCTTGTCTCATCCCTGAAACTCAGCCAGATCAGCACCAAACCATTTTGCACACCTAGAAAACTGATCTGAGGATTAACACAACAATCTGCATAACTTGAGCCATAGCACTCGGCAGGTACAAAGTGTGGGGAGGTGAACTGGGGGAGAGAAAAGCCACGGAGAGTAGGGAGCTGCTTCTGCGGAGAGAAGACAGTGAAAGGGGGAGAGTGTGGCACATCAGGAGAGTGCAGGAAAAGCACTCCCCTGAAAGTAGCTAGAGAGAAAGAGAAAGAGTGGAAACACTCACAAGGGACTGAACAAAAAATCTGTTCCCCAAAGCCACTGAGGGAGAAAGGGAAAGAGTTTCGATACCATCAGGATTCTATAAACAGTGAAGCACAGAGTCCAAAGTTCTAGAGCTCAGTGCCTGGTGGTGCTCCAGTGAGGAAAGAGGGTGAATCCCCACAAGCAGGCAGCAGTCTGAGGAGTGCATATGTCACACTGGAGAAGTGGTTCCCCTATATGGAGAGCATTTGGTAGAGGCCACATGGCCTCCCTTTGGGCAAAGGTCTCAGTGGACCCCGAAGGGCAGCTACATTTGCTGGTATTAGGACAAGGACACCAGAGTGTGGTGAAACCTGGCACCGGCTGTGTGTTGTGGTTTGTCACAATCTCTGCACGTCTGCCTCTGCATGATGTCATGAACGTTTTCTGGGGCAAGCTGGCACCAGGCCATTGCTCAGTGAGAACCTCCCCCAGACAGTTGGTGTGTGTCTGAGCTGCAGGGGTCTCTGAAGTGTAGGGTTTTGAAACACAGCCCCATTTGAGATAAAAATGTGAAGGAAGGTAACACCAAGGTAGATGGCTTGGACAGGAACAGGGTAGCGGCAGGGAGTGGACAGAGGCCTGAGACAAAAGAGAGGTGCTTGATGGCAGGCCAGTGAGCACAAAGTTCCTGTACAAGAGACCAGGGAGCTGGGTAAAGCCATTTGGACCTCTCCCACACACTCGCATGTGCATATGCACCAGACCGATCCACCCCAGTAAGCTAAGCAGCGCCGCCTAGTGGAGAACAGAGCCATCACACCAAGCCATGCTCAACTGTGCCCTCAAAGCACATCCCCGAGAAGCCCAGCACAAATCCTACCTCCTGCTTAGTGTACAGACTATAGATGGCTTCATAATTTGAGTTCTAGGAGAATCTTGACGTAACTTCATTTGGGTTTCATTCTGTTTGTTGCTGGTTCATTTATTAGTTGTGGGTTTTTTTTTTTTTTGTTTTGGTTTTGTTTTTGTTTTTGCTTCTGTCTTGGTTTAATTTCTTTTTCTTTTCTTTTTCTTGGATACAGAAAGAGAAATTTTATTTTTATTTTTTTAATTTTAAAATTATTATTTTTTTCCTATACTTTATATTTTTTAATTATTCGATTTCATTTTCTTTATTTCATTTTATTCTATTATAATTTTTTTAATTTTTAAATTTTTTATTACCTTTTATTTTTCTTTTCTTTCTTTTCTTTCCCTTTTTTCTCTATTCTATCAAGCTTCTTTCTATAAGCAGACCAAAACACACCTATGATCTAATTTCCTTTATTTGATCTTTTTGTTTTAAAATTTAAATTTTATTTTTTGTTTTATTATTTTTTTCTTTCTCCAAAATGATAAAATGAAGGAATTCACCCCCAAAAATAGAACAGGAAGAAAAGACAGGCAGGGGCTTATGCAACACAGATATAAGCAAGATATCTGAACTAGAATTTAAAACCACGATAATAAGAATACTACCTGGGATTTAAAAAAGCATAGATTCCTTTTCTATGGAGATAAAAGAAGTAAAATCTAGTCAGGACTAAATTAAAAATGGTATAACCAAGATGAAATCTTGAATAGATGCCATGACAGCAAGGATGGATAGAGGACAACAGTGAATCAATGATATAAAAGACAAAGTTGAGGGAGGGAAGATGGCGGCATAGGAGGACGCTGGGCTGACCGCGCGTCCTGCTGATCACTTAGATTCCACCTACACCTGCCTAAATAACCCAGAAAACTACCAGAGGATTAGCAGAACGGAGTCGCCGGAGCCAAGCACAGACGAGAGGCCCACGGAAGAGGGTAGGAAGGGCGGCGAGGCAGTGCACGCTCCACGGACTGGCGGGAGGGAGCCGGGGCGGAGGGGCGGCTCGCCGGCCAAGCAGAGCCCCCGAGTCTGGCTTGCAAAAAGCATAGGGGCCTGACGGACTGTGTTCCGACAGCAAGCGCGACTTAGCGGCTGGGAGGTCATAAGTTAACAGCTCTGCTCAGAAAGCGGGAAGGCTGGAGGACAAAGGGAAGACGACAGAGCTCAGTTTGGTGGGGAACAAAGGCGCTCGCCAGCGCCATCTCCCCCGCCCATCCCCCAGCCAAAATCCCAAAGAGAACCAGTTCCTGCCAGGGAACTTGCTCGCTCCATGCAAACACCCAACTCTGCGCTTCTGCGGAGCCAAACCTCCGGCAGCAGATCTGACTCCCTCCTGCTGCCACAGGGCCCCTCCTGAAGTGGATCACCTAAGGAGAAGCAAGCTAAGCCTGCCCCTCCTGCCCCTGTGCACCTTGCCTACCCACCCCAGCTAAGACGCCAGATCCCCAGCATCACAAGCCTGGCAGTGTGCAAGCAGCCCAGACAGGCCACCCCACCCCACAGTGAATCCCGCCCCTAGGAGAGGGGAAGAGAAGGCACGCACCAGTCTGACTGTGGCCCCAGCGGTGGGCTGGGGGCAGACATCAGGTCTGACTGCGGCTCCGCCCACCAACTCCAGTTATACACCACAGCACAGGGTAAGTGCCCTGCAGGTCCTCACCACGCCAGGGACTATCCAAAATGACCAAGCGGAAGAATTCCCCTCAGAAGAATCTCCAGGAAATAACAACAGCTAATGAGCTGATCAAAAAGGATTTAAATAATATAACAGAAAGTGAATTTAGAATAATAGTCATAAAATTAATCGCTGGGCTTGAAAACAGTATAGCTGACAGAAGAGAATCTCTTGCTACAGAGATCAAGGGACTAAGGAACAGTCACGAGGAGCTGAAAAACGCTTTAAACGAAATGCATAACAAAATGGAAACCACCACGGCTCGGATTGAAGAGGCAGAGGAGAGAATAGGTGAACTAGAAGATAAAGTTATGGAAAAAGAGGAAGCTGAGAAAAAGAGAGATAAAAAAATCCAGGAGTATGAGGGGAAAATTAGAGAACTAAGTGATACACTAAAAAGAAATAATATACGCATTATTGGTATCCCAGAGGAGGAAGAGAGAGGGAAAGGTGCTGAAGGGGTACTTGAAGAAATAATAGCTGAGAACTTCCCTGAAGTGGGGAAGGAAAAAGGCATTGAAATCCAAGAGGCACAGAGAACTCCCTTCAGACTTAACTTGAATCGATCTTCTGCATGACATATCATAGTGAAACTGGCAAAATACAAGGATAAAGAGAAAATTCTGAAAGCAGCAAGGGGTAAACGTGCCCTCACATATAAAGGGAGACCTGTAAGACTCGTGACTGATCTCTCTTTTGAAACTTGGCAGGCCAGAAAGAATTGGCACGAGATTTTCAGGGTGCTAGACAGAAAAAATATGCAGCCGAGAATCCTTTATCCAGCAAGTCTGTCATTTAGAATAGAAGGAGAGATAAAGGTCTTCCCAAACAAACAAAAACTGAAGGAATTTGTCACCACTAAACCAGCCCTACAAGAGATCCTAAGGGGGACCCTGTGAGACAAAGTGCCAGAGACATCACTACAAGCATAAAACATACAGACATCACAATGACTCTAAACCCATATCTTTCTATAATAACACTGAATGTAAATGGATTAAATGCGCCAACCAAAAGACATAGGGTATCAGAATGGATAAAAAAATAAGACCCATCTATTTGCTGTCTACAAGAGACTCATTTTAGACCTGAGGACACCTTTAGATTGAGAGTGAGGGGATGGAAAACTATTTATCATGCTACTGGAAGCCAAAAGAAAGCTGGAGTAGCCATACTTATATCAGACAAACTAGACTTTAAATTAAAGGCTGTAACAAGAGATGAAGAAGGACATTATATAATAGTGACAGGGTCTATCCATCAGGAAGAGCTAACAATTATAAATGTCTATGCGCCGAATACCGGAGCGCCCAAATATATAAAACAATTGCTCATAAACATAAGCAACCTTATTGATAAGGATGTGGTAATTGCAGGGGACTTTAACACCCCACTTACAGAAATGGATAGATCATCTAGACACACGGTCAATAAAGAAACAAGGGCCCCGAATGAGACATTGGATCAGATGGACTTGACAGATATATTTAGAACTCTGCATCCCAAAACAACAGAATATACTTTCTTCTCGAGTGCACATGGAACATTCTCCAAGATAGATCATATACTGGGTCACAAAACAGCCCTTCATAAGTTTACAAGAATTGAAATCATACCATGCATCCTTTCAGACCACAACCAAGAGTTGTTTTTTTGAAAAAATAAACAAAATTGATAAACCTCTAGCCAAGCTTCTCAAAAAGAAAAGGTAAATGACCCAAATAGATAAAATCATGAATGAAAATGGAATTATTACAACCAATCCCTCAGAGATACAAACAATTATCAGAGAATACTATGAAAAATTATATGCCAACAAATTGGACAACCTGGAAGAAATGGACAAATTCCTGAACACCCACACTCTTCCAAAACTCAATCAGGAGGAAATAGAAAGCTTGAACAGACACATCACCAGCGAAGAAATTGAATCGGTTGTCAAATCTCCCAACAAATAAGAGTCCAGGACCAGATGGCTTCCCAGGGGAGTTCTACCAGACGTTTAAAGGAGAGATAATACCTATCCTTCTCAAGCTATTCCAAGAAATAGAAAGGGAAGAAAACTTCCAGACTCATTCTATGAAGCCAGTATTACTTTGATTCCTAAACCAGACACAGACCCAGTAAAAAAAAGAGAACTACAGGCCAATATCCCTGATGAATATGGATGCAAAAATTCTCAACAAGATACTAGCAAATCGAATTCAATGGCATATAAAAAGAATTATTCACCATGATCAAGTGGGATTCATTCCTGGGATGCAGGGCTGGTTCAACATCTGCAAATCAATCAACGTGATACATCACATTAACAAAAAAAAAAGAGAAAAACCATATGATCCTGTCAATCGATGCAGAAAAGGCCTTTGACAAAATCCAGCACCCTTTCTTAATAAAAACCCTTGAGAAAGTCGGGATAGAAGGAACATACTTAAAGATCATAAAAGCCATTTATGAAAAGCCCACAGCTAACATCATCCTCAACGGGGAAAAACTGAGAGCTTTCTCCCTGAGATCAGGAACACGACAGGGATGCCCACTCTCACCGCTGTTGTTTAACATAGTGCTGGAAGTTCTAGCATCAGCAATCGGACAACAAAAGGAAATCAAAGGCATCAAAATTGGCAAAGATGAAGTCAAGCTTTCGCTTTTTGCAGATGACATGATATTATACATGGAAAATCCAACAGACTCCACCAAAAGTCTGCTAGAACTGATCCATGAATTCAGCAAAGTTGCAGGATACAAAATCAATGTACAGAAATCAGTTGCATTCTTATACACTAACAATGAAGCAACAGAAAGACAAATAAAGAAACTGATCCCATTCACAATTGCACCAAGAAGCATAAAATACCTAGGGATAAATCTAACCAAAGATGTAAAGGATCTGTATGCTGAAAACTACAGAAAGCTTATGAAGGTAATTGAAGAAGATTTAAAGAAATGGAAAGACATTCCCTGCTCATGGATTGGAAGAATAAATATTGTCAAAATGTCAATACTACCAAAGCTATCTACACATTCAATGCAATCCCAATCAAAATTGCACCAGCATTCTTCTTGAAGCTAGAACAAGCAATCCTAAAATTCATATGGAACCATGAAAGGCCCCGAATAGCCAAAGTAATTTTGAAGAAGAAGACCAAAGCAGGAGGCATCACAATCCCAGACTTCAGCCTCTACTACAAAGCTGTCATCATCAAGACAGCATGGTATTGGCACAAAAACAGACACATAGACCAATGCAATAGAATAGAAACCCCAGAACTAGACCCACAAACGTATGGCCAACTTTGACAAAGCAGGAAAGAACATCCAATGGAGAAAAGACAGTCTCTTTAACAAATGGTGTTGGGAGAACTGGACAGCAACATGCAGAAGGTTGAAACTAGACCACTTTCTCACACCATTCACAAAAATAAACTCAAAATGGATAAAGGACCTGAATGTGAGACAGGAAACCATCAAAACCCTAGAGGAGAAAGCAGGAAAAGACCTCTCTGACCTCAGCCGTAGCAATCTCTTACTCGACACATCCCCAAAGGCAAGGGAATTAAAAGCAAAAGTGAATTACTGGGACCTTATGAAGATAAAAAGCTTCTGCACAGCAAAGGAAACAACCAACAAAACGAAAAGCAACCAATGGAATGGGAAAAGATATTTGCAAATGACATATCGGACAAAGGGCTAGTATCCAAAATCTATAAAGAGCTCACCAAACTCCACACCCGAAAAGCAAATAACCCAGTGAAGAAATGGGCAGAAAACATGAATAGACACTTCTCTAAAGAAGACATCCGGATGGCCAACAGGCACATGAAAAGATGTTCAGCGTCGCTCCTTATCAGGGAAATACAAATCAAAACCACACTCAGGTATCACCTCACGCCAGTCAGAGTGGCCAAAATGAACAAATCAGGAGACTCTAGATGCTGGAGAGGATGTGGAGAAACGGGAACCCTCTTGCACTGTTGGTGGGAATGCAAATTGGTGCAGCCGCTCTGGAAAGCAGTGTGGAGGTTCCTCAGAAAATTAAAAATAGACCTACCCTATGACCCAGCAATAGCACTGCTAGGAATTTACCCAAGGGATACAGGAGTACTGATGCATAGGGGCACTTGTACCCCAATGTTCATAGCAGCACTCTCAACAATAGCCAAATTATGGAAAGAGCCTAAATGTCCATCAACTGATGAATGGATAAAGAAATTGTGGTTTATATACACTATGGAATACTACGTGGCAATGAGAAAAAATGAAATATGGCCTTTTGTAGCAACGTGGATGGAACTGGAGAGTGTGATTCTAAGTGAAATAAGCCATACAGAGAAAGACAGATACCATATGGTTTCACTCTTATGTGGATCCTGAGAAACTTAACAGAAACCCATGGGGGAGGGGAAGGAAAAAAAAAAAAGAAGAAGAGGTTAGAGTGGGAGAGAGCCAAAGCATAAGAGACTGTTGAGAACTGAGAGCAAACTGAGGGTTGATGGGGGGTGGGAGGGAGGAGAGGGTGGGTGATGGGTATTGAGGAGGGCACCTTTTGGGATGAGCACTGGGTGTTGTATGGAAACCAATTTGACAATAAATTTCATATAAAAAAAAAAGACAAAGTTATGGAGATAATGAAACAGAAAAAAGAAGGGAAACTAAGGCAAAAGAGCATAAGAATTAGAGAACTCAGTGACTCATTATAAGGAAAAAACAGCTGAATCATAGGACTCCCAGAAGATGAGGAGAGAGAAAAAGGGGCAGAAGGTTTATGTGAGAAAATTAGAGCAGAAAGCTTTCCTAATCTGGAGGAGGACACATACATCAAAATCCATGAAGCACAGAGAACTCCCATTAGATTCAACAAAAACCAACCCATCACCAACACATAACATAGTCAAATTCAAAAATACACAAACAAGGAAAGAATTATGAAAGCAGGAAGAGAAAAAAATCTTTAACCTACAAGGGAAGACAGATCAGGTTCACAACATATTTAGCCACAGAAACCTGGCAGGCCAGAAAGGAGTGGCAGGATATATTCAACATGCTGAATCGAAAAAATATGCAGTAAAGAATTCTTTATCCAGCAAGGCTGCCACTCAAAATAGGAGAGATAAAGAGTTTCCCAGACAAACAAAACCTAAAGGAGTTTGTGGACCACTAAACCAGCCTTGCAAGAAATTTTAAGGGGGACTCGTTGAGTGGAGAAGAGATAAAAAGACCAAAAGCAACAAAGACTAAATAGGACCAAGGAAAATCACCAGAAACTCCAACTCCCAAAGCAACACAATGGTAATAAATTCATATCTTTTGGTACTCACTCTAAATGTCAATGGACTAAATGTTCCCATCAAAAGACATAGGGCATCAGAATGGGTAAGAAAATAAGACCCATCTATATGCTGCTTACAAAAGACCAATTTAAGATCTAAGGACACATACAGATTGAAAGTAAGGGGATAGAGAATCATCTATCATGCTAATGGTTGTCGAAAGAAAGATGGAATAGTTATATCAGACAAACTAGATTTTGAAATAAAGACTGTAACAAGAGATGAGGAAGGGAATTATATCATAATTAAGGGGTCAACCCACCAAGAAGATCTAACAATTGTAAATACTTATGCCTCCAACGTGAAGCACTGAAATATATAAATCAATTAATCACAAACATAAAGAAACTCATTGATAATAATAACATAATAGCAGGGGACTTCAACACCCCCACTTATAACAATGGACAGATCATCTAAGCAGAAAATCTACAAGGAAACAATGGCTTTGAATGACACATTGGACCAGATGGACTTAGCAGATAAGTCCATTTCAACTGAAAGCAGCAGAATACACATTCTTCTCAAGTGCATGGAACATTCTCCAGAGTAGATCACATACTGGGACACAAATCAGCCCTCAACATGTTCAAAAAGAGCAAGATAATACCTTGTATATGTTCAGAACACAATGCTATGAAACTTGAAATCACCAGAAAAAATTTGGAAAGACCATGAATACTTGGAGATTAAAGAACATCCTACTAAAGTAAGAATGGGTAAACTAATTAAAGAGGAAATTAAAAAGTACATGGAAGACAATGAAAATGAAAACACGACAGCCCAAAACCTGTGGGATGCAGCAAAGGCAGTCATAAGAGGGAAGATTTTAACAATCTAGGGCTTCCTAAAGAAGGAATAAAGGCCTCAAATACACCAAGTAACCTTATACCTAAAAGACCTAAAAAAAAAAAATAGCAAATAAAGCCCAAAACTAGCAGAAGAAGGGAAATAAAGATTAGAACACATATCAATGATATCTAAATAAAGTAAAAACAAAAACAAAAACAAAACAAAAACAACAACAACAAAACAAAACAAAACAAAAACAGTAGAACAGGTCAATGAAACCAGGAGCTGGTTCTTTGAAAGAATTAATAAAATTGATGAACCCCTTAGCCCAACTGATCAAAAAGAAAAAGGAAGGGACCTAAATAAATAAAATCATGAATGAAAGAGGAGAAATCACAACCAACACCATGGAATTACAAACAATAATAAGAGAATATTATGAGTAATTATATGTAAACAAATTCAGCAATCTGGAAGAAACAAATTCCTAGAAACGTATAAACTACCAAAACTGAAACAGGAAGACAGAAAATTTGAACAGGCCCATAACCAGTAAAGAAATTGAATTAGTAATAACAAAATCTCCCCAAAAACAAGAGTCCAGGGCCAGATGACTTTCCAGAAGAATTCTATCAAACATTTAAAGAAGGTTTAACACCTATTCTTTTGAAGCTGTTCCAAAAAATAGAAATGGAAGGAAAACTTCCAAACTCATACTACAAGGCCAGCATTACCTTGATTCCAAAACCAAAGACTCCACTAAAAAGGAGAACTACAGACCAATTTCCCTGATGAACATGGATGCAAAAATTCTCAGCAAGATACCAGCAAACCAGATCCAACAATACATTAAAAGAATTTTTCATGGGGCGCCTGGGTGGCTCAGTTGGTTGGGCGTCCAACTTCAGCTCAGGTCATGATCTCTCAGTCCGTGAGTTCGAGCCCCACATCGGGCTCTGGGCTGACAGCTCAGAGCCTGGAGCCTGTTTCGGATTCTGTGTCTCCCTCTCTCTCTGACCCTCCCCTGCTCATGCTCTGTCTCTATCTATCTCAAAAATAAATAAATGTTAAAAAAAATTAAAAAAGAAAAGAATTTTTCATGATGACCAAGTGGGATTTATACCTGGGATTCAGGGCTGGTTCAATACCCACAAATCAATCAATGGGATACAACACATTAACAAAAGAAAGAATAAGAATGTGATCCTTTCAATAGATGGAAGGAAATCTTTTGAAAAAATACATCATCCTTTATTGATAACCCTCAAGAAAGTAGGGATAGAAGGATCATACCTCAAATTCATAAAAGCCATATATGGAAGACCCACCACTAATATCATTCTCAATGGGGAAAAACTGAGAGCTTTTCCCCTAAGGTCAGGAACATGACAAGGATATGCACTCTTACCACTGTTATTCAACATAGTGTTGGAAGTCCTACCCTCAGTAACCAGACAACACAAGCAAATAAAAGGCATCCAAATTGGTAAGGAGGAAGTCAAACTTTCACTATTCACAGACCATATGATACTCTATGTGGAAACCCAAAAGATTCCATCAAAAAACTGCTAGAACTGATCCATGAATTCAGCAAAGTTGCGGGATATAAAATCAATGTACAGAAATCAGTTGCATTTCTATACATCAACAATGAAGCATCGGAAAGAGAAATCAAAGAATTGATCCCATTTACCAATGACACCCCAAACCATAAGATACCTAGGAATAAACATAACCAAAGAGGTGAAAAAATTATACACTGAAAACTGTAGACAGCTTATGAAAGAAACTGAGAAAGACACAAAAAAATGGAAAAACATTCCATGCTAATGGATTGGAAGAACAAATATTGTTAAAATGTCGACACTATCCAAAGCAATCTACGGACTTCAAGCTACATTATAATGTTGTATCATCAAAACAGTATGGTACTGGCACAAAAACAGATACATAGACCAATGGAACAGAACAGAGAACACAGAAATGGACCAATAAATGGATGGCCAACTAATCCTTGACAAAGCAGAAAAGAATATCCAATGGAAAAAGTCTCTTCAGCAAATGTTTTTGGGAAAATTGTAGAGCAACACGTGGAAGAATGAATCTGGACCGCTTTCTTATACCATACACAAAAATAAACTCAAAATGGATGAAAGACTTAACTGTAAGACAGGAAACCATCAAATTCCTAGAAGAGAAAACAGGCAACAACCTCTTTGACCTTGACTGCAGCAACTTACTTGACATGTCTCTGGAGGCAAGGGAAACAAAAGCAAAAATGAACTATTGGGACCTCATCAAGATAAAAACCTTCTGCACAGTGAAGGAAACAATCAGCAAAACTAAAAGGCAACCTTTGGAATGGTAGAAGATATTTGCAAATGACATATCAGATAAAGGGTTAGTATCCAAAATATATAAAGATCTTATCAAACTCAATACCCAAAGAAACAAATAATCCAGTGAAGTAATGGTCAAAAGATATGAATAGACACTTTTCCAAGGAAGACATCCAGATGGATAACAGACACATGAAGATATGCTCAACGTCACTCATCATCAGGGAAATACAAATCAAAACTACTATGACATTCCACCTCACACCTGTCAGAATGGCTAAAATTAACAACTCAGGCAACAACAGATGTTGGTGAGGATGCGGAGAAAGAGGACCTCTTTTGCACTGCTGGTGGGAATGCAAACTGGTGCAGTCACTCTGGAAAACAACACGGAGGTTCCTCAAAAAATTAAAAATAGAACTACCCTAAAACCCAGCAATTGCACCTCTAGGTATTTATCCAAAGGATATGCGAGTGCTGTTTTGAAGGGGCACATGCACCCCAATGTTTATAGCAGCACTATCAACAATGGCCAAAGTATGGAAAGAGTCCAAATGTCCACTGACTGATGAGTGGATAAAGAAGATGTGGTATATATATGCAATGAATATTATCTGGTGATCAAAAAGAATGAAATATTGCCATTTGCAATGATGTGGATGGAACTATATATAGTATATTATGCTAAGCAAAATAAGTCAGTCAGAAAAAACAAATATCATAAGACTTCACTGATATGTGCAATTTAAGATACAAAACAGATGGGAAGCAAAAATAATATAAAGAACAGAGAGGGAGACAAACCATAAGAGACTCGTAAATACAGAAAATAAACAGGGTTGCTGGAGAGGTGTTGGGTGGAGGATGGGCTAAATGAGCAAGGGGCATTAAGGAGGACACTTGTTGGGATGAGCATTGGGTGTTATATGGAAGTGATGAATCACTAAATTCTACTCCTGAAACCATCATTACAGTATGTTAACTAACTTTGATTTAAATAGAAAGAAGGAAAGAGAAAGAAAGAAAGAAAGAAAGAAAGAAAGAAAGAAAGAGAAAAAGAAA
>NW_024412403.1:46045746-46062344 GCF_014898765.1 Herpailurus yagouaroundi | reverse complement strand
AAAGAAAGAAAGAAAGAAAGAAAGAAAGAAAGAAAGAGAAAAAGAAAGAAAGAAAGAAAGAGAGAGAGAGAGAGAGAGAAAGAAAGAAAGAAAGAAAGAAAGAGAAAATAGAACATTACAGAACTTGCAGTTCTTCTACTGTTAAGTAATCGCTTGTGAGTATCTTTACTTCAAGTAAAGGAATGTCTTTAAAATGTCTCTCAGTAAACTCAGTATCATGAATACATTTGATATGTCAAGGTTTTAGTAAGGTAGATCTAGTTTTCGAGATATCGCTAATGTCTTGTTTTGTTAACACATAATTTTCCTTTTTTCTCTGTATTGAGTGGATTCCTTTGAAACCTAAATGTTTATTTTGCCTTCTGTTTAAAGCCTACATCAACCCGAGAAAGGGGATTTTCTTGAAATGGAAAAGCTCATGATAGTTTAGTTTAAGATGGACATACCAAAATCAAGTCTTCCATTTGTGCTTCATTGATCTTTTGAAGTGATTTCCAAGAAAATCAGGCCCATTTACTTTCAAAATTAAACACCAAACAAAAGAAATTATACATTATTCAAAAGGGATTTTTGTTGTTGCTTTTTAAGAATCAGTGCCTTTTGATTTTGCTAAGGGCAAATAATGACAGTTTTTGGTGTAAATTCAGAAGTAGCAGAGTAGCATAGAAATAAATTATGTCTTTATGCATAACTGTTTGGTATATTCTTTTAAAATATAATCCTAACCATGAAGACTGGTTTCTTTCTTTGAAATTTTGCTAGTTGTGGCATAATTCTAAGGAACTCTTATCACAGGAAAAATAGTCATCCATCCTATTCTTTCCCATATCTTAAATTCACCCTCTTTTCTCGATGCTTGCTGAAATATTCATAACAAAGTAGACAGAAAACTACTCTTTAGGTCAATTGTGAAAGAAAAGAGATTAAAATTTCAAAAATTGATTCAGGCAATACTAACAGTATCTACCAAATTAAAATACACCCCCCCCCCCCAAAATAATATGGGATATTAGATCCTTTTGTAGTTGTCCTAACAATTTTTCTCAAAAATTTCCCATAGATTCATAACTTTTCTACTGTGGTAAAATATATACATAACATAAAATTTACTGTTTTAACTATTTTTAAACCTACAGTTCAGTGACATTAAGTACATTCCCATCGCTGTGCAGCCATTACCATTATCCATCTCCTGAACATTTTAGTCTTAGCCTGAAAGTACGCAAATACTAGACAATAACTTCCCTTCCTCGGTCCCTGACAATCACCATTCTACTTCTGGCTCTATGAATTTGACTCATCTAGGTACCTCAGAGAAGTGAAACCATGCAGGGTTTGTCTCTTTATGACTGGTTTATTTTAGGTGGCGTCATGTTCTCAATGTCCATGTTGTACCATGTGTCGGAATGCCCTTCCTTTTTAAGGCTGAATATTCTATTGCATGTACATACCACATTTTGTTTTTTCCATTCATCTGTTGATGGGCACTTCAGTTATTTCCACCCTTTGGCTATTGTGAATAATGCTGCTGTGAAGACGGGCGTGTGAGTATCTGTTCGAGTCCTTGCTTTCAATTCTTTTGGGTATCTATCTAGAAGCGAAATTGCTGGATCATATGGTAATTCTATTTTCAGTTTTTGAAAACTGCCATCCTTTTTTCTATAGCTAATTCAGAGCTTAAAAAAAGTTACAATGTATAAAAATCAAAAGAAGTAAAAAAGACAAGTTTGTATGCCCACTGTAGATTGAAAATTTTATGCTAAAAGAGCCTTATAATTAATTATTTACCTACTCCATTATTTTATAATGACATACACACGTTGGTGTCCTGATTCCCAGGCCAATGGTCCACAAACCCACACTTTAGTTTTGTGTTTAAAACTTGGTTACAATTTTAGAACAAAAAAACAGTTAAGCTTGGATGACCTATAGAGATAATTTATTTTTGCTTTGTAGCACCTGAGACTTTTCTTATATATATTGCAGGGGCAATGTGGCCTGTTTTGGCTTTTGATATCTTCTACTGAAATACCTGGCACCAGTTTAAGGACTGCTGTTGTCTGGAGAATTCTTAACCTCAGGATCAACACCTCCAAATTAATTTCTATACTAAGGAAATTACACTCACACAAAAAGCAGTCTACAATGTATAACCACAGTGAATTCCCCTTGAATCCTATAAATATGTAATTAAATTACTTCCATTTCAAACATAGTTTTTGTTCTTTTTCAGAAGCATTATAGCAATATTAATGAACTTCTACACATCCTTTACTAACTAGGACCATAAGCACCTTCACAGATTGGACGATCTGATTAAAATAAAAAATGAAATTGACATCCTGACTTGGTGGTTTGCATACTTCAATAGACTTTCCTTCAAGTTAATTAATGTGTGAATACTTGACTGTGGTTTCAATTAACCTATAGGGTTCTTGTTGCTGTATTTTTCATAAAACAGCATGAAACACTCATATTTTTAAAATTCTCAGATACATCTCCTTTAAATATAAGTAAATAAATAATAAATGTGAAATGATAATCAGATATTCTGAAAAACTTAACTTTCTCATTTTCTGAATTTTAATTATAAATACTGCATGTGATGGTTTTTATTCATAATAAAGACTCTGGAGTTATAATGTATCATGGTTTTATCATAGATACATGGTTTAAAGGAATTCTTTTAAAAATATAAGTGGGCATGCTCAAAAATAGATGTGTTTGACTGGAAATACTGAATAACAAAATTATATACATCAGTCTTTATCAAACTCAAATATAAATTATTCAGAATCATTAGTTTCTGTGAAAATGAGATACATCTAAATCTTCAACTTATTTTCTCTCATCACCCACTGAAATATCCTATTGTATCACAGGAGAGTCCTATCAAATTTTAATTAAATTATTATTTTGCATGTATTTATCTCTCTCCTTTACCAAAATGTGCAGTCTATGCCAGCAGTGACCACATCAACTTCATTTATTGCATTATCATTAGTGCCTAGCACAGCCTACACATCTTAGATGTTTAAAAAATATTTTCTGATTGAATAAAAACATATTTTTAGATCAACTGCCTGATTTCCTTTAGGCTCCCCTGCCTTACTTTTTTCAGACATGGTGTAATAACTTTAAAAAAATCATGTAGCAGGAACCCATGCTAAATTGCATGACTCACATTAAATTTCTGCTGTTATTCAAGGCAACTGTTCTTGCACCTGGCATTCTGCACAGCACTGGTTTACCTCTCAGTGTTAAAAAGAATTGATCACTTGATCGTTTTTGCAAAAGACTCAAGCTGTTAGACCAAGATTACTTTGGGGATGCTATTAGAGCCTAGCAGGTGAAAAAACAAAGCCATTTATTAAACACAGTTTCTTACTGATAGTTACAGCAACTCTAGATGTGCACATTAATGAGGCAGGCTGCCTAGTTTGTGCCAAAAATGATGCATACCTATGAAATTTTTGTGCTGTTTGCACACAAAAAATGAGATTCCTACTAGATGTATAACAACAAAGCAATCCTTTCTCCCCATTGGATAGAATACTCAGTATGGTGCATCACAATTACAGTATTGGGAAAACAAATCAAAAGGGCATATTTTATTGATGGAAGGGAATTGAGTAATGTCTCCTACAGAGATACCTCACTCAGTGTGCTTCATTGAGCTAATAGGGTCAACATAAGCATACATAGATGCATTTTAGTGTAGATACCAGCTAAGTAGTTGGAGAATGTATAAGGGGAGGTAGTAAAGATTGACAAGCAAATAAAATTTTATTGCTTACTTAATCACATTTCTCCTTACACTATAAATTATACTATCTGAGATTATGTCCTACATAGCTGATTCCTCTGATCTCATTTAGAATTTCATATATTGTCATTTAAATATATTTTATTTCCTCAAGGTACATTTACCAAATGCAGTTTGAGTTAATGCAGAGCAAATTTCACATGGTTATAATCTTGGATCAGACAATATGAGAGGTTAGAATCTTAGATTCACCACTTGAAACAAAGACATCTGACCTCACCCTTTCTTTTAACCAATGTTCAAAGTCTGTTTTCATCAAATCTGTAAAAATATTTAAACATTTATTAATATTTTCCATGGGTATTATTTAATATGTGAGTAAATAAAGTTGCTAAAGAATTCATACAAATTTGTAGAGTCCTTATATTTTATAAAATTTTTTCTCACTTAAAAAACTCTCCACTTAAAATCTCCAAAATTGAAAGACAAGTTTAATATAAGACAACTAATCAATATGAGAAATTTTACAAAACTAGCTTTAGTACTTTGAAAATGACCTATTGTCATCTGAAAAATCACCTACAATTATCTCACACAAATGTAACTGTATATTTCACCCTTAAAAGAATTAACTTTTACTATTTAAACATTGTAATCCCTTATTTTTGAGAACTGGTAGAGAGAACCTATAATGACCCCATTGATTCATAGCCTCCTATAATCCCCCTACCTTTATGTGTGGGAAGAACCTGTGACATGCCTCTCGTCAATAGAATATGGCAAACATGACAAAAGGTCACTCCTGTGATCACAGTGAGTTGTATAAGACTCCTTCTTGGCTGACTGAAAAACGAGAGAGACTTCCATTGGTTTCAAAGAAATTGCCACGATATAAGACAGCTATGAAAGGGTTGAATGCCAAGGAACTTCAGAGGAACTGAGAGCAGCCCCTCACCCAATTGAGCACTTTAGTCCTACAACCACAAGGGACTGAATTCGGCCAACAGCCATTGGAGTTTGGAAGAAGATCCTGAGCTCAAAAAGGAGCACAGCCCAGACAACACCTTGACATCAACCCTGTGCAACACCAAGCAGAAGATCCAATTAAACTGTCCTTAGACTCCTGACCCGCAATAACACTGAGAAAATAAATAGGTATTGCTTTAAGCTTCTAAGTCTGTGGTAATTTGTTATCAGCCTAAAAAACCAATAAAATAATTATAGAAAGTAACATATATACAGAAATCATTGCCGAATTTTGTAGAATTGGTCGTTTTTATGTAATAAAGTACTTACATAGCTTCTTTAATAGTAAAAAAAATTATTCTTAGGAAGTTTTATTTATGATAGTTTAAAATTTTTAACTCAATGAAGTTCAGTCAAATCATATCAGAGTCACATAACCAAGGTTCTTATTTAACTAAAAACAGTCACATACTAGAGGGTGACAGGAACTCTACTTTCCATGAGAATGCATTTCAAGACAGCTCTGTCTTTTCTGTTTACACCTGTAGTCTATCAGCAAGAATTAAAAATTAATTTTCCTGCATATAGAAAATAGCTAATAACATTTTAGTTTTTCTCATGTTCTCACTTAGGCTTAAAAAAATTTCCCCCCTCTTTTTAAAATTTTCTGTTCATGGTCATTGACCACCTGTTTTGCTCACATTCTTTAATATTTGCATTTTCATTCCCTTGTTAATTGCCTAATTTTTTAATATATTGCTCAATATCTAAATTGTTGAATGTTGTTGACATAACATTGTTTAGAATAGTGTTTGTTATTAAGTCTTTAGTGCTTACAAGATCAGTAAGTGACAATATCTCTTCTATTTATGATGTTGATAATTGTGTGTCTTCTCTCTCTCACTCTAGCTCTCTCACTCCCTGCCTAGTTAGTGGTATATCAATTTTGTTAACCTTTCCAAAGAACCAGCTTTGACTTTATTAGTTTTCTGTATTGTGTGTCTGTTTTCTATTTCATTGACTTCTGGTCTTATTGTTCCTTGTTCATACTTACACTGGTTTTATTTTGGTCATCTTTTTATAGCTTTGTAACTTTATTTATTTAGATATTTCTTTTATATTATAAGCATTTAAAACTCCACATGTCCCTGTAAGAGCTGACTCGCTTGTATTTCACAAATTTGGGGGTGATGTTTTAATTACTCACTTCGATGTATTTTGTAATTCCCTTGATATTTTTCCTTTGGATTATTTAAAGTGTTGTATAATTTTTCCTGAGTATCTTATTGCTATTGATTTCTAATTAGTCCCATTTTAGTCAGAGAATATCTGCTACATTATGTCAATCTACTTAAATGTGTTCACACTTGTTTTATAGCCCAGCATATAAATTAGTTTCTCCAATGGCTCTAACATTTTCCTTTTTTGTTAAAACAAACATAGTTTGACTATCATGTACCAAGATTTAGCTTTCTTTGTATTTATTTTGTTTGGTATTTGCGGATCATCTTGAATCTGTAAATTGTTTTTTTTTTTTTTTAATCAAATGTGGGGAATTTTTGCCTTTATATTTCTCACTTATTTGCTGTCCCATTTTCTTTCTCCTATCTTCTGGAGACTCAAATATACTTTCGATATTGACCCATGGGACCTTAGGCACCAGTCTTTTATTTTCTTTGTTCTTTAGATTGTAATACAAGCTATTGGTCTATTTTCAAATTCAGTAATTCTCCTATCATTTCCAATCTACTGTTAAGCCCAACCAGTGAATTTTTAAATTCATATATTTTATTTTTCTCTCCTATAATTTCTGTTGGGATCTTTTTACACCCTTTAGCAAAGTTAGAATAATAGCTTTAAAATGCTTATATGTTAATTTCAAAATCTAGGTCATTCTGGGACAAATCTCCATTATATACATCTTCTTGAGTTTAAGCTGTATCAAGCTATTCTCTCTCTCTCTCTTTTTTAAGTTTGTTTATTTATTTTTAGAGACACAGAGAGATAGCCACCAGGGGAGGAACTGAGAGAGAGAAAGAGAAAATCCTAAGCAGGCTCCACACAGTCAGCATGGAGCCTGACACAGGGCTCGAACCCATGAACCATGAGATCATGACATGAGCCAAGATCAAGAGCCAGACACACCTGACTCAGCCACCCAAGTGCCCCTCAAGCTATTCTTATGTCAAGTAATTTTGAATTATATTCTAGACAGTATGTTTGATACATTGTAAGGCTGTGTATTATGTTATACTCGTCTGAACATACTTTTTAAAATTTTTTTTTGGAGGTCAGTGACTTGGCTGAATGGCTGAATTCAAACTACAAACTTTCTCCTTTAGGGTGTGCATCATGTGAAATCTCAGAACAGTTCTGTCAGTCTTAGTATGGCTGTTGGAATCTGTGCCCCCACACATGCAATTCGGAGATTAGCCAGAGATTAGGATGGAGTTTATACACAGAATTTAGGGCTTCCCTTTGTGGCTCTCTCTTTTCTACTATTTCTTATCCCTCACTTTCCAATTGTGGTTGTTCTGCTTATGTCTGCTAGTAGGACTGAGTGTTCTCTTTCCCAGTTTAGGTGCTTAGCATGGCACAGCCTACGAACTGATCTGAAGCAAAACTCTAAAAATGGGAATTTGTCCAGTGCAGTTCTCTTCCTCCAGGTGTCAACCCTCCCCAGGATAAGTCTCATTTTAGTATATCTCCAGAGCCTTTAGGTAGTTTTTAATTTTTTTGTTGTTGTTGTTTTAAATTTTTACAAAATATTTTATCCATGGTTTATAGGTGCTATTTGCAGAACTGGTCAATTGGAAGTTACTCAGTGATTATAAAAAGGAGAAGTTCTTATTGATAACTTAAAATCCACATTACTAATGTACATTTTTTCTCATTCATTCATTTATTCACTCATTCATTCATTTGTTTCTTCATCCAATAAATACAGAATGTTTTTAGGGGAAATAACCATTCTGGTAAATGTGTAAAATACTGAATATGTACAAACTTATAGTGTGTTAGGAAATTTAAAGCACTTAAATTGACCTTCTCAGTCTCTGAACAGTAGACTCCACCTGAGTATTGTCTTAAGTCTAGCATAGAATGCCAGACCCTTATATTAGTTTATGTGATTTTTTTTCTTGTCAGTCTTATTTCCATGATCTATGCTATACATAGTTGCAGTAATACTGGAAATCATGTATATTACTAAATATTTCTTTAAAATGTAATAATCTATTTTTAATTAGAATTATAAACCAATATAAGATATAATATTAATACCATATTGCTAATGGTTAATACTTACTCCCACTTTCTGTCCTTCCACCCCCTATAACCCCAAGTCACACATCATGAACAACAACAATAAAAGAGTTTCCTTCTACTACTTACAGGTTAACATTCTCTTCAGGAAAAACTAAGCCAACTTGTATCATATATAATCATCTTCTAATGACTTTGAGTTACTTTCTAATCCCAAAATAGCTACTTTAATTACTTCAAGTTAGAGATCCACCTCTGTTTTTAATTTTAAATTCATCAGAGTAAGTTGCCTCTATTTGTCATTGAAAACTATGCAGGGATGGAACAAACCGTTTTAACAGATTTGTTTTTATTAACAATTTCCTTCAATGCACATTTTTCCAAAAATTTGAACACGATAAAACGTAAGGCCTCAATTTCTTTTTTCTCAAATTGACAAGAGTTACAATATATTTCTCTGGCGTTGCTAATAATTTTCTAATGTAAGAAATAAAAGCAAAACAAAAATAATAGAATCCCTTTTAGCTGAAGACCACATGAACATTGGTCAGGATTTAGGATTTGTTTGATGATATGTTTAGTCACCATTTTATAAGCAAGCATTAAATAACCTGATCCAGGTCACCTCTGAGTTGAAGGTTGGCCAGTCTATTTTTAAAATTTAAAATCACTGTATAAAAGCTATGTTGGCATGCCAAATGAGTTTTTCCAGCCCATTCTCACTGTTATCAACTAACATCTTTCAATCGACAAATTGCACTTTGGCATGAACAGAAGGATGGACTTCTGCCACTTTTTTCAGTCCCTACTAAAATAGCTATGAACATATGCAGTATGTTGTTCATTTTTAGAGCTTGAGGATGGCAGGTTTAATGGTACTAAAAGGCAATGAATGGATGGTGAGCTGAAGACCAAAAATGCTTAGCGGGAGATGTACAAGGTCATTTAGGAAGGCCTGTGTATGCCAGGCTGGGATTCTCGGACATGTCATATTTCAGTTTCATCCCACAGGTTATCATTGCCTTCCTTGTTAACCTTGCCTAATTAAAACATGTTAGCAAGAAAGGAGAGATTAAATTTTTTTTCTATAGGGCTTCAAACATGGAACCAATGTAGGGGAAACAATAGGTACCCTGATTTGGAATGGACTGAGGCTCATTTTCTAATGATGACAGCTGTCCAAAAATGAGATACATTGGAGGTTAAGTTCTATAATCATGGATGTGTACTGACTGAGGCTGTATCATTTTAAGGAGCTTTTATAATAAAAAATTAAGCAAGTGATGGGAGCTATTTGTTAGATGGGGATTAGTATATTATTTGATGTATGCTAATGTGTCCTCCAAGGTGTCCTCTAAGGTATGCTTGCTGCACACAAAAATGTCATTTTCATAATGCATTAAAATAGTTTTAATTTACTTAGTTTTCCATTGTGGCCTTCCTAAGATACTACTCTTATGGTCCCTATATTTATAAACTAATCTAAAAATGAAATATGTAAGACAAGATTCAATATGACAAATGTGTTGGATAAGTCATTTAAGTGGTTCTGCAGTAACTAATTACTTAGCTAATTAAGCCTTTAAACAATAACAACCTTTAAATATCCCTTTAGTGTGATTCAGCAGTTTGATGATGTCTTTAAAGTCTAGGGATTTTTATCTTTCTGCTCCACCATTTTCAGTGTAAGACTTGTTATTGTCAAGGTTTTTTTTTTTTCTTGCTTTTTGCTTTAGAGTAACAAGATTGTTGCTAATTTCCAGATAGCCGATCCTCTCTCATCAGTATCCAAACCTGGGAGGGTGGAAAGGGCAAGGCAAACTCTTTCCCCAATGCTTATGTCTTTTGTCATGATGTAAAACTTTTCCCAGAAGCAACCATAAGAATTACCTTGAACTACCATCAGTGAGAACTAGGTCATATGGCTGTTCTTAGAACAAAAACTGCAAAGAACAGAATTACCATGATTAATCAGGTTATAGTTTCTCAACCAGGAGCAGTACTACTCTTTAAAGGGGTATTTGGAAGTTTTTGACAGCATTAAAAAAAAAAAGTTTATTTATTTATTTTTAGAGGGAAAGAGCAAAAGAGCAAAGGGTGGGGGCAGAGAAAGAGGAAGAGGGAGGGTCCTAAGCAGGCTCTGCACTGACAGTGCAGATCCTGACCCGGGGCCTGATGTGGGCCTGAACTCATGAACTGTGAGGTTATGACCTGAGCTGAAACTAAGAGTCAGATGCTTAACCAACTGAGCCACCCAGAAGGTCCTGACAGCATTTTTTTTTTTAATTGTTACTGTGCCTGGGACATAAAGGTGAATTTGAATTGAAGAGGCCAAGAATGATAAACGAGATACTGGTGGCAGAACATTGTGCTTCAAAAATCTCACTGAAAGCACTAGTTTAGGCAAAAATACCTTCCCTTGGAGCTAGGCACACTACTGCCTGAACAAAATTACATTTATGGTGGTAAGAAAAAATAAAAAGATTGCTTTGTGATGGACCAGAAATTGTGTCTGCCATGAAAGGGAGCAGAATTTGTCACCCCAAAATATGCCCCTTTGGCATAAGGATTATGTTAGGCTGAAATAGCAGACATAGGAAAAGCTCTGAAAACAGAGTAAAAGTTACCTTCTGGTAGAGATTATTTATACTTATACGGGGAATCTCCACATGTAAGGGTGTCTCCCTTCTATACCAGGAAGAGGAAGAGGATCAACTAACTCATCAATGGAGAAAGCTTGTACTTAAATCTGCATGACAACCATACCCCTGCTTCCTGTGCTTTGCCTGATAACTTCCCATAACTGGCTCCCCAACCCCAGTATCTTTTTTCTTTATCTAGAGATGGTATTTAAGGTGATGGCTTGGCCCATTTTAGGGAGTTACTCAGTTTTCCTGGGTACTTCCCATGTATACAGGACATATACACATTATTAAACTTGTGTTTGTTTTAAATCTTGTTAATCTGTCTTCTGTTATAAGGAGGATCTCACCCAGGAAGCTAGAAGGGTAGATGGAAATTTATTTTTCAGTTTCCTACAGCCACAGTTTTTATGCTTTTTTCCACGATTATTCCTTTGTTTTTATAAAACTCTGAAACTACAAACTGTAAATATCTTGTGGAAGATACTATATAACACTTTGTCTTGCTATTGTTTTGCATAGTGCTCTACACTTCTGCAACAAATATTGGTTGATGGTGTTGGCAATGTCATGTGTGAGGGGTTGTAGATTAGCCTGAAGAGAAAAGTAAGTGTATCTGGTGGTTAAAAATGCCAAAACATTACTCATATATTTGAAGTTAGCTTTATCCAAAAGGTTTATCATGAGCCTGAACTTTGATTTGTTTCATTTCATATAATAAATGTTTGATGCTTTTGAAAACTAAATCCTGATCAAAGATAAGTCTAAAAGTAATATTTCTCACTTTTATTAAAACCTTTTATGAGAGTAAAATGGAATTTTGATATAAAATAAATTGAAGGGGGATTTTAATAACACATGGAAACTTTTACCAAGATCAATTTTAAAGCTACCTGAAGCAGTGATGGGAAATATGCTCCAATATTCAGATAAATACTAAGTAAATGTTAGGATATGTAAACTATTATTATAGGCAGTATAAAAACACTATTGTTAGGAAAGTACCCCCAAAAGCTATTAAAATGTTGAATTCATTTGTTAAAGTGTTTTAACTATTTCTGATAATTGTCCACTTGATAAAATTACATTACATTGTAACTAGACCTTAAAAGAACTTGAGGTTCACTCCAACACTTCTATAAGTACTACTCCTTTATCCACCAAAGAAAAACACCTCTGACTACTCAACTATGCATCCCAATTGTGTAGGCTTCTAGATTCTCGCTCTATAACCTATTTTATGATAAACTTAATAAATATATCTTTGATCAGCACTTGGTGAAAAACGTTCCTGATATTAATATATTTAATATTTTATCTAACTCTTATTTTCCTACATTAAATTACACTTATAAAACTATCTTTGTTCTCACCTAGCCCAGTTATGTACAATTAGTTGCTTAATAAATGCTTTTTGAGTATGATACTGATAAATTAACTTTTCAAATATAGTAATGATTCTCAAGTCACCTGAAAATACTACCTAAACAAAAAATAAGGTACTCTACTCACATGTGCAATCAAGACTGTGTTTAAATAACTTTGAAGAAAATAAGATTAAATCTAGAAGGATCTGATATTTATTTTTGCCAAGTTTTAATATTCATTCACATTCACTTGATGTTAAACTGTGAAGGCAGACATAAAAAAATAATTTGTAAAATCAAATAATTAGACCAGAGTCATTACATGGATATCATAGTGTTAAAAAAGAAACAACAAATCCAAATTGGAGTCACTTGCTCCCATGATCCTGGGACTCTGTGACCTTTCAACAATCTGAAATTTTCTGGTCAGCAATAGTGAGGTAATCTGCATGATAAAAATTTTGCTGATCCCATGAAGCCAAAAGAACATGTTCTGGTCTGAAACAATCCTTTCCCTTCTTTTGCTAGTAATTCCTTGCCTCACCCTCCTTCCTATAAAAACTTTCTATTTTGTACGACTCCTCAGTGCTTACGAGGTGGGATGCTGTCCCATTCATGAATCATTGAAGAGAGCCAATTAGATCTTCAAATTCACTCAAATGAATTTTTATTTTGGGGCAATAATCAACTAAATATGTAATATAATAGCAAGGTAATTTTTATTATCAGATTTATATTTTTTTATAAATAAATGTATTTTAGAAACAATATTTGGCCTATGGCATTCCATACTTTATAAGGAGTCATATACTATCCTAAGCTACATTGTCATTTTTTACTATTTTATTTATAATATTAGTATAAAAACAATATATACAAAATAATTCTCTTATACACAAATAAAAATATAACTTCTCAAAAATTAATTTAAAAATGTTTATCAGTTCCTTAAACACAAGAGAGCAGTTTTGTTGCTACTGTATAATTTTAGAAAATCAGATATGACCATAGGGTGATTAACTATACATTTGTAACTTGATGCTTCTTTAAAAATACCTTGTCTTTCCATAATTTGGCTATTATGGAAAGAGCCTAAATGTCCATCAACTGATGAATGGATAAAGAAATTGTGGTTTATATACACAATGGAGTACTACGTGGCAATGAGAAAGAATGAAATATGGCCTTTTGTAGCAACATGGATGGAACTGGAGACTGTTATGCTAAGTGAAATAAGCCATACAGAGAAAGACAGATACCATATGGTTTCACTCTTATGTGGATCCTGAGAAACTTAACAGAAACCCATGGGGGAGGGGAAGGAAAAAAAAAAAAAAAGAGGTTAGAGTGGAAGAGAGCCAAAGCACAAGAGACTCTTAAAAACTTAGAACAAACTGACGGTTGATGGGGGGTGGGAGGGAGGGAGGGGAGGGTGGGTGATGGGTATTGAGGAGGGCACCTTTTGGAATGAGCACTGGGTGTTGTATGGAAACCAATTTGACAATACTTCATATATTGAAGAAAAAAACCTTGTCTTGATATATGGTTATCAAAAAGATTCAATTTTTAATTCAGTTCTTATATGTGAAAAATATATTTGCTATAGGAGTTCATTTCTGAGATGCTGAAGTTTATAGAAAGAGGTTTCAATTGATAAAATACTTCACAAAACCATGCAAAGTTTTAGCCAAGAAGTTGTCACACCACTGACGCTTGTCAAAGGCACTGTGTGGCAACTGTGTTTTCTCTAAGAATTACGACTCTAGTCTGTAAACTTGACTTGACCCTCTTCCCTTCTAAATATTTGCTTCTGGAATGAGAACTTAGTAATGGCAGCCTCAAATTCATTTCCACTTACACCTTTGAGTCAGTTTTACATACTGTATTACCCTTCCCAGAATTATTGTGTGAATGCATTATTCTTTCTGCACCCAAAGTAAAAAATCAAAATAGTCATTCAATGATTTTTTTTAATCAAATTCATTTAATATTTTTTGTAATTTTATTCCATAATAGCCACTGAAGATGTACTAATGAGCAAAACAAACACCTATCCTAGCCTACCTGAGGGGACCCTTATCTTATTTAAGAAGAATTAGTATCAATGGATAATGAACATATCCAAATTTGAAAAGATAATCTCCCCTTAAAACTAGAGAACTGCTGATAGAGAGACCAAAGTGAATATAGGGAAATAAATCATGAGGATATGTTCTGGATCTAGGCAGCGGTTACTGGTAAATTACACCAGAATGGGTGCTAAAAGGAAGAGATAAGAAAAGAGGTAAAGTTTAGGTGGTAAAATCCACAGGATTTTGGGATGCCATCACTCTCCAAGGAAGGGAAGTTGAAGTGTTAAAGATAACTTAAGAATTTTGTTTGTGCAGCCAGATGGTATAGTGCAAAGATCACCCTTTTTCCTTCTAATCACCATTCCTCTTTTCAAAAGTAATAAAAATACAAGATAGACATTTAGTATCCCAGGGAAAGAATATATTTTCCAGTCTCCCTTGAAGCTATATATAGCTATGTGAATAGGTTTTGGCCAAAGAAATGCAAAAGAATCTGATATATGTAAGTTGAGTCATGTTTGTAAAACAAAATAGTATGTCTTATGGATTTCCCTTCCTTTTTCCTCTTACTAATGGAATGGAGATGTGATGGTAGGAACTAAAGCAGTCATTTTGGATCCAGAGACTGAAGATACGAGGATGAGAGAGTGACCAGTAAAGGAGTCTGGGTCCCAGACACTCTGAAACCATCATATCTTACCTGGACTGCCCAGAGTTATGAACTATCTCAAAGGTACTATATTATATCTGGGATTCTTTTTTTTAAACATTTTTGTGTAATAAACTTACTTTTTTCTTTTGGTTCCATACCTCAATATTTTAGAATATACCTTTCTGTATTTGTCTTCTTCAATGTTAATGACTCTCTTGAAGGGGACTTTATTTTTCTCAGCCTGCTATATTACGTGGATCTCAGAATTTTAAAAATATGGTTGCAGACTTTGAAGGACACAGGGGCATTAAGAAGATTACAACTGACTGGTTGATGAAGTGGACTATACAAGATAAAAGAATGGAATCGGAGACCCTCATCCTCCTTGGAGGAAAAAAAAAAAAGAAAAATATCAGAAGCCTCACTAGTTATCCATATGCGATAAGGATTTATATAATTAGAGGAGGAAGCAGAATTGGGAGAATGTATTAATGCAGTAAGGGGCAGGATTTAATTAATAAAATCTTTGTAAGAGTTTCTCAAGACAGTCTTGAGAAAGATCATGACTTGTTGTCCCAATGCCGGTGGGTACTGGGCCATCAATGAAATGCACCAATACTTTGAAAGGCAAAATACTCTCATTTTTCACCTGATTGATTACTCAAGATTCCAAGCAGCTATAGCTACTATGAAAGGATCCATCAAGATTAACAAGGCTTACATTTTTAAAAATGTCAATTAAATTATAAATATTTTATGGGTAAAGACTATGCCAGGTATTGAATATTTTTGTGGAACTCAGGATTTATTGCTAAACACAAAATAGGTATCTAATATCTACTTTTAAAAATTATTAATGTGGCTAGCCCGGGGAAGATGGTGGTGTAGGAGGACGCTGGGCTCACCGTGTCCTGCTGATCACTTAGATTCCACCCACACCTGTCTAAATACCCCAGAAAACCGCCAGAACGCTAGCAGAATGGAATCTTGGAGCCAAGCACAGACGAGAGGCCCACAGAACAGGGTAGGAAATGCGGAGAGGCGGTGCGCGCTGCACGGACTGGCAGGAGGGAGCTCGTCGGAGGGGCGGCCCGCCGGCCAAGCAGAGCCCCTGAGTCTGGCTTGCAAAAGCGAGGGGCCAGACTGAGTGTGTTATGACAGCAAGCTGGACTTAACAGCTCTGCTCAGAGAGCAGGAGGGCTGGAGGACAACGGGAGGGAGAGTTGCTGAGCCCCAGGATGACAGAGCTCAGTTTGGCGGGGAACAAAGGCGCTCACCAGCGCCATCTCCCTCACCCATCCGCCAGCCAAAATCCCAAAGGGAACCAGTTCCTGCCAGGGAACTTGCTTGCACCTGCGCAAACACGAACGCTGTGCTTCTGCAGATCCATCCCTCTGGCAGCGGGTCTGACTCCCTCCCACTGCCACAGGGCCCCTCCCGAAGTCAATCACCGAAGGGGAAGCGAGCTAAGCCTGCCCCTCTTGCCCATGTGCACCTTGCTGATCCACCCCAGCTAATACACCAGATCCCCAGCATCACAAGCCTGGCAGTGTGCAAGTAGGCCAGATGGGCCACACCACCCCACAGTGAATCCTGCCCCTAGGAGAGGGGAAGAGAAGGTACACACCAGTCTGACTGTGGCCCCAGCAGTGGGCTGGGGGCAGACATCAGGTCTGACTGCAGCCCGCCCACCAACTCCAGTTAGTCAAGACAGCACCGGGGAAGTGCCCTGCAGGTCCACACCACTCCAGGGACTATCCAAATGACTAAACGGAAGAATTCCCCTCAAAGAATCTCCAGGAAATAACAACAGCTAATGAACTGATCAAAAAGGATTTAAATAATATAACAGAAAGTGAATTTAGAATA
>NW_024412403.1:46022150-46045736 GCF_014898765.1 Herpailurus yagouaroundi | reverse complement strand
AAAATCTATAAAGAGCTCACCAAACTCCACACCCGAAAAGCAAATAACCCAGTGAAGAAATGGGCAGAAAACATGAATAGACACTTCTCTAAAGAAGACATCCGGATGGCCAACAGGCACATGAAAAGATGCTCAACGTCGCTCCTCATCAGGGAAATACACATCAAAACCACACTCAGATATCACCTCACGCCAGTCAGAGTGGCCAAAATGAACAAGTCAGGAGACTATAGATGCTGGAGAGGATGTGGAGAAACGGGAACCCTCTTGCACTGTTGGTGGGAATGCAAATTGGTGCAGCCGCTCTGGAAAACAGTGTGGAGGTTCCTCAAAAAATTAAAAATAGACCTACCCTATGAATCAGCAATAGCATTGCTACGAATTTACCCAAGGATACAGG
Source organism: Herpailurus yagouaroundi (assembly GCF_014898765.1). NCBI lineage: Eukaryota > Metazoa > Chordata > Mammalia > Carnivora > Felidae > Herpailurus > Herpailurus yagouaroundi. Next base: position 46,045,336 of record NW_024412403.1, on the reverse strand, counting down.
AGTGCTGATACATAGGGGCACTTGTACCCCAATGTTTACAGCAGCACTCTCAACAATAGCCAAATTATGGAAAGAGCCTAAATGTCCATCAACTGATGAATGGATAAAGAAATTGTGGTTTATATACACAACGGAGTACTACGTGGCAATGAGAAAGCATGAAACATGGCCCTTTGTAGCAACGTGGATGGAACTGGAGAGTGTTATGCTAAGTGAAATAAGCCATACAGAGAAAGACAGATACCATATGTTTTCACACTTAGGTGGATTCTGAGAAATTTAACAGAAACCCATGGGGGAGGGGAAGAAAAAAAAAAGAGGTTAAAGTGGGAGAGAGCCAAAGCATAAGAGACTCTTAAAAACTTAGAACAAACTGAGGGTTGATGGGGGGTGGGAGGGAGGGAGGGGAGGGTGGGTGATGGGTATAGAGGAGGGCACCTTTTGGGATGAGCACTGGGTGTTGTATGGAAACCAATTTGACAATAAATTGCATATATTGAAAAAAATTATTAATGTGATATATTTATATACAATACTTTTTGATATATTCAAATCCCATAATCTTTGGATATTGAAACGCCATCTAGGCAGTATTTTACCAAGTCAGCAATAGTGTAGCTCATTAGAAATCACTACACTATCCATGGACTCTTTGGAGTCAATCCCCTCATATTTCCAGATCCACTTCAACCAAACTAGAAGACTTGCCTTGTCTTCAATTTCTCATTCATTTATTTATAGAATCGTTATATGTGTCAGGCCTTATATCAAAACACAAGAGAGAAAAAATAAAAGCAAGAACAAGATTTCTTAGAAAAGTATTTCACATCAGCATGGTGTCACTCTTGCTGCTTTCCTACTCCAGCTTACATTTTAATTTCTTCTTGACTGTGTCCTGACTATACTCATGATGCCAATTTCCAAGCAGTTTTCTTTGACCCTGTTTCTAAGTGCCAGGATATGAAAATTTTTGCTAGTTACATTTAATGCATACCTCTATTTGCTTCATTATTTTGACATATTTTTGATATTATGTATAACTGAAATATTTTACTAACAATATTTATATTCCAACTTTTTTCCCCTTCATTGAGCTTTCTTTCTTACTTTCCCTCCCTTTTCAATTTGACTTCTCTGAAGTAAACAATGCAGAATTAATTTGTATTATTGGTTAGGCTTCAAGCATTTACTCCAAACTTACAATTTGCTCCAACATAGAAATCCAATCCTTTTCTTTCCCCTCCCTCCCTTCTCTCCTCCTCCCTCCCTTTCTTCCTCCCTCTCTTCCTTCTCCTTCCCCACCCCCTCAGTCTCTCTCTCTTCTGTAGAATCCATGATAGTCTTTCCAAGGTAAAATAACATTGTCCATGTAACATCATTAGCCAATAGGTACTACAAGCTAAAACCATAAGTAGATTCCACTACATACCTAAAATAGTTAAAACTTAAAAGACAGTATCAGGTGCTGACAATGACATGAAGAAACAAATTCTCAAAGAGCACTGATCAGAGTACAAAATGATGAAGCCACTCTGTAAAACATTTTGACAGTATCTTATAAACTTCAACACACACTTAACCATATATGATCTACCAATTCCACTTCTGGTATTTACCCAAGTAGATTGAGAACTTATGTACAAACACTGTATTTGAGTGATTTACTATTCATGTTATTTTTCATATTATTAAAAATATTGTTAAAAAAAAACCACACATATGGGGGGGGACCATATACCCATTAACAATTGAACTGAATGAATAAACAAATTGTAGGAAATACTTTAAGTAGATCCTGCTCAGCAATGAAAAGAAACAAACTACAGATACATTGCAACAATGTAGATGAATCTCAAAGCCACTACAGCCAGACTTAAGAGACTATACACTATATGAATCCATCTGGATAACATCTGGAAAAGGCAAAACCATAGACACAGAAATCAGAACACTGGTGGCCAAACTGGTGTTAGGGGATGGAGGCTGATGGCAAAGGGGCATGAGAGAACTTGTCAAAGTTGACTGTAGTGTTCTGTGTCTTGACTGTGGTAATGGCTGCACAACCACACGCGTTTGTCAAGCTCAAAAACTGTAAAATGAAAAAGTGACGAATTTACTGTGTGTAAATTATGCCTCAATTTTAAAATAGAGGATCAGAGATAAGATTTATTTGAAAAAAAAACACATATAAATTACATTTGCTCTGAGTTCTGATTTTGCAAACACAGGATTTACTGGATTAGGAAGCAGAAGGAATTAAAAAAAGACTTCTCTGCTCTTTGCCTAAGATTAATTACAGGCAATGTTTTTGAAAGAGCTACATTTATCTTTGAAGTGCTTTTTTTTTCTTTATTTCTGTTTATTTCTTCTGTTCCTCTCTCTAGCTTCCAAAGTTCTTGGAACATCTTGATGTCATCAGCATCATGTGTCCTCTATGAATGTCTACATTCTTTGTCCTATAGTGCTACGTTCTTCACAATCCCCTACCATCTCAAGTTCTTCTCAAATGGAAACCTCTGTCATTGAATATTTTCTTCAGTAATGGGGAAATTGATTTTGCTCAATTAATACAAATATATAAAAGCGTGGAACACAGGAAGGTACTCTGGGAAAGAGAATGCACGTCTTTTATAAATTACTCTTTAATTGTCACATCATCAAGGAAAGTCAAAGCAATTGAAATATATTTTACAATTATTTATGTCTATAAATTTTGGTGTTAAGTAAATATATATTAAATTTAGTATATATCAAAATCGGGTGGTGAGAGAGAAAACACTGATATTTTTCTCTGACCACACAGCACTATAACATGACAAGAATCTCCAGCTCTTGAGCCACCTCTTCTAAGTGGTTTTCTTTTCTCTCAGTCTCTTCTTTCCCTTTAAATTTAAATGTACAAAATCCTTTAAAATTCCAGCCACTATGTCCAATGTCGGTTACCTTCACACTGGCATTTTCTCCTTCTGCCTTACTAACAAAGTCAGATTTCAGTCACTCCTTGAATGTTCAGGTGCCTAAGGGGAGGCTGGCTAACTCTGGCTCTGTCAGGTAAACAGCCACGGTAATTTTATTCCCCTTACCCATGAATGACTTAATTGAGAAGTCAGTTTTGCTTCTGGGGAAGATTTTACTCACACTTTACAAGGAACAGTAGTAAGATGTTATAGACTGAATTGTGTCCCCCCCAAATCATATATTGAAGCCCTGACCCAAATGTGCTTGTATTTGGAGTATAGGGCCTATAAAGATGTTATAAATGTCAAATGAGCTCCTAAGGGTAGGGCCTTAATCCAATAGGGCCAGTGTCTGCATCAGAGTAAGAGACACCAGAGCTCGCTCTCTCCACAGAAGTACAAGGAAAATGCCACATGACAAGGCAGTGAGAAGGTTACTATCTATAAGCTAGGAAGAGAGCTCTCACTAGAAATCAAATTTTCTGGCATTTTGATCTCCAAAACTGTGAGAAAATAAATGTTTAAGCTACCCAGTCCATGATACTTTGTTAAGGCAGCTCAAGCAGACTAATACTTAAGGGAAACATCCACTTTATCCTTCCAGGTTTTGGACACGGCTGTGCAAAAATGTTGTGATTGGAGTGTCTGCAGATATCTTGAGTTCATGAAGCAAAAAGCCTGGGGCCAAAAGCTGACAGGATGAGGATATCAGTTGAAGAGAAAGAATTTGGGTCCTTGATGACTGCATTGAACTTTTACATAAACCAAACCTGCCTCTCCCCACCCACCCAGCTTGTTACTTAGTTGGATTCCTACCTGCTCATAGCCCAACTGACTGAGCTCCAATGATAGTCACAGTGATGACTCTCAGCCATGGGTGGGTGTGGGAGTATAGGAGTCACAGGGACTATCTATATATACCTAAAGGCTTTTGGTCAGGAATTGCCTGAAAAACAGTTTTTACCATTGGAAAACTTCTTAGTGTGTAACTTAAATCCTTCATGCTACATTGTTTGGAATAAGAGTCTTACCTTTTGTAGCACTTTTCCTTAATATATTACGAATATCCATCCCATAAATTCTTTATCTACTTTAAAATTTCATTTGGAAAAAAACAAAAAACATTTAGGCTATCACTGTTCTCACACAGACCCCAAGCTCTGTGATAAGCCAGCTGGCTCTGGCCCAAACTGTGACTTTTCTTGACACAAAGTTTTTGGTTCTTAAATAGCTCAGTGGGAGCTCGGTAGCAGAATCCATCCTGTTGTATGTCCTTCCGTGACATCAGTGAAAGCCACCTGCACACCTCACAGCCTTTGTCACTCAGTTCAGGACGTGGGCTGCTTCTCTTGGGGTAGGTCATTAGCTATAACATGCCCAGGAGCTAACTGTGAGCCACTATTTGCCTCTGCTGTATGTGTTGTTTTCTTCTGTTTAGTAGCTTGTTCCATAGCAACACAAGGGTTTGTCCTAGGCTCTGTGAAAAGCTCTTCCTATATATTTTAGTTCTAACAGTTTCTTAAGGTATGAAATGGTATCCCTGTTTTACAGAGATATGAGGTAATTTGCCTGAGGTCATCAAGAGAGTAATTGGCACAGTCAGGATATAAACTCAGATCAGCCTGACCCCAAAGCCTATATTGTTAAACACTTCAATCTATTGCCATTGTGAAATACTACATGATAGAGGAGATGCTCAGATACTACCAATTCTTTTCTCTGCAGAATAAGATAAAGGACTTTAAAGAAGACAAGAAAGAGTGAAAAGAGATGGTGGCTTAAGGGGTCAAAGTGAACATTAGGCTAATGAAATCTTTGATGATCTAAGTATCGGACCTTGTAGGGATCCAGCCATGAAGCATGCTGGGATGTTAAAGAGGTATCTGCTGTTTGTATCTTCCCAGTATACCTGTTTCCATTCCTCCTACAATAGCACCCTCTAGCTTCCTCCATACTCTGGTGATTCTGATAGGATTGTTTGTCACAATTTTCTATTCCCTTAACTAAGTAATCGCTATAGGAGTAGATATGTTAACCAAGACAGGCCAACCACCAATTGTTTATTCACTGAAGACAGTGAGAAGTCAGCCCTCTCCTTTCACTGAAATTATTAAGCAGAGATTATTTAAGCCTGGATCCATAGATAATCATGTTTCCAGCTTCTTGGAAAGAGCTTGTATACAGTAGTAAGAATAGATGGAGAAAGATGAGAGAGCCAGAGACTGGGAGACAATCAGAGAGGCAATTGAGTCCCTGGTTCCAATTCCTGAGATCTCTAGAAAAGTCTTGTTTCTTATAGCAAGACTTTTTGATTATGTGAAATTCCCCAGGACCCTTCCATTAAGTCTTACCTACTCTTTTTTGCATCTCTCTCACTTACAACCAAAATGCTACTAACTACAGTGGATTCCAGGAGCTGAGTAATACAACTAACACCCTGACCTCAAACCACAGCTTCCAAAGTCATATGACAAAGTTGTAAACTGAGCAAGTGATAATCTCAGGCATTTGATATGATGTGTGCTACAAGGCTTCCAGAGTTTCTGGGTTGTGGCAATACTTGGAGGCAGCTATTATGTAGCTGGCAGCATTAGTTTCTGAGAATGATTCACTTGAGTTGAAACAGAAGTCTAGTGTCCTCAGGGCAAGGCCACAGTACACCATGTTTAGTGTTCAAACAAGGGCTGTAGGGATACACAGTACAAAATAAATAAAAATGCAGTCATGTGATCTGGGTAGATATTCAAAGAGAGGTTAGGGTAAGGATGGACTTCAGAGATGTCACTGTGCCAAGCAGTTTATCTTATGCACAATAGATATCAAATTTGCAACAGAATGGACACAATTCATGTCTTCATCCATCAAGCTTTAATTGCAAGCCTACTGTAATCAGACATCATGACTATGACACAGATTTGGTTCTGACTGGCATAAAATCCAGTCTGAGATGAAGAAGTAGAATTGTATAATGTGGGAGGACTATGTTAGTGGAGGATCTTAGGGGATAGGCTTTCAAAAGCTAATAGGTTTTACTTGTTTGTGAGGGAAAAAACAACAACTATTATCTGAGCTTTCTTCACACTTTCCCAGTTTTGGTCTCTCCAGTCAGCTCCAAATTCATATAATCATATTCACTTGGAAACAGGAGAGTTATCTCAAATTTAGCATGGCCAAAATAAATCTATTCCCTTGTCAGTCTTCCTTATCTCAGGAAATGACTCTACTATCCGTTTACTGAGTTGCTCAAGTCAAATGTCCGGGAGTCATCTGTTATTCCTTTTTTAATCTGCTCCCATTCCTCTTATCGAATTCATCAAGCTCTCTTAGTTAAGTTACCAGAAGCAGAGGAGTATATTCGTGCCTTCCTCTAAAAGTGAGTTGATAAATTCTCATGACATAAATGTGATTATTGGCATAAACATAGTATAAACATGATTACTAGTTTGTCAACTAAAACTTTCAATTTTATTTTATTTTAATAAAGCATCTTTTGAACATTGTGTTTCTCATGTTTACTAGAGTGAAATTGGTACAGCTTCCTGGACTGATAGACTCATTTCCCAGTTATAACACAAAGTAGTAAATATGTGGCATTCCTCAAAGTAAGCTTCACCACTGTGTAGCATAGGTGGGAAAAAGTTTATAGCACAAATGTTGTACAAATACCAACCACTAAAGTGGTTGTGGCAATAAATGTTGCTTTGTCATATACCCTCTGGGCTGTATTTCTTGAAAATATCTCCTGGACAAACCCTAGCATGGCAAAAGTAGAATTAACTTTATTTTTATTCTTTCAGTCTACTGAAATGGGGAGAAAGGGGAAAAGAATGATTAAGAGAGAAATAGAGTGACTTAGTAAAACGGGTCAGACCAATTAAAGTTTAGTACTCCTCAATATAATGTCTGGAACTAATGAAAAGAATTTTAAGGTCACTTAGGCCTTTAAACATGTAATATGTTATTTGAAAAATTTCCTTTGAAATGAACAGTGATTTCAAAAAAGTTGCAAATTGGTTTTGTAGTAAGTCAGAGGTCAGGTTTATCACCTGCAGGCAAAAGCAGAGCATTACAATCTGCCTATTTCATCCTTTGCAATGCCAATAAAATCCATCAATCTGTGATTCAAAATTCATACCATGATCTTAATATGGGTGTCTTGTGTTTTACAAAAGTTTTTAAAATGTTGGGATATTCTGGAATTTTTAAAGTATTACATGAGATGAGAAGAGAACACTGTAAGGTGAAAATTCTTGTTATATGTCTATTTTACCACTTCCATTCATCCTATAGTCCTGGTGACCTATTACAATAATTGTTGAATTTAGCTGCTTCCTAGATAATTGGGGCAAAAAAGCACCAACCTATTTCTTAGACCTGAGTTCAATATGTGGATTTTTGCCTCTTGAATATGTGACATGAGGAATATGATTATCTTTTGTGTATTGATTCTGTCTATGAAAAGCTATTATTCCATGTAGGTCATGTATAAAGAGATCTCTGAACACTGATGTCTCTCCGACAAGAGTTGTAAAACATGCAGTTGAATTATAATTCCTGGATCTTTTTCTTTCTCTCTAAAAACAAAAATTTTGTAAGCACTTCAGGAAGAATAGACAGGAGAAGGTAATTACCATTACCCTTTCACCATTAAAGACTTGAATTTATAATTTAAAATCTTGCTAAAATAACTGTTCTGGCTGAGATGGTTTCACTGGGGAATTCTACCAACAATTAAATAACTAACAACAATTTTATACAATCTCTTTCAGAAGAGGTGAGAAGACTTCCCAACTCATTTTATAAAGCCTATATTACCCTAAGACCAAAGGAGACAAACACAACACCAAACAAACACCCAATGTCTCTTATGAACTTAAATGCAAAAATCTTCAATATAGTATTAGCAAAATGAATTCAGCAATGCATAGAAAGAATTATACATCATGACCAAGTGGTATTTATTCTCTGTATGTAAGACTGATTCACCATTTGAAAATCAATATAATCTACTACATCAACAAGCTAAAGAATTAAAATTGTACGATCAATCAACACAGAAAAAGTATTTGACAAAATCCAACACCCACACATGATAAAAGTACTCAGCACAATGGAAATGAGGGGAATTACCTCAACTGAATAAAAAACATCTATAAAAACATATAGATAACATTATACTTAATGGTGAGAAACTGAATGCTTTCCCCCCACTATCAGGAACAAGGTAAGATGTCTACTCTCACCACTCTTATTCAACATGGTACTGGAAGTTCTAGTCATTTCAACAACATAACAAAAATGGGACAAAAAGCATACAGAATGGAAAGAAAGAAAAATACAACTACCTGGAAGATAGCATGATTTATCTATGTAAAAATATCTTAAGGAATATACAAAAAAAAAAAAAAAAAAAAAAAAACAACCCGAAATATAACAATTTTTTATTTTTTAAAAATTTTTTAATAAATAAAAAAAAAAAAAAAAAAAAAAACTAACCAAGCCCTCCTATAACTAATAGGTAAGTTCATCAAGATTGCAGTATACAAATCAAACACATAAAAATCAATAGATATATACTAACAATGAAAATGTGGAAACTGAAATTAAAAACTCAATGCCATTTCTAATTCCTCTAGATAGCAAAAATATACAAACACTTAACAATACATGTTCGGGATATGTTGAAAATTACAGAATGTTGGAAAAAGAAATCATAGAAAGCCTAAATAAATGGAGATATATACTCTTTTAATGAACAGAAAGACTCAGGATGGTAATGATGTCAATTCTCCCCAAACTGGTCTATAGGATTAATGCAATTCCAATCAAAATCTTAACAAACCTTTTTGAAGACATAGACAAGCTTAATGGAAATAAGGAAAAAGTACAGACCCTAGACTACCTAAAACAGTCTTGATAAAGAACAATAAAGAGGGAGTAAATATTCTACCTGATAAAGGTTTATTCTGTAACTATAGGAATTAAAACAGTGTGGTATTAGAGGAAATATAGACATGTAAATCAATGAAGCAGAATAGAGAATCAAGAAATAGACCCACACAAAATGCTAAATCAAGGATTCAAAAGCAGTTCAATAGAAGAAGTACATAGTCTTATCAGCAAATGACGCTGCAACACGTGGAGATTCACAGGCAAAAAAAAAAAAAAAAAAAAAAAAAGAATCTCAGCATAAACCTAATACTAACTTAAAGTGAATTATATCCAATGTACATGTAAGCTTACTTAAATGTAAAGTATAATTTTTAGGAAAGAAACATAGGGAAAATATTTAGGATCTAGAGCTTAACCATGAATTCTCAGACTTGATACCAAAACACGATCCAGAGAAAGAAAAATGATACAATGCTAAAAAAAAAATGTTTACCAACATTAAAAACTTTTGCTCTGTGAAGACCCATGTTCTGAGGATGAAAAGACAAGCTACAGACCTGGAGAAAGCATTTGCAAACTACATACCTGACAAAGGAATAGCATTTAGAATATATAAAGAACTCTCAAAATTCAACAGGAAAAAAACAATCAAATCAGAAAACGGGAAAAGCACATCAAAAGAAATTTCACCAAAGAGGACATACTGATGGCAAGTAGGCACAAAAGAGGATATTCAACATCATTAGCTTTTAGGAGAATGCAAATTAAAACCACAATGGGATGCAGTTACACCTAATATACTGGCTAAAGCAAAAAAAAAAAAAAATAGTGTAACATCTAATGCAAGGATGCAGAGAAACTGGGTCACTCATATTTTGCTTGTGGGAATGCATAATGGCATAAACACTCTGGAAATCAGTTTGGCAGTTTCTTATATCCCTAAACATGCAATTACCATAGGGCTCAGTAATTCCACTCTGGGCAAGTACCCCAGAGAAGTGAAAACTTACGTTAACAAAAAAACCTATACATAAATTTATATTGCCTATTTATGTGTATATCTAAAAAACTGAATCAGCCAAGGTGTTCTTCAACAGATAAATTATTAACCAAACTGAGACATATATACCATGGAATACTACTCAATGATAACAAAGAATATTATAATATGGATACAACTTAGATGAATTTCCGGCTTCCTGCTGAGTGAAAAAAGCTAGTCCCAAAAGGTTACATACTGTATGACTCCATTTATATAATATTTTTTAAATGACAAAATTTTTGAAATGGAAGAGATTAATGTTTGCCAGTGGAAGGGGGATAAAGAGGTATGATTATAAAAGGGCAACACAAGGGATGCTTGTGGTGTTAGTATTATTTGGTATCATGATATATAAGCCTACAGAGGTGGTAACATTTTATAGAACTACACACACACACACACACACACACGCACACACACACACCCCTACATGCACACACACTCCCAAATTAGGACAAGTAAAAGTGATGAGAGATTAATAAAATTGGGTTATATTAAGGCCAAAATCTTAGTTGTGATAATATACTATAGTTTTGCAAAATGTTTCCATTGAGCAGGAAATTGAACAAAGTATATAAGGAGTATAAAGATCTCTTCTGTACTATTTCTTTTTTAAAAAATGTTTCTTTAATTTAAGAGAGAACGAGAGTGTGTGTGTATGCATGCGTGCAAGTAGGGGAGAGGCAGAGAGTGGGAGAGAGAGAATCAAGCAGGCTCCATGCCATCAGTGTAGAGCCCGCCATGGGCCAATCCCACTAAACACGACACCATGACCCAAGCTGAAATCAAGAGTTGGAAACCCAACCAATGGAGACACCCAGGCGCCCCTCTGTATCATTTCTTATAACTACATGTGAATACACAATTATTTCAATAAAAATATGTATTAAAAATATAAGATTACTCTTGTCAGTAAATGCTTTTGGTTGTTGTTTTGGAAAATATAATTATGTTTTCAAAAAGATTTTGTTTATTATAGCATATAGTGAGTTGCTGTTATTATTAAAAGAACTAATAATGAATGTTTAAAAAAATAAACTTGAAAATCCTCTTAATCATTATTCATTCCTTCTCTGTTTATACTAAGGAATACTGCATGTCAACTGTAAAGAGATTCACAGGCATTTTCATTTTCACTTCATGTTCACAAAACAAGAGGAAAATATATTTTATTATGAATAATCTTTACTTATGTTACTATGTACAAAGTGACCTGGAAATGCATTTCAAAGCTGACCATTGCTGAACTATTTTTCTAGGAAGATATAGAGGAATTGCACTTAAGAAAACAGTTTACAGGGGCGCCTGCGTGGCTCAGTTGGTTAAGCATCTGACTTCAGCTCAGGTCATGATCTCCTGGTTTGTGAGTTCATGTCCCAAATCCGGCTCTGTGCTGACAGCTCAGAGCCTGGGGCCTGCTTCAGATTCTGTGTCTCCCTCTCTCTTTTGGTCCCTCCCCCACTTATGTTCTCTCTCTCTCTCAGAAGTACATAAATAAACATTTAAAAAAATTAAAAAAAAAGGAAGCAATATACAAACTTAGTTACTAAATATGTAAAATAGAGAAGGCTTGGTGCATGAAGAAATATTTTTAGATTTTATAAAGCAATTTATTTCTTATCACTTCTAACAGTAAACTTTCTTCATTCATTCAAAATGTAGCTGAATTTAAAAGTGACAGTAAGAGGAATTATAGGTTCACACTTCCTCCTAAAACAAAGTCTGATAGCCTCCAAGAGTGTTATTCACACTATTTGGAACATTGAACTCTCCACTTGCCACTGAGAAGCTACTCCATAACATGGAAATTATTGATATAAGTTCTTGTTTGAATTCATAAAAGTTTGATACACAACATTGTGCTAAGGAGTATCAGTGGCTTAGTTAGGCAATTTTAATGCAAATTAAGACATTTCTCACATTTAATTTCAGAGGCTCTGCAATGAGGCAAATCATATTTCTTAGAAATCTCATCAGATTTCCAGTGCTTTCTTCTACAATTACAACAGTTCAACAGTTTGCTTAAAATTATTTTGTCCTCTGCTGTAGGAAAGGTTTTTGCTGTTTCATGATGTGTACTTTCAATTTCTACCAATACCATTTGCTTGACTGAAGACTAAAAAACTGAAACCCCTGTAAAGAGCACACATTCCTGCCTCAAGTTATAAAAGTTTAAGCTTCTTAAGTTCTAAGTGGTTTCTAAGGGAGTATCCTCAATTCACTTTTGCTCAGAAACTGGCTGTGGGCAGTTAAATCTCTGCAGAGGGGGTAATTTTCACATCTTGGTCAGATTATTTTCCTGAGTAATTCTTTTATCTTCATTTTTGATCACTACTAAACTAACCAGAACCATTTATTAAAAATGTAAAATTTATATGCCTTAATGTGATATGCCAAAAATAGGAAAAAAGGGTGGCTGATTTATACTGCCAAAGCCAGAGTACTGTAAATATTGTATAAAATATACAAAGAGCTATCAGCAGCAGCTGCCTTTCCTGTCTATACATTATATAAATCTCAGTCATGGGACACAGTTACAACTGAAGGAATTTCCACGTAAGTATTTCTAGATTACAATATATCTATGAATTAACTCTTTTCAATTTTTGTGCCATATGGAATTCTCCAGAGAGATAAATTATTCTGAATATAGTGATTCTTCAGTAAACTAACTTCAGTATTTCACTATCAGCTCAGATCACAGCTTTTCTCATACAGTATAATATACATGCAAAATATATGATATTTTATACATATTTTTGTCAAACTGCTTGAATCTCTTATATTTCAATTATTTGTATCTCTTCAATTATTCTATGGTAATGGAAAACCCTTTGCAACTTAAAACAACATACAGTAAAGTTTTTAAGAAGGAGAGTTGAGAAAACAGGAGACTCTTGGAAAAAGGAAGAGGTCTGTGAGGAGACAGCGTGGAAAATAAGGGTGAGGTCCACAATGGAACTGGATAAAAAAATTCTGCTGCTTTCTGCTTTGTATGGGGGATCACTCAACCAACGGAAACTGCATTCCTTTTTTTAATCTAAGGAGAAAACTGCTTCAGTTCATAGACTAAGTAAATGAGAAGCAACTCCAGATTTACATTTCCATCAGAATCTTTCTCAATCTAATAATTTTGAGAAGTAATTTTAAGTTGCTATACTGTTTCTTAGTTCTATTTGGGCTTTTTATAGTTCCACTAAAATATTGCTATCTGTAATTTCTCTTGTGCTTTGAAACTATGTTTCTTTCTCTCTGTGGTACTACTGGGGAAACACTTTATCTTCTGTCTTTTATTCTGCTTAAAGTCAATAGATCCCATTTGCATTTTGCAATTTTATCAGACCTCTTAAAGTATTTTTTTAGGTAGGGATCTGAACATAGAATTAAATACATGCTTTAGAGGACAGATTTCTAGAGGTTTCTTTTCCATAGATATAAAAGATTTTAAATATCTCACAAGTTTCATGGCCATTGTGTTTCTGTTTGTTTAAGTCCCATGATTTAGAAATAGATCTGAGCACTGATTGATATAAATATCACCATTTCTCAATAAAAATTATGAGCTTATTAAAATGTTTTCATTATAATTTCATAGTCAAAATTACCTTTCAGAATGTATGTAGAATTTCTTTTCATAAATTCATTCTTATTATTTAATGTCTTTTTGTGAGACCATATCTTGCCAGAGACATTCTCAGTTGTATGATCAAATGCTTAGAAAATCTATAGTGGCATGTGGAGTAGAGTATTTTGTTCAAATTTATATACGCAGCTCTTGAAAGCTTCTCTTTAAACTACAAGGGAATATGACACCCTGAGGGGTCTAATTTTCTTTGTCATCTACCTGAATAACTCCAATTAACATTAATACACAGGCTAGCATATCTGCTCTGAATATGTAAAAGAAAGTAGTAAATGCTGGGATTGAGGAAAAAATCTGATTAGTTAAATAATACACTGAGCAATGTCATTAAGTAGGCCAGCTCTCATTAGGAGAATTGTTCTTCACTGAATCAAATACCATAATTAAAACATTAACGACTCAAAAAAATCTTAGTTTTTCCATTCAATTAAAGGAAAAAAAAAACACATGTGCCATTAAAAATGTAATTGCATTTTAGTACAGTGACTTGGTTTTAAATTATTGTAAAACCTTAGAATTCAAGAATCATAAGGAATAAATTTCCCAATGTTATCTTATGCATAATATTTCTCCTGGTAACAATTTTTTTCTGGTCAATAGAATAATATTTCATTAATAGATGAGATATAGTCATATTGTAATGCTTTCTTTCCTTTTAAATCAATTATTACTGCTTTCATAACAAGTGGTTGACAACACAAAACCCAGATAATAGTTTCTTATTTGCCGTGGAAAGCAGTGTCATTTTGAGAATAGTGGGTAACTTTTGAAGGTCACCTTGTGTATACTGCCATTTTCATTAACAGTACTTTTCTCTGCAAATCTGCTGACAGATGGAGAGATACTTGAAGCTTTTGGAATTACCTTCCATGAAAAGGAAATGCTAGCATGAGATTAAGTGGAATTTACTTTTATTTAATTTTTATTTTTATTTTACTTTAGCTAGTTACACAAAACTAAAAACATATCTCTAATTCGGAGACTTAAAAAAGCATAGGCAAGCAAGATATTATTTTGCATAGTTTGGCATTATTATTTATTTTTGAAAAAAAATTCAGTTAATGGTATTTTAGCAAATCTGTTTATGGATTATCTTAGTTTGAGGTTACTTTCTTTAGGAAGGAAAGCTGTAGTGTAAGGAGGTCAAGTTCTTCTTCATTAGAAAATGGAATCAGAAAGTTAAATATTCATGGATAGGAACTGGAAACAGGGCTGGCTTCATAGACATAAAACCTGCGCAGTCTCACAGGGTCTTATGCTTAGAAGGGTCTTGCACTTAGTTTAATGTACGCTGTTGAAATTCTTAGTAATTTTGAACAAAGTGCTCTACATTTTCATTTTGCACTGAGACTTGTAAATTATGTAGCTGGTTCTGACTGGAAATATGATTTTTACATGCCGTTGCCTGGTTTAAAACTAGTCTATAGTAACACAAATAATTTGTTGACTCTTCTTCCAATTTTTATACTAATAAAAGTCAGTCTATTTACACATAAATTATTCACTGTTGATTTGAAGTCTTCAGTTTATTTTGTAATGTGCTGCAAACATCAGTTTGAAAAAGCTAGCCAAGCAAAAGGGAGACACATATTTTCAGAAGATATTTTGGTCACAGACTCCATTCAGGGTCTTTGAAACTTCATTTATCTCCCACTGGTGTGGGAGAAAGTAACATGAAGAATCTAGTTTGAAAATCTGGACATGACAAAACATTGATATGATAAAATTGCATTAAAATACTGACTTCTGACTACGTCCTGAGTAATTGGTGTTTGGAAATGTATTAAAGCCTCGATCACCTTCCCAACACAAACAGAAACTGTATTAACAAGTGTACCACTCATAAACCAGAAGTCCTTAAATTAAGAAGTATTCATGGGTTTAGTGTGGCAAAGCCCAGTTAGGAATTATTGACATCTAATACCCAAAGTGACAACCCAATTCACTTCTCAGGAGGGAAGAATACGAGCAATCTTGAAGCCTCTGGAAAAATAAGTGTGATAACTTGATGCTGAATCATTTCAACATTGATGAATCCAGCCTACTGCCTCTAATAGATAAGTAGTAAACCATTTCTAAGATTGCTCTTCCTAAACAATAAAAGCATACCCTTAAACCTGACATTTCCACAGTGATGAATCTTAGATGAAATCATATGAAATGTCAAAATAAAGACAGAAAAAAATCAATAGTTGTGCAGATGAAGCTATGTAAGGTCAATAGTTTCATAATGTTTGTGACAGGCCACTGATGTTTTTTGTGTGACAATATTTTTTAATGTGCAATAACTCCAAAGCACTGAAAATTAATTTTTGAGATGGAATTACCTCTTGACAAGGATATAATTAAATTCATACTTTTTTCCCCCTGAGAACACAAAATGATGTGGTAAATAAGCTGACCCTTCAAGGTCAGAATTATGTTAGGTTTGTAAGCCCAGGAAAAGAGAGGCATCTCTCGGGTCAAAAGGAGTGTCGTATCTCTCTCTCTTTCCCAATTGTCAGCTATAGGTCAGCAGAATCACAGACTGTGCTGGATCCTCTTCCAAAACTCCCACAAACATATACACTTGAAGGGGGTGGGTGCTATGCAGTTGAAAAGGAATACCGGTTTTGGACAACTTTTGGGTAAGTTTCCCTCTCTGAGTTTTTGAAAGAGGAAGGAGGATAACATGTTTCTCTCCATCATAATTTTTCTCATTGTCTCTCTAAAGGGAAAGATTCAAACCTCTACTCCTCCCTAGAGAATACTAAATAGATTGGTCAGCAGAAGATTAGCAATTTAATATATTTCAGAGGCCACATTATACTTCTTCATGATTTGTCTTCTAGTTTGTAACTTCCATTAAGTTTGACAGAGAAAGTAAAGAAAACTACAAGTGTAACTCTTCTTTACTATTTAAAATGCATCCATTGAAATGGAGAATAGTAATCATTAAAAATGTCCCATTCTTAGTTAATCTGAGATTTAGTTTCCTAATGAAATTTATTGTGCTTCACTAAATATGTCTGTGTCCTCCATTCTGAAAGTAGATAATATTTTATTTCCTGGGAGTGTGTAGTTAAGATTAATATAAACCTAGGCCAATTATGAAACAAAATGATAATGGTAGAGAAAAAGAAATAGAAAAGGAAATGATGTGAATGTGTGTGGAGGGGGGCACTAAGCAGATAGCTTCCTCTTCGTTTGAAAGTTTTTAAAATGAGATTTTGTGAACATGGATTGATGTCCCATAGTTATCAAAAGTTTTAATTAATTAAATGCTTGTTCAAATATTGAAACAACCCCTAAAATCATGACATAATTAGTGGTGTCACATTTTGTATTTCCTGTTTAAAAGTTTCAATTATCTCATTAATTTTACCTAATAAAATGTAGTTTGTTTAGAGGCCAGCTTAGGATCTAGAAATACTTTAAGTAATATTAAGAAAAAATTATATTCTTTACATATAAAATGTTTTACTGTTTTGAAAAAGTAAAGCAATTTGAGGGGGCTTGGAAGATGGCAGCAGAGTGGGAGGACCCTAGGCTCACTTTGTCCCATGAATACAACTAGACAACTATCAAATAATCCTAAATACCCCAGAAACAGACCTGAGGACTGACAGAAAAAAACTACAACTAAAGGTAGAGAAGAGAAGAGGCCACATTGAACAAAGAAGGTAGGAAGTGCAAAAACATAGTTTGGGAGAGAAACAGATTGGGTCCACTGTGGTGGGGAGGGAGCCATGGTCATAGAGAAGGGCAAGAGACAGATTAGCATATGGGAGAGCACATGCAGAAATTAAATCCCAATAGCAATTGGCTTGGAAAGGGAGACGGGCCAAATTTTGTGAGTTCTTGCAACAAGCAGGGCTTAAAGCCTAGAGTTTTGAAGGTTAGTATGCGTGGCTGGGATAGAACCTGGAAGGCAATGGAGCTGCTCTGAGAGAGAAAGCAGGGTAAATGGCCTGCAAACACACAGTGTGAAAACAGCCATCTGAAGAGTGCCTGGGGCACACAGTCGAGAGGTTATTTGCTCATCTTGGAGTGTGTCCCAGAGAGGAAGCATTCATGGAGAAATCCCTCTGGGAACAAAGGAACTGACAGGTGTTATTTCCTTCCCTGTTCCCTCAGCATAAGCACAGGACCACCTGCAGGAATCAGTGCAGTGCTGACACTCCCTACCTAAATTGCTTACACAAAACCCCACCCCCCAATCCAATTCTTTGGCAGAATTACCCCTTCTAGTCATGCTTGCCTGAGTCTCAATGTGGTGGGCACCCCCACCCCATAAGACAGGCTCAAGCCCCTGTCAACAGTACGTCTCCTGCCCTGGGAATTTTGCAGGACCTTGGTTTCAGCAGTGGTGGCAACAGGTCTCATTTCACAAGCATAACAGAGCACACCTAGTTACAACTCTTGTCACATTCAGGCCAGGGACCAAACACTTCTACAATAGGCAAAAAAGGCCTCTGCAGATGACTGGCCTGAAGGATGAAGTGGCCATAACAAAACAGCAGAACACACACAACACATACTGGAGCAATGCCTAAAGTGCTAGGCCCTGGGGAACAGAGGAAACTACACAGTGTGGGTACTTTAGGACCTCTTCATATGGCCATTACCTGTTCTTCAGGAACAGGAGATGTAGCTGATTTTCCTAACACATAGGAGAAGGCACAGACACAAAATGAGGAGACAGAGGAATCTGTCCCAAACCAAAGACTGGGAGGAGGCCACAACCACAGTCCTAAGCAAAACCAATATAATTAACATGCCTGATAGAGAATTTAAAGTAATGCCCACAAAGATACTCCCTGGACTTGAGAAAAGCATGGGAGGTATCAGTGAGACCCTTAATATAGAGCTAAGGAATACATAGCAGAGATTAAAGGCTCAATAATTGAAATAAGAAACATACTTGATGGAATGAACAGTAAGCTGGGAGAAGCAGAGAAATGAATTAATGACCTAGAATACAGAGTAATGTAAAGTAATCAAGCTGAACAAATGAGAGAAAAAAGAATTATGCAAAACAAGAATAAACTTAAGGAACTAGGTGATCCATTAGATGTAGTAACATTCATATTACAGAAGTCCCAGAAGAAGAAGAGAGAACAGGGGGCAGAAAATTTATTTGAAGAAATAATAACTGAAAACTTCCTTAGTCTGAGGAAGGAAACAGATATTCAGATCTAGGAGGCAAAGAGAACCACCCCCCCCAACAAAGTCAACAAGAGCATATCCACACCAAGATATATTGTAATTAAATTGGCAAAATATTGTGATAAAGAAAAAAAATAAAAGCAGCAAGACAAAAGAAGGCTATAACATACAAAGGAAATCCCATAAGGCTATCAGTGAATTTTTTGACAGAAACTTTCCAAACCAGAAGGGAGTGGCCTCTATACAAAGTGCTGAATGAGAAAAAATCTGAGCCCAAGAATACTCTATCCAGCAAGTCTATCATACAGAATAGAAAAATAGGTGAAAATATACCAGACAAACAAAACTAAAGGAGTTCATGACCACTAAATCAGCCCTACAAGAAATATTAAAGGGGACTTTGAGTGGAAAAGAAAGACTGAAAGTGACAGTATGAAGGTAGGACACATAAAAGCAGTAAAAACGAATATTCTTGTAAAAAATCAGTCAATGAGCTCACAAAATAAAAGGATGTAAAATATGATACCATATACCTAAAACATGGGGAGAAGAGGAGTAAAGAATAGGTTCAAAATAAAATGCCCATCAACTTAATATAGACTGCTACATGCAAAGATGTTATACACAAACCTAAAGGTAACTACAAATCAAAAAGCATTAATAAATATGCAAATAATGAGAAACAAATCCAAATATATCACCAAAGAATACCAGTAAACCATGAAAGAGAGAAACACAAGGAAATATCACACCAAATCTTCAGAAACAATCACGAAACAACGAATATATATAACTATAAATAATTATTTTGAATGTAAACAATGGAATGTTATTCATCCACAAAAAGAGTGATATTTTGCCATTTGCAATGACATGGATAGAGCTACAGAGTATCATTTTTTTTGAAATAAGTCAGCCAGAGAAAGACAAATACCATATGATTTTACTCATATGTGGAACTTAAAAAAAAATGAACAAAGGGGAAAAAGAGAGAGACAAGTCAAGAAACAGACTCTTAATTATAGAGAACAAATTGATGGTTACCAGAGGGGAGGGGTGGGAAGATGGGTTAAATAGGTGATAGGGATTAAAAAGTACACTTATTGTGATGAGCACCAGTGATGTATGGAATTGTTGAATCACTATATTGTAAATCTGAAACTAATAAAACACTGTTTGGTAACTAACTGGAATTAAAATAAAAACTTAAAAAAAAATAAACTAGTATGTGCCTTTTTTGATTCCACATTTGAAAGTAATAAAAGTGTCATGGAAATGCTGAAAGGGTCTGGAATACTGAAATGATTAAATAATGAAAATTAGAAGTTAATTATAGGTACTGAAGTAAAAAACTTGAGATCATAATATAGTTAATGACTTGGAAAACAAGAAGGAGCAGTCATATAAAATACAAAACATTTTGAAAATAAAAAGAAACAATGTCACTTTGAGCCATATCAAATCATGTTTTTGAAAGTACATTACACATATTGTACTACAAATTAGATATAAAAAGTCATACAAGACCATCATTCTTACTTTAAAAATGAGAAAATACAAGTTAAATAAAACAAGTCATATTTTTAATATATGCATTTAAAATAATTGAAATTTGGTAAGGCACGAAACACCCAAATAAATTAAATCCCAAAAGGAAACAAGCCTTTCCAAGGTGAATAGAAACCAGTGGCCATTTCCATCCCTAGGGGAACTTAGCTAGTTTGCATGGTTGGCCGAGAAACAAGCCTGCCACAAAGAGAGAAAGTTTTTGTGATGATGGAAAACCTTTTTGCTTTCCAAGGGAGAAAACAGGTAAAATTTAAATAGCAGTATATGAGCTGGCATACCCGTACTGGAATTTGGAAGTACCTCATAAACCAAGCTAGACCTTCTTGCTTGTCACTTGTCTCATGGAACTTTTTGCTGAGTAAGTGCCAATGTAACAAGCTGAAAACAGACAGAAAACACAAAAGGATTTCCTAGTCTTGCAGTACTCAGAGACCAAAATCCTATTGAGAGAGTACTAGATCTCACTTCAATATTTATGAAACCATAGATGGACTAAAATTAACTGAAAATGCAACCCAGCTTAATCCAGTTTAATTATTTAAAGATCAATGAATAAGGCCCTCACATTAGCTGCCAGACAGAGAAAAGAAACAGTTAATTCAAGAATAAGAAATCTTGCCATATGCAACAACATAGATGGAACTAGAGTGGATTATGCTAAGTGAAATAAGTCAATCAGAGAAAGACAAATATTACATGATTTCACTCATGTGTGGAATTTAAGAAACAAAACAGATGAACACAGGGCAAGAAAAGAGACAGGCAAACCATGACAGACTCTCAATGACAGAGAACAAACTGAGGGTTGTTGGGGCGGGGGAGGGGAGGGGGATGGGCTAAATGGCAAGGGGTATTAAGGAGGGCACTCTCTGGGATGAATGCTGGGTATTATATGTAAGTGATGAATCACTAAATTCTCCTGAAACCCATACTACACCATATATTAACTAACATGAATTTAAGTTAAAAAAATAAATTACAAAATAAATTTGAAATACAGTATGTTGCACATAATTAAAAATGAGAACATATGGAAAAGAGGAAAACATGACCCATAATCAAGGTAAAAAAAATCAATATAAGCAAACCACATATGCCCCAGACACTCAAATAGTCAGACAAATGTTTAAAAAGATCTATTAGAAAAATGTTAAAAAATAGAAAGTAAATGGATAACACAGTTAAAAATATTTAGATGGAATGAGAGAGAGAGAGAGAGAGTGTGAGCACCAAATGGAGATTTTAGAACTAAAAATACAATGTATGAAAAAAGACTTATTGGTTCTAAAGTAGATTAGATACAGAAAAAATTGTAAAATTAAAGATAGACCATGGAAATTATCAAAACTGCAACACATAATGAAGACAAAGACAATGATGACAATATTCAGAACATATCTGAAACACTGTGGAACAATATCATCTACTTTAATATCATTATAACTGAAGCCAAGTATGAGTAAAGAGGTAGAATAAGGCAGAATAAATATCAGGAATTATAGTAAAAAGTTTCTCAGTTTATGAAAGTTTTAACCCATAGATCCAAGAATTCATAATCCTTAAAGAGGATAAATACAATGGAAACCCATACCTGAACATAATCTTAATCTGTGGGAAATCAAAGATGCAATCCTGAAAACAACCAAAGGGAAAAGGACAAATCACCTTCAGGGGAAACAATGAGTTGTTGTTTAAGTTCACATTAGAAAAATACTGAATGTAGAAAACAATGGAATGCTATTTTCAAAGTATTGAAAGCAAAACAAAAAAACACATAGAATACATAGTAGGAGGTTATCTTTTTCAAATGAAGATGAAACAAAACATTTTCAGATTAAAAAAGAAAAAAAGCTGAGAGGAGAGTTTGTCAGCAACTGATGCACTATAAGAAATGTTAAAAGAGGAGGGAAGATGGCGGCATAGGAGGACGCTGGGCTCACCGCGCGACCTGCTGATCACTTAGATTCCACCTACACCTGCCTAAATAACCCAGAAAACCACCAGAGGATTAGCAGAACGGAGTCGCCGGAGCCGAGCGCAGACGAGAGGCCCACGGAAGAGAGTAGGAAGGGCGGCGAGGCAGTGAGCGCTCCACGGACTGGCGGGAGGGAGCCGGGGCGGAGGGGCGGCTCGCCGGCCAAGCAGAGCCCCCCAGTCTGGCTTGCAAAAAGCGGAGGGGCCTGACAGACTGTGTTCCGACAGCAAGCGCGACTTAGCATCTGGGGGGTCATAAGTTAACAGCGCTGCTCAGAAAGTGGGAAGGCTGGAGGACAAAGGGAAGGAGAGCTGCTGAGCCCCCGAACGACAGAGCTCAGTTTGGTGGGGAACAAAGGCGCTCGCCAGCGCCATCTCCCCCGCCCATCCCCCAGCCAAAATCCCAAAGAGAACCAGTTCCTGCCAGGGAACTTGCTCGCTCCGCGCAAACACCCAACTCTGCGCTTCTGCGGAGCCAAACCTCCGGCAGCGGATCTGACTCCCTCCTGCTGCCACAGGGCCCCTCCTGAAGGGGATCACCTAAGGAGAAGCAAGCTAAGCCTGCCCCTCCTGCCCCTGTGCACCTTGCCTACCCACCCCAGCTAAGACGCCAGATCCCCAGCATCACAAGCCTGGCAGTGTGCAAGTAGCCCAGACAGGCCACCCCACCCCACAGTGAATCCCGCCCCTAGGAGAGGGGAAGAGAAGGCACACACCAGTCTGACTGTGGCCCCAGCGGTGGGCTGGGGGCAGACATCAGGTCTGACTGCGGCTCCGCCCACCAACTCCAGTTATACACCACAGCACAGGGGAAGTGCCCTGCAGGTCCTCACCACGCCAGGGACTATCCAAAATGACCAAGCGGAAGAATTCCCCTCAGAAGAATCTCCAGGAAATAACAACAGCTAATGAGCTGATCAAAAAGGATTTAAATAATATAACAGAAAGTGAATTTAGAATA
>NW_024412403.1:45944018-46017150 GCF_014898765.1 Herpailurus yagouaroundi | reverse complement strand
CACCAATTTGCATTCCCACCAACAGTGCAAGAGGGTTCCCGTTTCTCTAAAGAAGACATCCGGATGGCCAACAGGCACATGAAAAGATGTTCAGCGTCGCTCCTTATCAGGGAAATACAAATCAAAACCACACTCAGGTATCACCTCACGCCAGTCAGAGTGGCCAAAATGAACAAATCAGGAGACTCTAGATGCTGGAGAGGATGTGGAGAAACGGGAACCCTCTTGCACTGTTGGTGGGAATGCAAATTGGTGCAGCCGCTCTGGAAAGCAGTGTGGAGGTTCCTCAGAAAATTAAAAATAGACCTACCCTATGACCCAGCAATAGCACTGCTAGGAATTTATCCAAGGGACACAGGAGTACTGATGCATAGGGGCACTTGTACCCCAATGTTCATAGCAGCACTCTCAACAATAGCCAAATTATGGAAAGAGCCTAAATGTCCATCAACTGATGAATGGATAAAGAAATTGTGGTTTATATACACTATGGAATACTACGTGGCAATGAGAAAAAATGAAATATGGCCTTTTGTAGCAACGTGGATGGAACTGGAGAGTGTGATGCTAAGTGAAATAAGCCATACAGAGAAAGACAGATACCATATGGTTTCACTCTTATGTGGATCCTGAGAAACTTAACAGGAACCCTTGGGGGAGGGGAAGGAAAAAAAAAAAAGAGGTAGAGTGGGAGAGAGCCAAAGCATAAGAGACTGTGGAGAACTGAGAACAAACTAAGGGTTGATGGGGGGTGGGAGGGAGGAGAGGGTGGGTGATGGGTATTGAGGAGGGCACCTTTTGGGATGAGCACTGGGTGTTGTATGGAAACCAATTTGACAATAAATTTCATATATAAATAAATAAAAAAAAAGAAATGTTAAAAGAAAATAATCCCAAAATAATCCGAGATGGAAACCTAGATCTTTAGGAAGAAACCAAGAGTTCTGGAAAATGTAAATATATGGATAAATATAAAATTATGAAATATTTTTCTTTAAAACACTATTTAAAATGGGGCACCTGGGTGGCTCAATTGGTTAAGCATCTGACTTTGGCTCAGGTCATGATCTCATGGTTCACAAGTTTGAGCCCAGCGTTGGGCTCTGTGTTGACAGCTCAGAGCCTGGAGCCTGGTTCAGATTCTGTGTCTCCCTCTCGTGGTCCCTCCCCTGCTCACACTGTCTCTCTCTCAAAAACAAATAAAAACATGAAAAATAAAATAAAATAAAATACTATTTAAAATATAAAAAATTTGGGGTGCATGACTCAGTGGGTTAAGCATCCAACTTCAGCTCACGTCATGATCTCATGGTTCATGAGTTTAAGCCCAGCACTGGTCTCTCTGCTGTCAGCACAGAGCCTGCTTCCAGTCCTCTGTCGCCTCCCTTCCAGACCCTCCCCCATGTACATTTGCGTACAGGCGTTCTCTCAAAAATAAACATAAAAAGAAAAAAAAATACAAAAATTCATTGCAGGGCTAATAAAACATGTATAAGTAAAATATATATGGTAGCACTAATACAATGGATAGGCAGAACTTATAGTGTTGAATGATTATGACATTCTTTGTGTAATGACAAAATATTATTTCAACTAGTGCAGTAATAAGTTAAGGAGTATATGATTATCTCTGCAACCATTTAAAAAAGGAGGAAAAAAATTAAAATGGCAGTAAAGGAGATACAAATTAAATACAAGAAATCTGATTAACCCAAAAGTAAGCAGGAACTAAGGAAAAAAGAATAGGTAAAAAAAATAGAAAACAGTATGAAAGCAGGCTTAAACCCAATGATATCTAGTTATATTAAATAAATGACCTAAATACACCATTTAAAAACCAGAGATTATCATATTGGATACAAATCTATTACTCAACTATATGATGCTAATGGGAGACATGCTTTGAAAGTAAAGGAATTAAAAATAAATGACATACAAACACTAATTTAAAGGAGTTAGTGTGGCTATATTTACATAAGGCAAAATAGACAAGATAAGATTATTAACAGATAAAGCAAGGAATTTCTAAGTTATAAAAGGGTTGATTCATCAGGAAGACAGTTATAATAAATATGTACATAGCTAATAATATTAATTCAAAATTTGTGAAGCAAAAATTGACAGAACTAAAAAGGTAAACTCACCAACCATCATATTTAGATTTGAACTCAGTGACTGAAGAATAAGCAGAGAAAAAAAGTAGTAAGATATGGAAGAGATAAAGAATCTTTCCAACAAACTTGACCTCATCAATATTTATCAGACACTGTAGCAAACAAGTGCAGAATACACATAGTTTTCCAGGGTACATGGAACATTTAGTGGACCACAAAGCAAATATAAATACATCTGAAAGGACTGAAATCATATAGAATTTTTTTTATCTGACCATAATGGAATTAAACTAAGAATCAATAGTACAATAACTAAAAATTCCCAGAGAGCCTGCGTGGCTCAGTGATTTAAGCATTTAACATCAGCTCAGGTCATGGTCTCACAGGTTTGTGGATTCGAGCCCTGCATCCAGCTCTGTGCTAAACAGCTCAGAGCTTGGAGCCTGCTTCAGATTCTGTGTCTGCCTCTCTCTCTCTCTGCCCCTCCCCTGCTCAAGCTCTGTCTCCCTCTGTCTCTCAGAAACAAATAAATGTTAAAAAAAATAATAAAAAATATTTTTAAAAAATTCCCTAATACTTTTAAAGTAAGCGTCCCATTTCTAAATAATACATTAGTCAAGAACAAATCACAATATTAATTAGAAAGTATTTAAAACTGAGTAGTAATTGAAATTTGTTAAGCGCAGTGAAAGCAGTGCTTGGTTTTGGCTCAGGTCATGATGTCGCATTTTTGGGGATTGAGCCCCACATTGGGCTCTTTGCTAACAGTGCAGAGACTGTTCTTGGGATTCTCTCTTCTCTCTCTCTGTCCCTCCCCAGCACTCATGTGCTTGTGTGTGTGCACATGCACATGCACTTTCTCTCTCAAAATAAATAAACATTAAAAATAAGTATCTATAGTAAAAAAGAGAGTATTAAAATAAATGCTTTAAGCTTCAATGAAAGAACCAACAACAAAAATAAAAGCACATTATGCTCAAGGAAAGAGAAAAGAATACAGATATAAACAAATATAAATGACATTAAAAACAAATAATTGATTTTTACTAAGTACAAAGTACTGTAGTACTTAAGAAAAAAAAAACAACCTAATCTCTGGGCAATATTAGGATAATCCAACCCCACATAAATTACTAATTGCTGAATTACTGATCCTTTAGGCAATAAAAGCACAATAGATAGTTTGAACAACTTTCTGTAAATAATTTGACATTTTAGGAGAAAGGAAATAAACATCTGGGACATAACTTTTGAAGTAATCACAAGAAGATATAGAATGGTTGACTAATTATGTATATTTTTATTTAAATAAATTGTCACTTAAATATTTCCATAAAGAAATCTCTAGGACCATATTGCACCACTAGAGAGTTCTACCATATATAAATAACAACAACAAAAAGAAAACTCTTTCAGATAAAGATGAAACACTCCTTAAATGGCTCTATGTAGCAAGTATCAAAATATGACAAGGATGTTACATGAAAAGAAACTGAAAGACCAAAATTATGCCTGAGTATAAATGTAAAAAATCTTCAACAAAATTTTAGCAAATATTATCCAGAGGCAAATACAAACAATGATACATCACAATTGGGGTTTATCCCTGAAATGGAAGGTTGGTTTAGCAGTCAGAAATCAGGAATGCAAGGTAAAGCTTCCAAATCAGTTAATATTGGTCACAGAATAAAGGAGAAAAAAACTCACATATAGATGCAGGAAAATAAAGTGATAACATTCCATCCCATTTTTTAAAAAAACAAGTTTTCAGAATACCTATACATCGGAAGAAACTTCTTCAATCTAACAAGAGTAAGTGCAAAAATTATAGAGCTAATATCATACCCAACAGTGATGTTTTACCCCCCAAACGAGGAACATAACATGAATGTCACTATTACTGTCTGTTCTGTATTTTGTTGAGATCCTAGTCCATGCAATATGGCTTGAAAAAGAAGTAAAAGACATGAGAAAAGAAGATGTAAGTCTATCTTTATCTGCAGATAATATAATTGTATACATGGGGGAAAGTAGGTTATTATAATTTTTAGAATTATAAGTGAATCTAGCAAAGTTGTGGGATACAAGACCCATGTACAAAAAAATCAATTGTATTTGTATATAATAGCAATAAATAATTGGAAAATGAGATTAAAAACATATTAGGAATAAATTAAATGAAAGATGTATAAGATCTCAACATTGAATCTGCTAAGATAAATTCAAGTCTAAATACATGGAGAGAGACCACAGTCACTGCAATTCTCAGGTAATGGTTAATTCTATATGTCAACTTGACTGGACTAAAGGACGTGCACATAGTGGGTAAAACATAAATTCTGGGTGTGTCAGTGAGGATGCTTCTGGAAGAGATTAGCATTTGATTTAGTAGACCAAGTAGAGATCAGTCCTCAGCATTGTGGTTGGCCATCATCTAATCCATTGGGAGCTTTAATAGAACAAAAAGGAGAAGGAAGAAAAAATGCTCTCACTCTTCTTGAGCTGGGATGTCATCTTTTCCTGCCCTCAGACTTGGATCTTCTGGTTCTCAGGCCTTCTGACTCTGGGACTTAACACTAGTTTCTCCCTATGCTCAGGTCTTTGGTCTGGGACTGAATTATACCACTGGCTTTCCTGGTTATCTGCTTGGAGAGAGCAGATTGTGGGACTTCTTGTCATCCCAGATCAGGTGAGCCAACTCCTATAATAAGTCTCCTCTTCATCTCTCCCTATATATATCCCATTCTTTTCAGTTTCTCTAAAGAATCTTGAATAATACAACTCAATATTATTAAGGTGTTAATTCCCCTCAAATTGACTTAATAGAACCAATTCACCCCCATACAAACTTAGTGAGCATTTTTTATTTTTTGTAGAAGTTAATAACCTTATTTTATAACTGATATAAAAACACAAAGGACCTAGACTAGCCAAGCAAATCTTGAAAAATAACAAAGATTATAGAAACATTCCATCAGACTTCAAAACTTATAATAAAGCTACAGCAATAAAACCAGTGCAGTATTGGTATAAGGAAAGACAAACCAATGAAACAGAGTCCAAATACAATTTAGTCATTTGTATTTTTAAATTTCTTGGAAGTTGTCAATGCAATCGAAGAGGGGAAGGAAGCTCAGCTCTTTGCTGGAGCAACTTGATACCTGTATGAAAAACCCAAAACGCACAAAAAAAAAATCAATTCAGAACATATATAAATTTTATTTGGTGACAGCATCATCCAAATGATAATTAAGTACAAGGGGCTGTGTCTAATTAAATCTTCAGAGAAATAAGGGCAGTCAGAGACAATTACCAGAGCTTGAGGAAGACACACATGGTTAGAGGCAGAACTTGTGATAGAAAGCATTTCAAAAAACACATTTGAAAGATTGCTTAGACTCATTCATTTTTAACCACTTTATCCCAGGAAAAAAGTGATTTTGGTTGCTAACTTTCCCATCTTTATGAAATGGAGGTAACATGTTGTCATTATTTCCATGTTTCAGCATGGAGAAGAAGAATAGAAGAAATATTTTTTCTACTCTTGGTACCTGAGCATTAAAGCTTTCAAAGGCATCCAGTTCACCAGAGTTGGGAGCACAGCTGGTATCATGGCACTGGATACCACTGCTCTTTTCTTCTAGATTGCTTATCAAATTGATCATACTGTCTCTGAGGGAAAACAGAGGAAGCAGACATTTTACATGAAAAATATCCAGTTTAGCTATGCATAGAACATAGACTTTTGTGTAATGTTTATTGGACTGTACCGATGGATCTCAGTCACTACTTTGGCTATATCAAAGAGAAACAATCAAATAATTATGGAAGTTTTCTATGTTTAAAATACTTCACGGATACTTTGGAGGACCAGAAAGAGTACAATAAATTAAATTGTAATCTATCCTGGAGAGAATATATAGAAAAT
The DNA here is from genome assembly GCF_014898765.1 of Herpailurus yagouaroundi. Lineage (NCBI taxonomy): Eukaryota > Metazoa > Chordata > Mammalia > Carnivora > Felidae > Herpailurus > Herpailurus yagouaroundi. Next base: position 46,011,108 of record NW_024412403.1, on the reverse strand, counting down.
AATCTGTTGAGGAATAGTATTTGTTGAAGGCTTACTATGTTTAAGCTTGAAGACATGTCAATGCTCTGCCTTTCCTTTGAGATACTGACTTCAGATACTGCTACCAACAGAAGAAACAACAAAGATAGTGTGATCAAAGTCATATTTTTAATAGAGTATTTTTTTTGGCAACAATGATTATCAAAATATATATGATATTCTCAAATTCCTACAAGAAGAAATAATATGGAGCCACCAAGTTATCCGAGATTTGATAATATTTCATGAAGCTCATTTTCATTTCAGCTTCCTCTTTATCAACTTTTCAATGGTTCTCTTATAAATTCTACTACATTGAGATGAAGTTGTCAAGTGTGGCTTTCTTTTTCCAGACTGAGAGAGCGGAACCTTTCTCAGTTGATGTATGTTGACTAAAAGCTTTCATGGCACCCACTGCCTCTTAGCAAACCCACTGTGAGAAAGTACTCCTTTACTGAATAAACTTGGAGTTGAGTTTTCTGATATTTATAATATAAACACTTCTGATACAGTAGTGAAAATGTAGGGAGGGACAGATAGAGTTCTCAGAGGAAAGTGGGGTGGGGTTAAGAACTTTGGCTTATCCTAAAACAGAGTCACCAAAGTCTTCTGACCAGAAAAATTACATGATTAATCAGTTTTCTAAAGATTTATTAATAGCCTTGAAATAAATAATGGTTTTATTAATGTTTATTTATGTCTGAGAGAGAGAGAGAGAGACAGAGTATGAGCAGGAGAGGGTCAGAGAGAGAGAGTGAGACACAGAATCTGAAGCAGGCTCCAGGCTTCCAGCTATCAGCAGAAAGCCTGATCTGGGGCTCGAGCCCATGAACCATGAGCTCATGATCTGAGTCGAAGTTGGATGCTTAACCAATTGAGCCACCCAGGTGCCCCAATAATGGTTTTCAAAATTATAATGTGAAGTAATTTCATAGTTCAGCGACTTATGGTGGTTACTGTAAACAGTTAAACCAATGACTTTTTAAAAATGCCAATCTTTTTATTTTGTTGTATTGTTTTTAAATTTCAAAGGCGATTACTAGAAGCATTTTGTTTGTTCATCATAAATTTTATAAGACATTTCCCCAAGGATTTCTTTCTGTCAAAATATGTTTGCTGATTCTACCTTTTTCTACAAACTTATAATAAGTATTATTGAAATTATACTAAAATGCATCATCTAATTAGTGGAGTAGTTCTGGGAATAAAGAAATAAAAAGATATCATTAAATACACAAGTACTTGAATATGTTTCCAATAAAATAGCAATTCTAAATTAATTCAGTACCTATTTTTGGTGTATAGATAATAGATTTTTGATTTCTGTTATGAAAAGTATTTTCTAAGTAAAATAAGCAATTTTTATATTAGAGTTTTTCACTTATATTTAGATATAAACACTTGATACTTATTACTAAGTATGTTTTATTTAGTTTTAAAGTTATTAAGCTATTTTAATGACAATGAATACATTTGAATCATTAAAAAGTGTCTTTTATAATATTATACCTATCAGACAGATTGGGAAACTAATAGTGTTTTGCCCAAATTTTTATGAACAAGTAAACAAGAATATTACTATATTTTCCAGTACTCTTCCCAATAAATTATGATAGTGTTGATTGAAAATAAATCTTTAAATATTATTTTTATGTGTCTATATGACATAAAGTAGTCAATATTTTGGTTTTGTTAGAAATATTAGCAGTGTGTTTGTAATAAATTTTATATGTTCAATCAAAATATCCTCTAGGTTACTTTATAATTTCTGAACTGAATGTCCAAAGAGCATATGCAAAATAAAATAAAAATCACCTACAAATCAACTACTCAATGACTATATGTTATTACAAACTGTTTTGTTTTTAATTTTGCTGTACAAAATAGCAAAAGCAAAATGTCTAAAAAATAACCAGAAATGCAATTTTGCATACTGATTAAAGCTCATGTATTTTGAAATAAATCACGAAGTTAATTTCTTTTTCATTGTAAGTTCTCTCTGAACTCACTGGTCTTCAGGAGTCAAACTATTGTGCTTCACAGTTCATAATCATTCAATGAGTGCACATGATGAGACAGGCAGTAGAGCTCAAATAATGAATAATTGCTATTTATAAATTATTAATATTGCAGTAAGTGAATTATACACTCATAATAACAATATAGTGAAATAAGTTCTGAAGCAGAGGTTTGTGTAAAATATAACAAAGTTCATAGAGGAAATGTTCATTTTATTTGCCATGTGGATAAATGAACCACAAAAAGTCAAGGTTGAGCTGGGCTTTAAAAGATACAGAGAAGTTAACAGAGCGATACGATACAATGGTGAAAGAGTCTGTGAAAAAAGAACAGATATGTGAAAGAGCAATGGAATTGTGTTTGAAGTATTGTCAAGTTTACTCTGTTACTATTTTGTAAAATGCAAAGGATGGATGATCAAGCAGAAGGATTTGACAGTAGTAGATGTAGTGGAAAGGTAATAGATTTGGGAGTATCTGCTTTCTTTTACAGGTGATAGGATTCTACCAAAAGGTTTTTAAAACATTGTTTGAAGGCTAGAATTTAACATTGGCAGTTTGGGAGGGATAGGTTCGAGGGGAACATGAATAGAAAAAGGGATTATAGTTTATTATTATAATCATAGAGATGAGAATGGAATTAAGGTAATGAGTAGCTTTAGCAAGGGAGAAGGCAGGGAGAGATTTGAGGAACACAATTTATAAAATTATGAAGAGGTAGAGATTGACAGGTTGCTGATAGCAAGAATAAATATAAGGAATTAAAGGTGAATCCCAAGTTTCTGATTTTGATATATAGTGGTAAAAGCAACACAAAAAAGGGTATTTATTTAGAGATTATCTTTTTTAAAAAATGTTTATTTTTGAGAGAGAGAAAGAGAGAGAGAGAGGAGAGTGCCAGTGAGGGAGGGGCAGAGAGACTGGGAGACACAGAATCCGAAGCAGGCTACAGGCCTCGAGGTGTCAGCACAGAGCCTGACATGGGGTTCAAACCCACAAGCCTTGAGATCATGACCTGAGATGACACTTAATAGACTGAGGCCCAGGTGCCCCTATTTAGAAATTATCTTAATTTGTATTTGAGCTTGTATGATAAAACTACCAGAATATATATAGTCCCCAAATAATCATACTTTTACTCGAATATTTTACATGAAGAAGTCTTCAATTTTCATTTAATCACCTCTATTTCTGTTTTTTTTGAATCATAGAAATTTCATTTACCTCAAGAAGTTTTCACAAGTGTTTAACTCTATTTTCAATAATTTAATATATATATAAATGTAATAATTTTAGTCAGGGTTCTCCAGAAAAGATAACCAGTAGGATACATATTCATTCTCTAATAGGAGAATGAAATTTATTTTAGGGAACTGTCTCACATGATTTTGGGTCTAGCAAGTCTAAACTTAGTAGGTCAGCTGGGTAGGCTGGACATCCAGGAAAGAGTTGTTGTTGATTTGAGAAGTCTTTCCTTGGGACACTTCAGTCTCTGCTCTTAAGTCATTCAAATGATTGGATGAGACTAATCCACTTTATGGAGGGTAATGTGTTGTGTTCAAAGACTACTTATTTAAAATGTTTATTATCTCTAAAATATACCTTCACAGCAATACATAGATGGATATCTGACCAAACAACTCAACACCACAGCCTAGCCAAGTTGACAAAATTAACCATCCCAATAATATAGCTGTACTTTGCTTAAGCACAAATTGTGAGGTGAGAATCTGACATGATTATTTCCAGAATTGCTAATTCTTACAAAATATTGTGACTATTTTTAAAATTTCTGGTCATTTGTGCTACTTTTTGTTTTGTTATGAATTACCTTATAATAATGGAGCCTACAGATTTGGTTCTCATTGATCAATATATTTTTTAATCATTTAACATCGTGCTTGAATTTCTCTATTTTGTGATATCTTAATCTCTGAAATAGTAATTTATTTTTTTTCAAAACTCTGTTTTGTTTTTTTGCACCTGTAGTATTCCAGAGAAACTTCTTAATGAATTTTCTATATTTTAAACCATGTTCCTATTGGATTTGCATTGGGATGGCATTGAAACTCTAAATTAATTTGGAACTATTTATCTTTGTAATATTTAACTTTCCAACATTAAAATCTTTTTTTTAAATGTTATTTATTTTTGAGAGAGAGAGTGCATGCAGGAAATGGGGAGGGGCAGAGAGAGGAGGATAGAGGATCCCAAGCGGGCTCTGTGCTGACAGCAGAGAGACCAATGCTGGGCTCGAACTCACAAACCATGACATAATGACCTGAGCCAAAGTCGGATGCTTAACTGACTGAGACACTCAGGTGTCCCTAAAATATTTTATTTTTTAACGTTTTTATTTAAATTCCAGTTAGTTAACATACAATGTAATACTAGTTTCAGGTATACAATATAGTGATTCAACACTTCCATTCAACACCTGGTGCTCATCATGACAAATGTACTCCTTAATCCCCATCATGTATTTTACTCATTGCTTACACTCCCCACCTCCCATCTGGTAAACTATCAGTTGTTCTCTACAATTAAGAGCGTGTTGGGGCGCCTGGGTGGCGCAGTCGGTTAAGCATCCGACTTCAGCCAGGTCACGATCTCGTGGTCCGTGAGTTTGAGCCCCGCGTCGGGCTCTGGGCTGATGGCTCAGAGCCTGGAGCCTGTTTCCGATTCTGTGTCTCCCTCTCTCTCTGCCCCTCGCCCGTTCATGCTCTGTCTCTCTCTGTCCCAAAAATAAATAAACGTTGAAAAAAAAATTAAAAGAAAAAAAAAAGAGTGTGTTTCTTGGTTTGCCTCCCTCTCTTTTTCCCTATGCTTGTTTGTTTTGTTTCTTAAATTCCACATATGAGTGAAATCATATAGAATTTATCTTTCTCTGACTATTTTGCTTAGCATAATACTCTCTAGCTACACCCATGTCATTGCAAATTGCAAGATTTCATTCTTTTTTTATGGCTGAATAATATTCCATTGTGTGTATATATATTACACTTCATTTATCCATTCATCTTTTAAATTGTTTAATTCTTTTGATAAGTGTTTCAGTGTGAAATGATTCTACTTCTTTAAAAATGTGTATCTTTTAACATTAGAAAGGAACTTTCTTGAATGTTATATAGATCATTTCATTAACAAATATACATCTTTTTCTCTCTTTGTTTTTCTGTCTTCTTTATCTCTTGCTTTTATTATTTTAGTGAAGATTCCATTCACTTCAATATTAAGTTATATGGAAATCTTTATTTTTATCACATAAAAATTATAACTTATTTGCCTTACGTAACTGTTTCCTGGAAAAGCAGATTAATATAATATTGGGCATATAGCTAATAAAAAGATTCAGGCATATACACTGCATGAATGCTTGCTTTTTCTGAGTCTACATTATGGCTTAGGCTAAAGTCAACAATATTTTCATTGCATATAGAAGGTTCTAAGATATTATAAGAAAATACTTTCATTTCTTAAATGAGAAAGATAACATATGCCCTGAAAAAAAAAATAAGGTAATAGAACTTGCTGACTGAGTCTTTAATCTTCCAGGCAAAGATCAAACTGCCTGCCAACCAGAAATATTGTGGAGGCAAGCAATGTGATGCCATTTATGACATTTTAAAATGTTGGTACCTATAATTAATGTCAAAAGTCATTAGATATGATGCTTTCCTATGCTAAGACAATATACACCACTTAAAGGTAGTTGTCATTTTGACAGTGACTAAAAAGAATTGCCTGTAGTTAAAAATATCATTACTTAAGAAAATCTCTGTGTAAAAATATGAATGCTCAGAAAAATCTCTGTAGACAAAATAATACACAGCAGTTTAGATTTAAAAAAATTTTAATATTGTATTATGACAAGAGGTGCTCATTGTTTTCTACTTCCTGACAGGTTTTGCAGAATAATACAAAATTCAAAAATAAAAGTGTCATGCTAAATTCTCTTTTTTGCAAAGATAATCATTAAATTACACATGTCACTAACAAAATGGCCCCAAATTATCCATAGCTCTTATTCAAAACTACTATAAAAAAAGAAAATAGGCTCATTAACTGGCAGATGTTGAGATGACCAAACACATCAAATTCAACATGAACTGAAAGCAAGAAAAGTAGTCAACAATTCTCCTTTTAAAATAACTTAATTGGCAAATGGAAGTAAAATTTGGTAGTAAAAGTATACTGTGCATATGCAAGTTATTATTTATTTCTACAATAAGCATTTATTATAATTTCTATATTCATTCTCTACTAGGTGACATGATTCAAATATAAGTCAAATAAGCAGCCATGCTGCTCAATATATATGTGAATGATCTATAAGTGTTACCAGACAAATATCAGGTTCACAGTATAATTATAAATTTACACTTTAATCAATTTGTTGGGACACTTTTTTTGTCAGTGTTTTAAAGCATACAAACAAAGACCATGCATACCAGAGCTTTCATTTATTTAATAAAGATTGAATGGTCATGTCAATATTTACAGGGAGAAAAATGTGAACAAATTGTCAGAACACAGTGCGATAAGAGCTACAGGTCAAAATGGCTAACAGAAGAGACTCTGGAACCAGATTGCCTGAGTTCGAAACCTGGTTCCAACCCTTATGAGCTGTTTGACCATGATGGACAAGGTATTTATTCTTTCTCTGCCTCAGTTCCCTTATTTACTATATGGGGAAAAAATAAGTATTTCATATTGCTGTGAAAAATAAATGAATTTATATTTGTAAAGCAATCTTCACATTGTCTGACACATAGTGAGGGCTATGTGTCTGTTAAATTAAATAAATTGATTAATTTTAGACAATCAATAAGTGAGTAATCATTGAGTCTGGTTGGTTAGCATGTTGAATTCATTAAGCTAACTGTAGAAGACAAGCAGCAGGGAAATAGCAGGGAAGAACTTTCTAGATTACAGAATAGAGAGAATAGAAAACATTTAAAATTAAAACATGCTTCCTACCTAGAATGTGCCATTCTCTCTTTTTTAAATGCTCTGCCAAGATCGGATTATCTAAAAGTGGTGGGGTAAGATAGATATGAGGTCATTGCTAAGACTGGAGGCTGTTTTTAGGACTGCCATTTGCACCAACCAAACCTGGAAACTAGAATCTCAAAGGCTGGGCAGAATGGCTTACTTTACAGACACTGAGTGTGGACCGCTAGTGGTCACATGCTGCAAGAAGCATTGTGTTTTCAGTGGGGCTTGATAAAAGGAAACACATCATTTCAGGGCTCTCATAGGATATAATCTTGGTGAGAATCTCACAGAGGCAAATCCTAAATGCCATGGTAAACTTGCAGAGATAGCATTACTCTTTTTTTTTTTTCATGTTGGCATGTCTCGAGTGTGCAAGATCATGCTTCAAACCTACTGTCATGTAGCTCTCAATTCAAAACCATTTCCAATTGTATAATGGTCTTCTTGCCCTGAACTTTGTTCCATCTATAGGCCAAGCTCATCCAAATTCACTGTAGAGTGCACCTCATAAAACAGTTCTGACTCTGGGAAGTCTGCTGTTATTCAGAACTGCCAAATAAGGTATCAAATGATCTAGTCACATCCCTATTCCTTGCTTCACATATCTACTCAAACATGTTCATGATTTATCAAGTTTGATATGCTGCCCACCACATTCATGTGTGGAAGTATGTTCATGTTTTATGGGGAGAAATGAAAGTGATCATCTGGATTGGGGAGGGGCCAACATGGCAGAGAAGTAGGGGGAATCCATACTTCCCGCGTCTCTCAAACAAAGAAGTGTAGAAGCCAAAGGACTTTGAACACCAGAGCCTGGGAGGAAAAGAGACTGAATCCACCAGGAAGAAAATGGGAAATCTGGAAAAAAGATAGGTGGGTAACTGAGAACTGCCCTGTAACGTGTGGGCATGGAGGGGAGGGACCCCCTTCTGCAGAGAGAAAAAGGGAAGAGAAAGAGTGACCAGGGAAGTGTAGGACCATATCTGGATAGGAGAAAGACCTTGGACTGAGACTAAGAGGGATCCAATCTCTTACTGCAGGGATTTCTTTGGACTGGAGCCAGCTTCCTGTTCATGCACCTGGGGAGGAGGGGAGCCAGGGGCCTGGGTGTGGTGGTAGGTCAGGGGTTCAGTCTGCAGTTGGAAAAAGTGGTTACCTCACTGGAGGGCTGCACAATAGTATAGAACCTGCCTGCGCCCACCACCCCGGGGCGCAGTGGCTGGGCCGAGGGAGCAGTCTGCAGGAGGAAAAGACCATCGTTTCCCTGGAGTGCAGTGGGAAAAGACAAAAAGCCTGCCTGCATCCGCCACCCCTGGGGCTCACGGCCAGGGCAGCAGGGCAGCGGCTCAGTCTGCAGTGGGAGAAGGTAGTCCTCCCTGAAGTGCGGCAGCACAGACAAAGCCAAATGGGACCACATATCCGCTGCACTGAGAGTTGCTTCTCCAGTGCCAGAGCACACGGAGTGGGACTCTGTATCCTAGCCAAATGCAGGGTCAGGAGTTTGCAGGGCAAGAAGGACTGCCTCGTCTGCGCCTGGGGCACAGTGAGGACGACTCAAACAGAGTCCACCAGGTCTGGCTCTGTGGAGAAGAGACTGGGGGAATCACCATTTCTCCCCCTCCCACCCCACCACCACCACCAAGGCGGGGCCTCAGGGATCACTCCTGGGGCCCATTGTGGAGGTGGGTCCAAATTACACCAAACCATTGCCCTTTGCACTGGGTAACTTCACGTCCACCTGAGCGGCACAGACCCTGTGGAAAGCCCCTCTCAATAAGTGATGCAGCATTGCCTGGCTTAACTCTAGGTCAATTTGGATACATATTTTCTCTCCCCCACCCCCATTTCTCCTCCTTATCTCTTCCCTCCCCTAGGCTAGTTACTCTGGTTTTTGGTCTGTCTAAACAGACATATTTAATCCATTTTCTAAATACATGTTCTAAACCTCCTTCTTTACACTCCTTTCTCTCTCTCTGGAATAATCAAGCCAAATAGTTTTTCTGTCTGGGTAACTTTATCTTCATTTCATTTTCCCTACCTCCTTTATTTTCCTTTCTCTCTCTCTCTGGATTAAGCCTTTTAGTCTCTTTGCCTAGTCAATGTTTATTTTTTTCTCCCCCCACCCCACTCCTGTCATTTCTCTCTTTGTATATGTTCTTCCATCAGCATCGTCTCCACCCTCTTCTTTACTTGTCGTTGGTGTTTGTGAGTTTTTTTGTTTTTAGTCTTTAGTTTTTTTTGTTTTTGTTTATTTGTATTATTTGTGTCTTTGCATGTTTTCGTCTCCTGTTTATCTACCTGTTTTCCTTTACAGGGCTACTCTAAGGAACAAATCAAAGCACATCTGGTGGAGGGTCCAAAATATCACTACAAGTAGGGTAATAAAATAACCAAAGTCACAACAACAGGAGAGCAAGTAACAATCTTCGAAAAAACGCCTCCTGAAGGGCCAGTCCCTGGACAGTGTATGACCCTCCTTTAATATAGGTGTGGAGTACACAACAAACTTTTAAGATGCATAAGGGACAGATAATGAGCTGGAAGATGGTGGCGTAGGAGGACGCTGGGCTCACTGCGTCCTACTCACCACTTAGATTCCACCCACATCTGCCTAAATAACCCAGAAAACTGCCAGAAGACTAGCAGAATAGACTCTCTGGAGCCAAGCGTAGATGAGAGGCCCATGGAAGAGGGGCCTCTCCTGAAGTGGAACACTGAAGGCAAAGCAAGCAGAGTCTGCCCCTTCTGCCCCTGTGCACCTTGTGGATCCACCCCGGCTAATACACCAGATCCCACTGAAGCAGAACCACAAGCCTGGCAGTGTGCAAGTAGCCCACACAGGGGCCACACCACTCCACAGTGAATCCTGCTACTGGGAGAGGGGAAGATAAGGTACCACACGAGTCAGACTGTGGCCCCAGTGGTGGGCTGGGAACAGATATGAGATCTGACTGTGGCCCCACCCACCAATGCAAGTTATTCCCGACAGCACAGGGGAAGAGCCCTGCAGTTCAGCGCCACTCCAGGGACTATCCAAAATGACGGACTGAAGAAATCTCCTCAAAAGAAACTCCAGGAAGTAGCGACAGCTAACAAACTGATCAAAAATGATTTAAGCAATGTAACAGAAAATAAATTTAAAATAATAGTCATAAAATTAATTAATGGGCTTGAAAAACGTATAGAGGACAGCAGAGAATCTATTGCTACAGAGATCAAAGGACTAGGAAACAGTCAGGAGGAGCTAAAAAATGCTATAAATGAGCTGCAAAATAAAATGGAGGCGACCTCACCCGGATTGAAGAAGCAGAAGAGAGAATAGGTGAATTAGAAGATAAAATTATGGAAAAAGAGGAAGCTGAGAAAAAGAGAGATAAAAAACTCCAGGAGTATGAGGGGAGAATTAGAGAACTAAGTGACACAATTAAATGTAATAATATACGCATAATTGGATTCCAGAGGAGGAAGAGAGAGGGAAAGGTGCTGGAGGTGTACTTGAAGAAGTCATAGCTGAGAACTTCCCTGATCTGGGGAAGGAAAAACACATGAAATCCAAGAGGCACAGAGAACTCCCTTCAGACGTAACTTGAATCAATCTTCTGCATGACATATCACACTGAAACTGGCAGAATACAAGGATAAAGACAAAATTCTGGAAGCAGCTAGGGATAAACATGCTCTAACATATAAAGGGAGACCAATAAGACTAGTGATGGATTTACTGAAACTTGGCGGACCAGAAAGGAATGGCAGGATATCTTCAATGTGATGAACAGAAAAAATATGTGGCCGAGAATCCATTATTTAGCAAGTCTGTCATTTAAAATAGAAGGAGAGAGGGTGCCTGGGTGGCCCAGTCGGTTAAACGTCCTATTTCAGCTCAGGTCACGATCTCATGGTCCATGAGTTCGAGCCCCGCATCGGGCTCTGGGCTGATGGCTTGGAGCCTGGAGCCTGCTTCCGATTCTGTGTCTCCCTCTCTCTCTGCCCCTGCCCCGTTCATGCTCTGTCTCTCTCTGTCTCAAAAATAAATAAAACGTTAAAAAAACTTTAAAAAAAAAAGGAGAGATAAAGGTCTTCCCAAACAAACAAAAACTGAAGGAATTCATCACCACTAAACCAGCCCTACAAGAGATCCTAAGGGGGATCCTGGGAGACAAAGTACCAGAGACATCACTACAAGCATGAAACCTACAGACATCACAATGACTCTAAACCCCTATCTTTCAAATAATAACACTGAATGTAAATGGACTAAGTGCTCCAACCAAAGACACAGTGTATCAGAATGGATAAAAAAATAAGACCCATCTATTTGCTGTCTACAAGAGACTCATTTCAGACCTGAGGACACCTTCAGATTGAAAGTGAGGGGATGGAGAACTATCTATCATGCTACTGGAAGTCAAAAGAAAGCTGGAATAGCCATACTTACATCAGACAAACTAGACTTTAAATTAAAGGCTGTAACAAGAGATGAAGAAGGGCATTATATAATATATACAGGGTCAATCCATCAGGAGGAGCTAACAATTATAAATGTCTACGTGCCGAATACGGGAGCCCCCAAATATATAAAAAAAAATAATCACAACCATAAGCAACCTTATTGATAAGAATGTGGTAATTGCAGGGGACTTTAATACTTCACTTACAACAATGGATAGATCATCTAGACACAGGATCAATAAAGAAACAAGGGCCCTGAATGATACATTGGATCAGATGGACTTGACAGATATATTTAGAACTCTGCATCCCAAGGCAACAGAATATACTTTCTTCTTGAGTGCACATGGAACATTCTCCAAGATAGATCACATACTAGGTCACAAAACAGCCCTTCATAAGTATACAAGAATTGAGATCATACCAGGCACACTTTCAGACCACAATGCTATGAAGCGTGAAATCAAGCACAGGAAAAAGTCTGGAAAACAATGTAGGTTAAAGAACACCCTAATAAAGAATAAATGGGTCAACCAGGCAATTAGAGAAGAAATTAAGAAATATATGGAAACAAATGAAAATGAAAATACAACAATCCAAATGCTTTGGGATGCAGCAAAGGCAGTCCTGAGAAGAAAATACATTGCAATCCAGGCCTATCTCAAGAAACAAGAAAAATCCCAAATACAAAATCTAACAACACACCTAAAGGAACTAGAAGCAGAACAGCAAAGACACCCCAAGCCCAGCAGAAGAAGAGAAATAATAAAGATCAGAGCAGAAATAAACAATATAGAATCTAAAAAATTTGTGGAGCAGATCAATGAAACCAAGAGTTGGGTTTTTTTTTTGGAAAAATAAACAAAATTGATCAACTTCTAGCCAGGCTTCTCAAAAAGAAAAGGGAGATGACCCAAATAGATACAATCATGAATGAAAATGGAATTATTACAACCAATCACTCAGAGATACAAGCAATTATCAGGGAATACTATGAAAAATTATATGCCAACAAACTGGACAACCTAGAAGAAATGGACAAATTCCTAAACACCCACACACTTCTAAAACTCAAACAGGAAGAAATAAAAAGCTTGAATAGACCCATAACTAATGAATAACTAGTTATCAAAAATCTCCCAACAAGTAAGAGTCCAGGACCAGATGGCTTCCCAGGGGAATTCTACCAGATAGTTAAAGCAGAAATAATACCTATCCTTCTCAAGCTGTTCCAAAAAATAGAAAGGGAAGGAAAAATTCCATTCTATAAAGCCAGCATTACTCTGATTCCTAAACCAGACAGAGACCCAGAAAAAAAAAAAAAAAAAAGAACTACAGGCCAATATTCCTAATGAATATGGATGCAAAAATTCTCCACAAGATACTAGCAAATCAAACTCAACAGCATATAAAAACAATTATTCACCATGATCAAATGGGATTCATTCCTGGGACGCAGGGCTGGTTCAACATTCGCAAATCAATCAATGTGATACATCACATTAATAAAAGAAAAGAGGGGCGCCTGGGTGGCGCAGTTTGTTAGGCGTCCGACTTCAGCCAGGTCACGATCTCGCGGTCTGTGAGTTCGAGCCCTGCGTCAGGCTCTGGGCTGATGGCTCAGAGCCTGGAGCCTGTTTCCGATTCTGTGTCTCCCTCTCTCTCTGCCCCTCCCCCGTTCATGCTCTGTTTCTCTCTGTCCCAAAAATAAATAAACGTTGAAAAAAAAATTAAAAAAAAATAATAAAAGAAAAGATAAGAACCATATGATCCTGTCAATCGATGCAGAAAAAGCATTTGACAAAATACACCATCCTTTCTTAATAAAGACCCTCGAGAAAGTTGGGATAGAAGGAACATACTTAAACATCATAAAAGCCATTTATGAAAAGCCCACAGCTAATATCATACTCAATGGGGAAAAACTGAGCGCTTTCTCCCTGAGATCAGGAACACGACAGGGATTTCCACTCTCACTGCTGTTGTTTAACATAGTGCTGGAAGTTCTAGCATCAGCAATCAGACAACAAAAGGAAATCAAATGCATCAAAATTGGCAGAGATGATTTCAAGCTTTCGCTTTTTGCACATGACATGATTCTCTACATGGAAAACCCAACAGACTCCACCAAAAGTCTGCTAGAAATGATACATGAATTCAGCAAAGTCACAGTGTACAAAATCAATGCACAGAAATTGGTTTCATTTTTATACACCAATAGTGAAGCAATAGAAAGAGAAATAAAGGAACTGATCCCATTCACAATTGCACCAAGAATCATAAAATACCTAGGAATACACCTAACCAAAGATGTAAAAGATCTGTATGCTTAAAACTATAGAAAGCTTATAGGGAAATTAAAGAAGATACAAAGAAATGGAAAAACATTCCATGCTCATGGATTGGAAGAATAAATATTGTTAAAATGTCAATACTACCTAAAGCAATCTACACATTCAATGTAACCCCGATCAAAATTGCACCAGCATTCTTCTCGAAGCTAGAACAAACAATCCCAAAATTTGTATGGAACCACAAAAGACCCTGAATAGCCAAAGTAATATTGAAGAAAACCAAAACGGGAGGCATCACAATCCCAGACTTCAGCCTGTATTACAAAGCTGTAATCATCAAGACAGTATGGTATTGGCACAAAAACAGACACATAGACCAATGGAATAGCATCGAGACTCCAGAATTGGACCCACAAAAGTATGGCTAACTAATCTTTGACAAAGCAGGAAAGAATATTCAATGGAAAAAAGACAGTCTCTTTAACAAATGGTGTTGGGAGAACTGGACAGCAACATGCAGAAGAATGAAACTAGACCACTTTCTCACACCATTCACAAAAATAAACTCAAAATGGATAAAGGACCTGAATGTGAGACAGGAAACCATCAAAACCCTAGAGGAGAAAGCAGGAAAAAACCTCTCTGACCTCGGCCGCAGAGATTTCTTACTCGACACATCTCCAAAGGCAAGGGAATTAAAACAAAAATGAACTACTGGGACCTCATGAAGATAAAAAGCTTCTGCACAGCCAAGGAAATAATCAACAAAACTAAAAGGCAACCGACGGAATGGGAAAAGATATTTGCAAATGATGTATCAGACAAAGGGCTAATATCCAAAATCTATAAAGAGCTCACCAAACTCCACACCCAAAAAACAAATAATCCAGTGAAGAAATGGGCAGAAAACATGAATAGACACTTCTCTAAAGAAAACATCCAGATGGCCAACAGGCACATGAAAAGATGCTCAATGTCACTCCTCATCAGGGAAATACAAATCAAAACTACACTCAGATACCACCTCACACCAGTCAGATTGGCTAAAATGAACAAATCAGAAGACTATAGATGCTGGAGAGGATGGTGAGAAACGGGAACCCTCTTGCACTGTTGGTGGGAATGCAAACTTGTGCAGCCGCTCTGGAAAATAGTGTGGAGGTTCCTTAAAAAATTAAAAATAGACCTACCCTATGACCCAGCAATAGCACTGCTAGGAATTTACCCAAGGGGTACAGGAGTGCTGATGCATAGGGGCACTTGTACCCCAATGTTTGTAGCAGCACTTTCAACAATAGCCAAATTATGGAAAGAGCCTAAATGTCCATCAACTGACAAATGGATAAAGAAGATGTGGTTTATATATATAATGGAATACTACTTGGCAATGAGAAAGAATGAAACCTGGCCATTTGTAGCAACATGGATGGAACTTGAGAGTATTATGCTAAGTGAAAT
This sequence comes from Herpailurus yagouaroundi, assembly GCF_014898765.1. Lineage (NCBI taxonomy): Eukaryota > Metazoa > Chordata > Mammalia > Carnivora > Felidae > Herpailurus > Herpailurus yagouaroundi. The sequence continues at coordinate 45,995,873 of NW_024412403.1, read as the reverse complement.
AAGTCAGACAGAGAAAGACAGATACTATATGTTTTCACTCTTATGTGGATCCTGAGAAACTTAACAGAAGACCATGGGTGAGGGGAAAGGGGAGGAGTTACAGAGAGGGAAGGAAGCAAAGCATAAGAGACTCTTAAAAACTGAGAACAGGGGGTGCCTGGGTGGCGCAGTCGGTTAAGCGTCCGACTTCAGCCAGGTCACGATCTCGCCGTTCATGAGTTCGAGTCCCGCGTCAGGCTCTGGGCTGATGGCTCAGAGCCTGGAGCCTGTTTCCGATTCTGTGTCTCCCTCTCTCTCTGCCCCTCGCCCGTTCATGCTCTGTCTCTCTCTGTCCCAAAAATAAATAAACGTTGAAAAAAAAAAAAAAACAACTGAGAACAAACTGAAGGTTAATGGGGGTAGGGGGAGAGGGTAAAGTGGGTGTTAGGCATTGAGGAGGGCACCTGTTGGGATGAGTACTGGGTGTTGTATGGAAACTAGTTTGACAATAAATTATATATATATATATATATATATACATATATATATATGTGTGTGTATATATATATATATATATATATATATATACACACACATACATAAAGTGATCATCTGTATGATGGGTACACTTTGAGTGATTGGAGGAGGGTGTGAGCATTGTCTTCTGTGAAAGTTAAGAGTAATATCCGACAACGTTACTGTCCTTAATCCAGGGTACCCATAAACTTTGTCTTCATTCAAGTTATAATTGTTATTGAATTTCATAATCAAGATAGATATAATAAAACCTCAGGTCCTACAGTAACTGTTTTTGTACTGGTGTTAACTCAGTCCATGATCTGAGGAATTCTTGGTGTAATTTTTCTGCATTTATTTTAGATTTTTTTATTTTTTTTAAGTTTTATTTTATATTTGAGAGAGAGACAGAGAGAGAGAGGGAGACAGAGCATGAGCAGGTGAGGGGCAGAGAGACAGAGACAGAATCTGAAGCAAGTTTAAGGCTCCAAGCTGTCAGCACAGAGCCTGATGCGGGGCTCCAACTCACGAATAGTGAGATCATGACCTGACCTGAAGTCGGATGCTTAACCGACTGAGCCCCCCAGGTGCCCCTATTTTGTATTTTTTTTGATAAAAGGCTCTTATGATAATTAGAATAAGAAAGAAAAATGCTAAGGATTGAATTTATGTGATAGAATACTGATTTTTCTATTATACTATAAGAATGAAACATGTGGCTAATACATTAACCAAGGTTATGGAATCTATAATTTACTAGGCTCAGTTCAACCGTCTTGTTCCCTAAGTCCATGTGTTCCTTGTGAAATATGTTGAATAAAAGAGTGATTGTCTAAAATCTAGGCACAACTTAAAAGTCAATGATAATTGCTATTCCGGGTTTCAAAGAACCTATGTGTGATTTGGCAATTTATTAAGAGAAAAAAATTTCCCCATATAAATTTCCCTTTTAAATAGAAAAAATAAAAACCATACACAACTGACCCTTGAACAACATGGGTTTTAACTGCACAGTTCACTTACAAACTTTTCTTCTTATAAACACAGCACTGTAAAAGTTTTTTCTGTTCACTATGGTTTTATTAATAACATTTTCTTCTCTTTAGCTTATTTTATAATAAAAATACATAAAATATCAAAAACTACAATATGTATACTGTACAAAATATGTGTTAATTGACTATAAGTAAAGCTTCCAGTTGACAGTAGGTTGTTAGTAAATTGGGGGATGTCAAAGTTATATGTGGATTTTAAACTGTGTGGGGGTTCAGTGCTCAAACCCCTGTGTTGCTTAGGGTCAACTGTACATAGTTTTGTAGTCATACAATTATTCTACATCATTGGCTTGGTCTCCTTTGATCTTTCTATGATGTCTTTAATGCCAATAGGCATTCAGGGCTCTTAAAACTTCCTTTCCGGTAAAAACAAACAACAAGAAAAATACTCATCTACTTTTCTCAGAGTGCTGTTTCAGGTCACCTACAAAGCTCTGTGATATGAAAAGATCCTTTCACCTTAAAAATAAAATTTCTCTCATTTATTTCTCTTTTGTGCTGGTTCTAGGCAAAGCAGTGGTTTTCAATCCTTGAGCCATCAGGCTGAAACCTACATAAGTTTTGTTGTTTTTCTTTCATGAGTTTTCTTTTCATTTTTTTTTTCAACGTTTATTTATTTTTGGGACAGAGAGAGACAGAGCATGAACGGGCGAGGGGCAGAGAGAGAGAGAGACACAGAATCGGAAACAGGCTCCAGGCTCTGAGCCATCAGCCCAGAGCCCGACGCGGGGCTCGAACTCAAGGACTGCGAGATCGTGACCTGGCTGAAGTCAGACGCTTAACCGACTGCGCCACCCAGGCGCCCCTCTTTCATGAGTTTTCAAAGAGATAGCTTACTTAAATAATAAAAGGATATATATGTTTTCATATGGCCAGAGTTCCTTGAATAGGAAAACTATGGGATCCAAAATGCCCACACACGTGTGTGCGCGTACACACACACACACACACACACACACACACAGATCAGCAGTAGAAAACTATGCAGTCAAAGGGTAGTTACAAAGGTTTTAAGAGAAACTAAAGTTTGGTAGACTATACAGTAAGTTTCTGTGTTAATAATAATAATAAACCCCAAATCTGTAAATTTTTGTTTCAAGAAATACTTTTTTTTGTTTCCTCTCAGTGTGTTTATTGGTTCCCATGTTTCAATAAATATTATATTCTGCAAGTATTGAGAAAAATTTTATAATATCAGCTGGCTGTGTTTTAAAATGTATATTAAATAAATGAATATAACCACTTCAAAATCAGAAAACTGAGTAGAAAAAAATTCAGTACGTGTTTTCCCAAGTTAATCAGGAAGCCTGAGATAAAGCCAGAATTTAAATTTCAAATTCCTAATCAGATTCTATTTATTAGGAGAGCATGCATGATTTTTTTTCGCTTTCTGAACATTCACAAAAAAAATGTTTAATGGTTACACTTGTCTTTATTGAGATTTGGTGGAAAGTATGTTTTAGAAGCAAAGCAATCCAAAAATATTTTAATATTTGAGCGGATTACTGTAAATGATGGCTATATGCTGGTTAGAAAATAATAAATACTAAGAAAATAGTCTTTATTTTATCTATTATTAACAGAAAATTTGTTTCTGTTTTATATATTTAGTAACTGGGATTAATTTATGCCTCTCTAGCACATCATAGACAATTTAGATGTGTGCCGAGTATAAGAAAACTATTTAAAGAAGGACCCAAGAGTATAGTTTATTTTTGAAAGAATTGTCAAGTGAGGGAGTAGCTTTCACACTGTAGTTAATTATTTACTAAGTTCTTCCTATATCCTAGAAACAAGCAACTAAGAGTGTAACAAAATGCCATGATTTCTTCAGCATAGTGATAATTGTTATCTAACACTTGCTTGTGCTTATGAAAAACTGCAGTCCTAGCCATATTCAGATTGATTTGTGGAAGTCTTAACCTTGTCATCCCTTATAGAAATCAGCCATAAAACTTGATCACAACCCATTTCTAGGTTTGAAATTCTCATTACTAAAGCAAATTCAGGAGACAATGACAGGAATGGATATAAAATGCTTTGGTAAAACTCTGAACTATCAGATAAGGCAGACCTGGTATTGTTATGTTGGATACAAAGTCTGTCAAGGGAGTTGGGAAAGGAAAAAAAAAATAGAATGTAGTTGTCTTTGAAACTACTTTAAAGTAATCATTGAAGTTATTTATTAAGATGTTAAAAAGGATACAAAAATGCTGAAGTATAAATACATCAAGATGCTATTTTCATGGCAAGATACAGTATACTAATGAGAGAGCTACCTTAGAGTATTCCAACTCAGCACATGGACACAGAAAGCAAACTACTGCTATTTGCTGTATTTTCTTGCTGGCTTCACATTAGTATTACGTGATCTGCAACTTTTAAATTCCATTTATTTTATACAATTACAATAAGAAAAACAGTATTTTCATTTTCAAATCTAGAGCTAGACAAAATACTCACTTGCAAATTGATATCAAAAGTAAAAATCAACTTAAGTAGAAAATAAGTAGCTGTTAATACTGGTGTTGATTTGAGAATGATCACAAATATTAGGTAGAAGAATGAATTTTTCAAGCATTTTAATCAAAATTTTAATATGTATATGTCTTTGGAATATATTTTATTCTACATATATGTATATATGTATATGAATATTTTGGAATAGTTTTAGAATGTATAACAATTGGAATATATTGTTTAACAGTAATATTTTAGCAGATTAATGAAACAGAGCCACTTAGGTGAGTAATTTGTTGACCTAGGAGAAAGAATTTGGTATTTTATTTGGACAAGCTTATCGCATACTCTTGCAGATTTTTCCTAATAAATTCATTAGTTTCATAATTTATTAATAAGATTTATAATTTTAAAATAATGTTACAACTTGCCACTTAATGCTATATTAATTTATTCAGCATATTAGATCCTTCTTAAAAGGTATCCTTAAGTATTTAATATTTTAGAACTATTATATGGAAGTATGCTGATTGTAGATATCTAGCCATATTTAATTTTCTACTCTATCTAATCTTGTAAATGTGTTAGATATTTTATAAACATATAATGAGAATTTAAAAGTTATATTTCTTTTTGTTGTTATTAGTAATAACAAAAACAAGAAAAAAGCCTAAACATCCAAAACAAAATATTCCATATACCCAATGTCTTATACTCACTTAATTACAGTCATACTTTTGTGTAATTAAACGATATTTGACAATATTGAGATATTTAGCCATCACTGATAACTCTAAAGTTTATCTTTAAAAGAAGATAAATATTGTCTGTGCTTTACATTTCAACTGTGTGGCCAAATCAATGACTACTAGCAGTGGTTTACTGGATGGCAATATCTCATAGGTCAGACAAGTTTCTGACAGACACGTAGTCAAAAATTCCGGAAAAGACAGTCTCTTCAACAAATGGTGCTAGGAAAACTGGACAGCTATATGCAAAAGAGTGAAACAGGACCACATTCTTACACCATATATAAAAATAAATTCAAAATGTATTAAAGACCTAAATGTGAGACCTGAATCTGTAAAAATCCTAGAAGATAACATAGGTAGTAATTTCCTTGAAACTGACCATAGAAATATTATTTTCTAGATATGTCTCCTCAGGCCAGGGAAACAAAAACAAAATTAAACTATTGGGATTGTGTCAAAATAAAAAGATTTTGGACGGTGAAGGAAACCATCAACAAAACGAAAAGGCAATCTACTGATATTTGAAAATGATATATTCAATAACAGGTTAATATCCAAAATGTATAAAGAACTTCGACAACTCAACACCAACTCCCCCCCCCCCCCCAAAACCCAATTTAAAAGTGGGAAGAGGTGACAAACAGAAAGAAGACATACAGATGGTCAAAAGGCACATGAAAATATGCTCAACATAACTAATCATCAGGGAAATGCAAATCAAAACCACAATATCAATTACCTCACACCTGTCAGAATGGCTAAAATCAAAAACACAGGAAATCATAAGTGTTGATGAGGATGTGGAGATAAAGGAATACTCATAAACTGGTAGTGGGAATGCAAACTGGTGCAGCCACTGTGGAAAACAATATGGAAGTTCCTCAAAAAATTAAAAACAGAATTGCCATATTATCTAGTAATTCCAACTTGGTATATTTACCCAAATAATAAGAAAACACTAATTCAAAAAGATATATGCAGCTCTATGTTTTCTGCAGCATTATTTATGATAGCCAAGATATGAAAGCAACCCAAGTGTCATCCGTAGATGAATGGATAAAGAAGTGATATACATGTGTGTATGTATATACACATACACACACACACATATGTATCATTACATACATATAAATTTAGCGTGTATATATACATGTATATTTAAATATATATGCATATATATATATTTAATGTGTGTACATATATATATATATATATATATATATATATATAACAGAATATTACTCAGCCATAAAAAAGAATGAAATTTTGCCATTTGCAACAATAATGGATGGGACTGGAGGGTAAAATGCTAAAATGTTAAGTGAAATAAGTCACTTAGAGAAAGACCAATGCCATAATGATTCTACTCATATGTGGAATTTAAGAAACATAGCAAACTAAAAAAGAAATAAAAAGACAAACAAAAAATCATACTCTTAAACACAGAAAATAAATTGGTGGTTGCCAGAGGAGAGTTGGGTTGCGGGGAGGGAGGAATGGATTAGATAAAGGTGATGAAGAGTATACTTATCTTGATGAGCACTGAGTAATGTATAGAATTGGTTAATAATACTGCACACCTAAAACTAATATAACACTATATGTTAATTATACTTCAATTAAAAAAATTTAAAAGGGAAAAAATTCCTCTAAACTATTATACTTAATACCATTTAAATGATAAGCACATAAAGTATAAAAATGTTAAAATAAAAGACACCAATTATATAATTAATGTATACCTATCACTCTAATCATTGCACTAGTATACAAATTAAGGATTTGAAAGATCTATATTTATTGGGGAAAGAATGCCCTTGGGGATTTGTTTTTCCTAACTTAATAGCAACTATAATGAATCACTATTATAACAATACGGTGCATACTGGGATAGTCCACTATTTTTCATGTCACGCTATTCAGTACTTCTACTCCAGAGTGCTGAACTGGCACTTCAGATATGAGTGCCTTCGTAGTGAATGGAATCAGCAGTCACATATTTGGAAGATGTTATTTTTAGAAAAGCCAATTCAGCAGAGGAGTAGAGGTCTAACTGGAGCATACAATTAAAATGTATAAACAAAAGAAATGAGGCAGGAAATGCAAAATAGGACCGACTCATGGTAAAGAACAAAAAGTAAATGTAAAGATTTAAGTGGAGATGTTCTCAAAATAAGATTACACGAACAATGATGTTTCTTAAATTGTTCTTAAACTAACAGCCTGTTTCCCCCTGAAAAATGGAGGAAATCAATTTTAAACTGAAACTTTCAGAGACTTTTTATTCAAAAGGGCACTGATTTTAAAAGTTAGTAAAACAATAAGGATTAACTATGTATTTGGGAAGAAGTATTGACTCACTCTACTTTTTGCAAAGTAGGTGTACAATGTCATAAAGAGTAAATATTAAATAGATTTATTTAAAAAATTATGGGACTATGCATTTCTTATTTAGGGGTTTATTATTCTAATATTAATTGCATATTAAATGCTATGCATTGAGTTAAGCAATGGGTAACGGACATGTATAAAGCAGAATTCTTGAAATAACTTTTTTTTTTAAGATTAGAAGAATAGGATAATGAGATCAAGAATTTATTACATTTTTATTTTTTTTTTAAATTTTTTAACGTTTATTTATTTTTGAGACAGAGAGAGACAGATCATGAACAGGGGAGGGTCAGAGAGAGAGGGAGACACAGAATCTGAAACAAGCTCCAGACTCTGAGCAGTCAGCACAGAGCCTGAAGCGGGGCTTGAACTCACGGACCGAGATCTTGACCTGAGCCGAAGTCGGACGCCTAACTGACTGAGTCACTCAGGCGCCCCTATTACATTTTTAAGTAAAGATTATGGTTTGTAATTAAAACAATTAAACAAAATTTTAAAAAAAGGGACGCCTGGGTGGTTCAGTCGGTTGAGTGTCCAACTTCAGCTCTGGTCATGATCTCACGGTTTGTGAGTTCGGGCCCCCCTGTCGGGCTCTGTGCTGACAGCATAGAGCCTGGAGCCTGCTTCGAATTCTGTGCCTCCCTCTCTCTCTGCTCCTCCCCACTCATGCTTTGTCTCTCTTTCTCTCCTTCAAAAATAAACAAAAAAACATTAAAATTTTTTTTTAAAGATTATGGTTTGTAATACAACCTTAAATTAGATACAACTAAATTTGCTTTAGTTTTTGTCTCTACTTGAATATTTGGATCAAAACCTGATGCTCTGCCATTTTCAGAACTTACTTGTATTCTGATTACATAAAATTGTATTTATTACAAGTAATGTGCCCAGGTGTTATTACTTACTAGTAACTTTAATTATTATTTTTTAATATTTTAAGTTTAGATTGCTTAACCATACTGAACACATAATAGGCTATTTAAGACAACTATATCTTATTGTTTTCTTTGCCACTTTGACTACAAATCAAAGTTAAAAAAAGTAAATGTAAGATAAAGATTTGGTGTCATTATTCAATGAATATTTTCACTTGTCACAATTTGTGAGATATTTGTTCCTATTTGTCTTAATGTCCACAAAATAATATCCTACATTTCAAATATTAATCTATAAAGTATAGATTAAAGTATGATTTAATATTTTCATACTATAAAGTATGATTAAAATATTTTCAAAATTAATTGGACTTCTCATTGTTTTACATAATGTAGATCCATCCACTGATATGTTTCTTCTCTTGTTAATATTGTTATTTTTTAGCTTGAAAATTCATATTCCAAGTTACTAATAGGGAATAATGCATAAAATGCTCAACAAATAATTTTGAGTGTGGTAGTATGTCTTAATTTATTTTTCCTAAAAAATTAATTTTTTCAGGAGCGTCAGGGTGGCTCAGTCAGTTAAGCATCTGACTTCGGCTCAGGTCATGATCTCATGGTTCATGGGCTCGAGCCCCATGTCGGGCTCTGTGCTGACAGCTCAGAGCCTGGAACCTGCCTTGTAGTCTGTGTCTCCACCTCTCTCTGTCCCTCCCCTGCTCACACTCTTTCTCTCCCTCTCTCTCAAAAAGAACTATTTAAAAAAAAATTTAAAAATTAACCTTTCAGTAGCGTCCTTTGTTTATATAATGGCTGACATTAAATGTCTGAGATTTTACTGAAATTGTCAGTCTTTCAATGTAACTGTTGCAAAGACTTGATAAGGAAACAAGCCTATAAGGATATTACAAATATAAGAAATAAAATTTCAGTGGGAAATGTGTTCAATTTTTGAATTGCAACATGTAAAAACATTCCTGGTTTTCACAGTATAGAATCATATACTGTCTTAAAATTCCTCTTCAGCCATATACTGAGCTCTTATTATGTGTCCACATTCTAAAAATACATGGTGATATTTTCTAAGTTTTCCTGCTGTATTTGTAATATGTTCTAAGTTATATTTTAAAGGTAATTAATCTAAAACATTAAAAATTTCAAACCTAAGTCAAAGGTATAAAGTTAAAAATCAGTTCTATTCCTTTTAACTGGCTTCTTGATTTATTATTATAGTGCATTATACTGTTTTGGGTTGGGGGGGAGGGTTGGCATATTAAACGTCAATAATTTACCAAACAGTTTCTAATTATGCTTTTTAAAGTCTGGGATGATATAAGTTTTGTCTGGAGATTTGGAGGCATCTTTTAAGATGGTTATTTTTTTTTCCTCCTTTGGGTTATTAATAGATTATCTAACATTGTGTAATTTTGCATTTCTGGGATGAAGCAAACATATTTATGATATTAGCAATTATGTCCATAAGCATAATTCATATAAATATTTTTAAATGACACTTATTTACATAATGTCATTTTTGTAAGTACTTGGGTAATTCTGGTTTGGCTTAAGTAGTTTGGAAGATTTTCTTTCTTCCTTTTGCTCTATAAATAATATGCATTATCTTTTTCTAAAATACGTGAAAAAATCTGAATCTGACACAGTTTTATCCAAGTTTATTTGTCTATTTTTAATTTCTCTCCTCTGTAAAGGATATTTGGTATTTCTAGAAAATCATAATTTTCATCTAGGTTTTCAAATATGATACACATATGATGATTCACTCTGTTAGTGATAAGTTACAATACCTCTTTTTCCGTGCTAATATCCTCAATTTTATTTTTAAGTTTAATTTAATCACCTCTGTTATTGAGAAGACTCACTTGCCAGTTATGGTTTATATTTTTTTCTTTAAAATCAGTCATGGAATTGATTTATACATTTCAGGGTTTCTTCTGTTTTCAAAGGTATTATTTGTCCTTTGTTCTTATTAATTCCTTCCTTATGTATTTTTCTTCCCCCCCTCCCCAGTTTCTTTAGTTTAATGTTCTCAATTTAAAAAAAATTTTTCTTAATGTCTATTTTTTTTTTATTTAATTTTTTTTTTTTTAACGTTTATTATTTTTGGGACAGAGAGAGACAGAGCATGAACGGGGGAGGGGCAGAGAGAGAGGGAGACACAGAATCGGAAACAGGCTCCAGGCTCCGAGCCATCAGCCCAGAGCCCGACGCGAGGCTCGAACTCACGGAGCGCGAGATCGTGACCTGGCTGAAGTCGGACGCTTAACCGACTGCGCCACCCAGGCGCCCCTCTTAATGTCTATTTTTGAGACAGAGTGCGAGTGGGGGAGGGGAAGGGAGCGAGGGAGACAGAATCTGAAGCAGGCTCCAGGCTCCGAACCCTCAGCACAGAGCCCGAGAATTTGAGGGAATTACTGAGAATTTGAGGAATATTTTTTGAAACATATAAATATCTTGTCCCTCATCAAATCACTCATAGGCTCCAGATTTATTCCTTGGTAATTTATGCCTGAATATACTTTTGCCATGATGATTGAAATGTGATTTTTAAATCCTTTATATCTTCTATTAGAAGAAGTTTCCTTTTCACCTTATTTTTTTTTTACTCACTTATTTTCCTATTTGTTTATTTTTATTGCCAGTATAGTTTTACCAACTATTTTAATCAATAGGTGATCATCTATTATTGATATTATTTATTTTGATTTCAAATTTATCCCAATATGGCCAGTGCATTATATACCCATACCTTATTCTGTTCTTTGCTCTAATTATTTGTTCTGTAGCAGCAGTATTCTTGAGAAGTAGTATAATATTATAGTTAAGAATTGTCAAAGGCAAAACCAAGTTGAATATACAACTAACAAAGGCTATTTATTCATTAACATTCGGTAAGTGAACCTATTTGCTTTATTTTAGCAAGGCTTCAAAGGTGTTAGAAGAGAACAGCACTAGACAAAGAGGGGAAATCCTGAGACAGTCTGTGACTGGCAAGCATTCTATTAAGGTGAGATTTTGTAAATGTTCTTTTGTCTTTAGGAAATGTGGTAGTCTTTGGCTGCAAGGGTATAAAAAAGCAAGTTTGAGCATATCTCCAAAGAGGAAGGATTGTTCTATGCTAGAAGTGAGGGTTTTCTGTGGCTGGCCACATCCTGGAACAAGTGGAAGTTGATGGGATGCTTTTTTGAGCGAACTGTCATTAACAGATGTGAGTGGCTGCCTTGACAGACAATTTATCAGAACACTAACTTAATCCCTGCATGCACACCACCAGCTACGTGATTCAGGTCAAGTAATTAAGAAGCCCTGGTTAGATTGATTTCGGGATATTTGTTCCCATTTGCTCCATTCTTACCCCTCTAGTGACTAAGTGGTTGCACTTCCGTGGTGTTACATACAGCTCCTGCAGGAGCAGAGTTCCTTCCGCTTTCTCCTTCAGGCTTCCAAGGCAATCATTCCCTGCTATGCTAGTGCCCCAGACTTCACCATCCCCATCTATTCTCTTAAATTTGCCTACCCCTCAACCCCACTGTAAACTGTTCCTTCATTAAATTCTCTTTAGCTGACTCCCTTTGAGTGTGCCACCAGTTCTTGTCAGACCCTAAGAACTCCCTTGTGCCTCAATTTGTTCAGCTATAAAATTAGGATACTATTACTACACTAAGGCAGGTTGTAAGGATTCCATGTGTTCATACATGTAAAGCCTTTAGAATATAGTACTTGGCCCATAGAAAGCACTGGGTAAATCTAATTCACAGTAATAATGATGTTGATTATGTTATTATTACAACCTCAGTTTATTTAATTTGCCTTATAATTTGAGTCTCTTCAGGCTTCTTTTTGGGTATTCTATGCAATTTTCTCTAGTGTGGGGTGAAAGTGATTGAAATCAGAGTGAGAGATTGATTGGATCAATAGACACGCACATTTGATTAAGGAGATTGAAAATTTGTTCTCCCTTAACAGAATGAAAAATGCCTAATTTTACTGAAAGAGAAATGCAAATAAAAATATAAATGTAAAGTAAAATACAAATTAAAATGTGATCCATCCTTCTCTTCCTTGTCCCAAGAGAAGATGTAAATTAATTGTATGTAAATGGATAATGCTAATAAAGCAGTGACCTTAAAACATACACCCATAGTCACACACATACACTTTTAGAATTCATGACTGCAGTTTAGATTTTATCTTTATCAACTTAAAACAAAACTCTTCTTCCTTTTTTATAACACCTCCCTGATATCATCTGATGACATCTAACTTCTTTGGTCCAGCTCTCATGTTCCCTTGGGAGACTTTTTTCCACCACTGTGTGTGGCACTGTTGGGACAGTCTGCCAAATGCCTCTGGATTCACATTCTAGGAATATCTGCGTCTTTATTTTGTTTATTCAAACCTGATAAGGCTGACAAAGAACAAAGGTGTTTGGAGTTTGTTGTCTCATCAATAATGCTCTGAGGAACACCTACTTTCCTAGATCCTAGACTGCTTTACTTCCTATCCTTTCCTAGACTGGCAGTTTATTTTTTTTTCTTAATTTCCATGAGATCTCTGTGTAGCTTAAGTCAATCAAGTCAATTTTGTCTCTTTACAAACAACTCTGATGAAAAGGTTTGCTTAATTTTAAAATAGTGAAGAAATTGCCAAGCAACTGAATTATGTAGATAAAAAATACTGATAGCTTACAAAATGTCTCTAGTATTTAGAGAAGTAACTGGACTATAAATCTGGAGTATATCATCTGTTAGAGTTATTGTCTGAAAGGAGGAAATGGAGTCAAATTGCTTGTCCTGTGAGACATGTTTAGTATGCCCATAATTACATATTCAAAGGGCGACAGAGACTGAACAAGACTCTGGATTTGAGAGTGACACCCAGAAATTTTTTGGTATTGGAACTTGCCCTCCTGTTTGTACAATGTAGGAAACTCACAATCCTATGACAAGATACATAAGGAAAATATAAATACTAAATATAACTCTATAAAAAATGTTAAGATTATTGATGTATAGGCTCCTAAAAATTATAAACTGGAAGGGAACGTAGGATATTCTCATTCAATCCCTTCATTTAAAAACAAACAGTACAAGTCCAGAAAAATAAAGTGCCTTGAGAAAGTTCATGCAGAATGGCAGAGAAAAGGCTGTGATCCAGATATTAGTGAGTCTTTTAATTTTTTTAATGTTTATTTATTTTTGAGAGAGAGAGAGAGAGAGAGAGAGAGAGAGAGAGAACAATCAGGGGAGAAGCAGAGAGAGAGGGAGACACAGAATCTGAAGCAGGCTGCAGGCTACGAGTTGTGAACACAGAGCCTGATGTGGGGCTCGAAATCATGAACCGAGATCATGACCTGAGCCAAAGTTGAGTGCTTAACTGACGAAGCCACCCCAGGCACCCCTGGATATTGGTGAGTCTCACATTTATTGTGTTTCACCTCTTGTTTTCTTGATAATCATATATATATATATATATATATATATATATATATATATATATGTATGTATATTTAATATTCTTTTGGTTTGCTAAATAAGAAAAATAATAAAGTTACTGGAGCACTTACAACATGCCAGGAACTGTTCTGAGAATTTTATGTTGTGGCATTAATTTTCACAACAATCCTTCAAGGGGACACTATTATCAACCCTTAACTCACAGATAAGGACATCCAGCAGTTAAGCTACTTTCCTAATATTTAGACCAACACTTTCAAAATTTCATCTTTAAATTTACTTCAAAATGCTTGGGAGCATATAATTTATTCATTACTCTTTAATAGGATTAACAACACCTATGAATTGCATAGTGTTTGATCTAATATCTCTGACCTTTCTTCTAAAGAAAATTTGGGAGTGAAAATGTCACTCATGTCCTCAGTAAAAAATCAACGTCAAACATTTACTCTTTGCTATCTTCTTCCATCCTTGAATCCACCTTGATCATAACCAGTTTTCATTGATTCTCTCTGCTTGGCTTCCTGCCTATGATGTATTGTGTAACTAGATTTGGACTTTCTTGTAAAGTGCTCTTTCATTTTGCTTAAGCCTTACCTGATTTTAATTTGCACTTTCCCTGCTCTGACCTGCTTTGCTTTATAGGTTTCCTATTCTCCTCACTTGAGCAATCTGACAGCACTCAAAAGATGCTTATGATGGCTCATTTTTTCCCCCCTTAGTCACACTTGTTAGAGTGACATTTTCTTTTTATAAAATAGCACACCTTTGGAAAGACAGCTCTAATAAGATGAGGTTTAAAAAATATATTCTTCTAACATTCACAGTAAGAACTTTGTTAACAAATCACAAATAATATCAACAGATTAAAAATAATATATTTCTCTTTCCAAACAAATATTTTTAGAATACATTGAAGGTAAGAGCAAAACTAGGGTGGATGGTCTGTCTTTTTTCTTACTCTGTGATTTGTGTGTTCTCATTTTGTGACTTGAATATTTAAGAGACATTCTAAAAAGTCTAAAAAAGATCCACTGAGAAGTTACGTAAGTATAATATAGATTATTATAGTGTATAACTCAACTATTTTAGAATCAAATTTCCCTATCAAGAAACAAAAATGGCTTATGAAAATATGTTCATGGAGAATGAAGAACAAACTAGCAACTTGTGCTTAATTTAATATTTCTGAACCCAAACTGTTTAATTAGTGATTGTAATCTTTTCTAGGATTAGAATGAAGTAACGTGAACCTGGAAGTGACTCATATTTTCCATTTGCTAGGATATCTAATTAGTATTGGGAGCAAAGCATTGTTGAACCAAATTTGCCTTTCTCAGATTACCTGATATCTAATTCCTAATTCCTATGCTTTGCTGCTGGGACCAAAAACTGGGTGGTCACCACAGTAGAGAAGAGGAGTACTTTTTAGATCTGGCTGTACAAATTAGTGGTTTTCTGATAATGCCTGGTAAAACACCATACTCGTTACTTCAAACAAGGTAAGGATTCTCTGTTGCTTTTCCTAGTTTTATGACTTAAGCCACATTTTCCCCCATCAGGAGTCTCTGGCAGCTAGGCTTTGGGAAATCCATGATTGTATGACTTCTCATGGGTGCCCATTCTAACAGTTATTTTTCTTCCTTCCTCAACTGCCCATCTTCATTCAGCAGTTTTAGACAATGGCCAAGTACCCTTAGTTGCTGATAGGCTGGTAAGCAGGAATACTCTGAAAATCCTGTAGAGGACCTTCTCATGGTAAAAAGAATATAGACCTCTACCCATACCCTAAGGAGCTCAATGAGTACTAAGGCCTTCCATTTCAAGAGTAGGATCTGGCTGCCTGACCATCCATTTGGCCACAGTGACAGGCCACTGTAAAGTACAGGTGCCTGAATTAATAGCCATTAGAGAAGTTCTTTGAACTCACTGGTGGTTATCTCCTGTCACTTTCTGGTAACCTGTAAAGATTTTTCATCCACCTGTTTGGATTTGACTGAGCCCATAGGAAACTATGTCTTTAGAAAACCAGTTCAGTATTCCAATATATATGTAGCTCTCAGCAAATCCAATTTATTAACTTATAAGGCACTGTTCAATTTATAAACTTTAAAACATATTTTCAGGGGCTCTCTTTGTAAAAATTAAAAAACTGCTTATATACACTAAATTACCAATTAAGGGTCACCTTTTATCTTGGATACATCTTCATGTTTAAAGTTGCAGAATAAAATTATTAGTCACAAATTCAAAGCAATGTTCTTTCCTACAAGTAGATTTGTAATGTTTAATAGGATAAAGGAAAGTAGCAGGCATTGGGTCTAAACTCTGATTTTAATTTTCACTATATTAGCTTTAAAGAAATATGATAAAATCAAAATAAGAAAGGGAATGAAAAATGCTTAATGAACATCCTTTAAGAAGTGGCTATTGATTTTGTTTATGAAAACTTATGAATATATATGTGACATTAATTAATTGGTTTAATTTAAATTGTATAAACACAAATACTGTAAAGCTTTTAAGAGAAACTCTGGAGAACTTTTTGTATCTTTAAAAACCATTAAAATAATATAAAGACAGAAGGTACACAAAAAAGGCAGTAAAATATTTAGTAAATTATAATATTTATTTATTTGAATAAATTCAGGAGTTACCTTAGATTTGATGAGGCTACACTTTCAGAAATGTGTCAGTCCAGAAGCTCATTCATTTCATCAGTACGTTAAACTGTTTATATCTAGATTTTCCTGGGACAGTTCAGGATAAGGCCCAGCATACATGTATGATTATAAGTAGCTTTCTCCTTCATTTCAGCAATGTCTCAGTTTGGACATAAATTATATTAGTCAATTTAGTCCTTTATCTCCCATTATCTGGCTACTATTATCTAATTGTTACAGTTGAGAGGACAAATGAGTGTCTAAATTCCCAAATATGAGATATGATGTGGAAGAGCTATATACATCTTTTGAATCTTGAATGGCCCCTTGCTCTTAGACACTTGTAGGATTTGGGCAAATTAAAACATAAGCCAAAGACTACTTTTTGACTCTCAGAACTTAAGGAATGGCCTACAGGCAGTCTGTTGTGCAATGATATTTACTGTATATGTTTGTACTATTGTGTGTTGTCTGTGAGTGAAGAAGTTAAAAAAAGAAGAAGAAAAAATATTCTGAGTCTGCACTGAAGACATTCTTCATAGGTACCACACTGGAGAGTGTAATGAAGGTTCTCCACTATAAACTTGGCCACCCCGCTATTGAGTTTAATGGTTAGAAGACTGAACAAAACAGTCTTGAAGCATTTCTGCCTTGTTTGGGATGTAGTAAGATGACTAATTCAGTTATGCCATGAAGCTTTGAAAGTATATCTGTAGGGTGCCTGAGTGGCTCAGTGAATTGAGCATATGACTCTTGATTTACACTCAGGTCATGATGCCAGAGTCGTGGGATCGAACTCCACAATCAGGCTCCGCACTGAGCATAGAACTTGCTTAAGATTCTCTCTCTCTCTCCTTCTGCCCCTCTTTCATGATCTCTCTCTAAAAATTAAACTTATCTATCTATATCTATATCTATATTTATATATCTATATATCTGTCATAAAGGCAAATGGAGTTGCTCAGAATTGTGTTGTCTAAGGCAAATCTGACTTGCTTTATAAGAGGAAGCATATTCTCTTCTAGCATGAAAAATTACAAATGCAACAATATACCCTATAGCAAGCCAAGATTACATGTATCATTAATTTTTTGGCAAGACTGTTAATATGCTTTAAGCAAAGAAAGAGGACTCAGGAGGATAAAATGATTTCTTAACCTGCAGGGGAGAAATGATAAAAGTAATCCCCTGGAGGAGTCTTTACCAACA
Organism: Herpailurus yagouaroundi; assembly: GCF_014898765.1. Taxonomy (NCBI): domain Eukaryota; kingdom Metazoa; phylum Chordata; class Mammalia; order Carnivora; family Felidae; genus Herpailurus; species Herpailurus yagouaroundi. Next base: position 45,978,496 of record NW_024412403.1, on the reverse strand, counting down.
TATTCTTGGGCCCCTCTTTAACGTTCTAGAACTAGAGAAGTAGAAATAATGCTGGTATTTTTTGTAGGAGAAATAATAGGAATAAAGAGTTTTGCTAAAAATTTCCCTATTTTTCTAATTTATTTGTTACAGTAGTTTTTTTTTTCTAATTGTGAAGTCAATGTAAATATTGGTGCTTTTTAATTCAATCATTATTTTTAGTCTTTTCTGAAAATTACATTCCTATGACAATGCCTAGGGACCAAAATTTAAACTATGGATTCATGAAGTATATTTTATGTCCATGTAATACTGGATTGTGAAATTAACAGTGAACAGTGATCTACAAACTTTAATAGCCAAGTATTTTAATTAATAAAAGATGATCACAAAAATAATAGAAGTTCAAAATTACATTATAAAAATAAATTGATAGCTAAATTTATGAATTTACACTATTTAGTTTTCTGCTATTTGAATTACATGAATAAATGCCATTTCTTTCTTACATACTTTGTTTCATACATCCAACATGATGTGTGAAGGATACAATGATACAAATTACATTGTTTCTACCCCTTGGTAAACTTGAGACTTTGGTATGAAAGGGAGAATACTCCCAGGCCAAAATATGCCATCTTGGTATATTGATTATTTTGAATTAAAGGTACCTGAGGCATTATCACCAGAGATAGGGATTTTAGGGCCTAGAAGGATATACGAACAAAGTTCATTTACCAATTTACTACCTAAAGTCCAAACCCCTTTGTCTTGCCACTTCTTCACAAATTCATTGTTTCTTGATCTAAAAGTAAAAGGTACAAAAACTTCCTGCTTCTGTCACTTGAGTTTCATATTTTTTTTTATTAAAAAAAATTTTTTTTTAACGTTTATTTATTTTTGAGACAGAGAGAGACAGAGCATGAACAGGGGAGGGTCAGAGAGAGGGAGACACAGAATCTGAAACAGGCTCCAGGCTCTGAGCTGTCAGCACAGAGCCCGACACGGGGCTCGAACTCACGGACCATGAGATCATGACCTGAGCCGAAGTTGGACGCTTAACCGACTGAGCCACCCAGGCGCCCCTTGAGTTTCATATTTTTAAGGGGCTCCCATATATACAAAATAATTTTTTTCCTATTGATCAGTGTTATGTCGATTTAATTATTACACCAGCCAAATAATTTATAGGGGAAGAAAGAAAAAAATTTCCTCTTCTACAGCACATAACAAATTATTTCATAAGTGTTCATAATTTATTAATCCATTCTTCTTTTGTTAAATTTTTGCTTTTAATTTATTGTTTCTACTTTCTCATGATTTTTAATACACTTTTAAAGCAGTTTAAACATATTTAAACTCCTACCAACAGTATGTGAGACTTTTATCTTGCAACACCCCCACGAGTATTAAATATTATTAATTTTTTAATCACTACTAACTTCATAGGTAAACATTCCCATTTATAATTTTGAGTTTCTTTTCTTACTGAGAGCAATTGTTTAATACTTATAAGTAACTTTTATTTCTTTTTGTAAAATTATTTAATTATGGACCACTAAAATAATGATTTTAGTCCTCATATTGATTGGTTTATATTTATAGATTAGAGAAAAATCACCCATTTTCATGCTCATTACCAAAAATGTGCCTTTTATTTATTTTAGGTATATTAAGAATTTAAATATGTATATGTGTGTTAACATTTGATCTTAGCTTTTGAAATTTTTTCATTGATTTTTGGATTACTAAAACTTTGCTACCTTTGAAACAGATAAAACTTGCCTACATGTTCTTCAAAACTACTTAATGGTTTCACGTGAATGTTCAAGTGTGTTGGATGTATATATCTATATATAGAGGGACTGATTTTAATCTTTTAATCCCATAAAGTTTAGAATATGATTTTAAAACGTGATTATGAAGTTAAAATCATGATTTAGAAGAGGGAATGATTAGCCACAGCTAAAGTACAATAAAAATAAGTAAGGTTGGCTAATGTGATAGAGAAGTAAATTCCTGAGTATCTGTCTAAAAACAAAGCAAATTAAAATAGTTATTCCTTGTCTTTTGTGAATTTGAAAAAGTTTTCTTATCACCAGGACCAACAATATATGGATTTAATTCAACGGGGTATTGCATACTAAGTAAATGAAAAGACCTCATCTATTAGAGTAATAATATCTTTGGGGTAGACTACCATGCTTTATTCTTTTCTTACCTATACTAACTAGTTGATGGTAGGTAGCACTAATAACTGAGTGGTTTAGTAAATCTCCAATATTTTATAAAGTAGAGCTTAATATTAACTATGAAGTATAATAAACAAGGTATAAAGAACTTCTAACCTCTCTATAATCATTTTCTAGAAAATCTATTCATTATTTTTGAACAAAATATCTTACTGTAAAGGATTTTTTAAAATGCAAAATTAAAAAGAAAAAAGGTATCATTCCATTTCTCAAAATGCCCACTTCTAGTGGTTTTAGAATCTATTCTCCCAGTTATTTTTTTGAAACCTAGAAATTTTTTCAGAATCTGTAGCTCAATTAAGGAACTTGCTAAACATTATTTGACAGACACTATACATTAGCTTACTTGATGCCGATTTTCAGGTGTGTTCTTTGGTGCCTTTTTTTTTCTTTTGTAGGGCTTGAAATGCACCAAACTTGATTTTCCAGGCTGCCATGTAGTTAGGGATGGCTATGGGGCCACATTCTGACTAACAGAATCTAAACAGAAGTTTGCTGGTTATGGTTTGTTAAAAATACTTTTTCTTTCTCGGGGCACCAGGATGGCTCAGTCAGTTAAGGGTATGGCTCTTGATTTTGGCTCAGGTCATGATCTCACAGGTCATGAGACTGAGCCACGTTTCAAGCTCTGTGCTGACAGCATGGAGTCTGCTTGGGAGTCTCGCTCTCTCTCTCTCTACCTCTCCCGTGCTTGTGTGTTCCTCTCTCTCTGCCCCTCCCCTGCTTGTGCTCTCTCTCTCACTCAAAATAAATGAAAATTAAAAAAAATGCTTTTTATTTCCCAATGAAAAGGGACAGAAAACACTATTATTGTCATTTTGTTGTACATCGTTTTTTCTTTTTTTCTGCCTTGAAAAGAGATATGCTGCCTGGATATGAAGCCAGCATCTTTATTGGAAGAAAGAAAGCAACACATTTTGTATGATAGAAGAGAAATAAAGAAAGATCCTAAAACCATGAATTATCACTGAATAGTTCCACTACCTCCAGCAAGATTCTATCTCTGTTCTTGTTACATGAGAAACCACACACACACACACACACACACACTCTCTCTCTCTCTCTCTCTCTCTCTCTCTCTCTCCCTCTCTCTCTCTCTCTCTCTTGTTTAAGAAAATCAGTTTTGCTGTTACTTTTAATGAATGCATTCCTAACAGGTAGAATTACTTACTCATCTTTGTTTTCTCCAATTTCAGTGATATGATTCCCAGGGAACCTCTCTATGGCTCAGAAAACAAAAACAACTGTTGAATATTTGTCCTAATAAAAAGAGGGAAGAGGAACACATACAACTCTTTCTTGGGCCTAGCATACCCTCATTTAACCTTACTTCACTATGAAGTGATTTTTAGATTTAAATACCTTGATCTTCTATTTGGGTCAACTTAGGGAAATAAAAATGAAATTTCATAAGCCAAAGTAAGTAACCTTCACATTTGAAATATGGAATGAAAAAGTAAATATAAACCCAAGTTATTTTCTCATGTGCTCATTCACTCATTTAGTCAGTCAACCAACATTTATTTGAAGGTTTATTATCTGACACATACTGTATGTGTCTCAGGAAAGATGTGGTGAATAATATTTTTGTGTTGTTTCCTTCCTTCCTTTCAATTGATCTTAAGCTTTTATTCTAATAGAGGCTGGACTCTGACAGGCATTATGAAAGTGGATCTAAATTGGATTATATTTCTCTATTTTAGTGGGCTCAAAAAAGTGTCTCAGACCACAGTGGACCAATCATCTGTATTCAGAGAAAAAAACATTACGTTATTTCGTACCAATATACAGCCTATAGGAAAAAAAATAATAAGAGAAAAAGAGGGCAAATATATTACATTTGTTAAAATGACTTGTGGGATCATTTGTTATTTAATTACTTTTAAAAATCAATGGAATATTTACAGGTATAGGAGCCCATACTCAAAATCTGAATTAGTAAACAAACACAACAAAAATGTAGTCAGCTAATTTTCTCTTAACAAGCAGATTAAACTCATATTTCTACATTAAAATAACAAATTACTGTGGTTACAAAACATTAGCTACAGATTTTGATAGTTCTGCCTCTGTCTCTATTTCATGATAACACCTCCTTATTCCTGTTTATTTCTAATGGAGAGTGGAGTGTAAACTGACCTTATACATAAATGACTTTATCTATATGCAAATATCTCATGAAAATACCTGGTGAAACAGTTATTTACAGGCCTATCTTAAAAAAGAAAATCCAAATGTCAAATTTTTAATTTGTACTCATTCTTTGTATTATATTTACAACACACTTTTATCTTATTAATACTAGTTTTCCAGGGGTTTTGTGCTGTTTGCCAAGGTTAAGAAAAATGTTATATGGGTAAAAGTCAGTCCTTTTATCTTGTTGGCACAAATCAGTTCAAGTTACAACACCCTCGTAATACACCAACCTACCTAGGCTTTTGCCAATAGCACTTGAATTAGATTTATTAAGTTTTTAAGCAATAATCAAATAAAGTGAAAGCTAAACAGCTGGGATAAGTTGTTTTCGTTAGTAGTAGAGAAATCTCCAAGAAATTTTTCATTTTTAATATAAAACCTCTGTAAATAATATTCATGTGATAATAATTCCTGTTAACTCAAAAATTAGCATTTTACTTCTCACCATTAAATTTAATTTAGTTTCATATTGCTCATTCTTAAGTTGTACCTGGAATTTGAGGACCTGAAGAATTATAAAGTTTTATTATTCCCTATGCTAACTGAAAGGATTATGTTTAGGTAATATTAAAATTTCTTTAAATTGCATTACTTTAACTATAAGCACACATTTATTATATAAATATTGATCATAATTTCATTTTGTCATTAGTTAGATTAACAATGCCTCACACTATTTTCTGAAGACTAAAATCCATAAAAATGCCCTTTTTATTTCCCTTTAATTTTTTAAATATAAAATTACCAGCTATTTACTTCAAAATATCTAAATGAGAGAACCATACTAGGTCTTTGGAGAATCATTTCTTTTCCTCTCTACAGATTTTAAGTAAATAAACAGAGTTTTTTTTCTAGCTGTACTTTTAAACTTCATTTTTAAAAAAGTTATGAGCATATTAATCAAAGCATCATTACTAAGAATATAAAGCTTTATCATCTTGGGCATGGGTTTACAGACTATGTATACCTCTTTTTATAAATAAAGTTTTATTAGCACATAGTCATGTTCTTTCATTTATGTATTGTCAATGGCTGCTTTCCTGTTACAAAGGCAGAGTTGACTAGTCTGACAGAGAATATATGACCTGCACAACTGAAAATGTTTACTATCCGGCCCTTTACAGAAAAAAAAAAAAAAAGTTAGATGGAAGGGGGATACATGCACAGATCTAGAATCTACCTATACAGAATCCTCATATTTTTTATTTGGAATAATTATTATAAACTGTCAAGGAGCTATGAGTTCTCAGTTTCATATCTACTGCATTATAGTCTCTCCTTCAGCAACACACATCATCTTATACTTTTTCTTCTGTTAATTTTGTGTGTCACAATTATAGCAAAAGAAGGTATAACTTAGAAAACAGCTTTGATATAATCTGAAAAATTCTGTAACTTGATTTTTGTATTCTACATCCTTTCTACATATTAATAATTCTACATATTACTACATATTAATAATTCTACATATTAATTCTACATAATTCTACATATTAATAAATACATTAAATTCTTAACTTACTTATTGAAACTATTTCTTAAGCACAACAAATTTTATATCTTTACATATTTTAGTTATTATAAGTAAAGAAAAGTAGTTGTACTATTGCTTTGAAACCTATTTAGCTAGGTACACATAACCACTTTAAGTAGAAGGCTTTTAGGTAAGGCATCATAAAAATTTACCTTAAAAGTGCATTCCTTTATTTAATAATGTATTCCTTTATTCACCAAGTATTTATGAATACCTTCTAGGTGCTAGGCAGTCTACAAGGTTCTGAAAACACAGTAATGAATCCAATTTATTTCTAATTACAAAGCAGAAATCATTTAGATTGGCTGTGACAACACCTGTAAACATTTCTTTAAAATAATTTTGACATGTTTTATAGTTTGCCAGAAACACACCTATAAGCTGTGGTCATTAATAAACATATATTGATTCTACTTAGCAGTTAACACTGCCTTTAAAAAATAAAAGGCTAATTATATAGAGTAGTTAAATAACTGACTAGAGTTAGGATGTCAAAATAAAGGAGATATTTGAACTGTAAATATTAGCTAGTTTTGCTATATAATTTTCTATCAATTCTAAATTACAGATATATTTAGACTAACTAGAAAGTGGTTAGTAAGTCATCATAAAACTTTTAAAAAATATTCACTTATTTAATTATTCATCCACTCAAAAAATATGTCTTGGGTGTCTAGTATGAGTCAGATTCACTGGGAATATAGCAAATAAACGTGACAGGAGTCCTGGCCTACATGGAATTGGAATTGACAAAATACATGTGTAAGTACAGGTGTACCAGAGAATATATACATTTTAAATTTGAACTCTTTCTTATTAAATGTATCTTTCAATATTGTTTTTTTCCTCTAAAATTTATTGAATGTTATATTATGAGCATATGGATATTAATAAACAGCAAAAATATCTGAATCAAGATAAAATATTCTGAAAGACCTAAGAACACTTTCTTTTTAAGTAGAGAAGGATCATTTTTAGTTTCAGTATCCTCCTTTGATTATGGTGTCCTTCAGTTTAGGCGAGATGTTATAGTGAGAGACTAACAGAGTTTGTGTACTCCAAGGACAGCTCAAAGACACCTGGAGTCTATACGTTTACTGTGCTAGCTTGCCACATTTTCTATACAGTCTGATAAAAAGCTATCTTTATTCATCTTTATTTTCTGATAAGCATGTTTCTCATTTGCAATAGGCAGAGAAGCAAAAATACTGGTGTGAATCAGGTGTGATTAAATAGTTTTATAACTACCACCACTCTCTTCAGGCCCAGGGTTCAACAGGCAGTGTGTCCTAATGGTTAGGAGTTCAGAATTCTGGGGGCACCTGTGTGGCTCACTCGGTTAAACATCCAACTTTTGGTTTCTGCCCAGGTCATGATCTCACTGTTCGTAGGATTGAGCCCCGCATTCGGCTACGTGCTGACAGCATGGAACCTGCTTGGGATTCTCTCCCTGTCTCTCTGCCTCTCCTACTCTCTCTCTCTCTTTCCCAAAATAAATAAATACATTAAAAAAAAAAAAAAAAGTTCAGAATTCTGGACCAAGACTCTTTGGTTACCAATTCTGGTTTGTCCATGGCCTAACTGGGTGATACTGACATTTTACTTAGTCTCTGTGTGTGTCAGTTTCCTTATCTGGAAAACACCCAAAATAATACCTTATTCGATTGGTTTATTTTATAAATGAATATAAGGGCTAGAAAGTGTCTGACATAGTAAGTGATCTCTAACTTAATCACATTAAATGAAGGTTAAACTTCATTTTTCTTAAAATTCATTTGAACTCCAAAGAATAGATTATTTAAGACATTTCCTGAAACATTAAAAATAATTGTCAAGTAGGAAGTCACTTACAGAAGAAACAACTGTCCAATAAGTGCTAAGGACAGTAAGAGCCATGGAGAACAGGCCCAGAAAAATAAATGAGGGACTAGTTAAGAAATTTGTGATTCATAACACCTCTAGGCATTTAGGGTCACATTCACTTTAAGTGTCCTTGTTCACTTTAGCATGAGAAGAGTTGACAGACTTTCTAATGACCTGGTCAGCAGTAGTACAGATACACATACCTAAGCCTTCTCTTCCCTCATCTTCCATGTAGGTACCAAGATTCTGATACATCTGTGAACTCACTTCCTGTTTTAGACTAGTAAGGCTATTCTCAGAGGAAGTATCCTTTTCATATACCTGGACTCATCTAACCAGATGTATAATAATCACTGCCCCCCCTTTCTTACCTGAACTAATTGTTATTTGTACATCTCTATTTTCTAATATTTCCTCTGGGTATTCTGTTAAGGTAAAACACAGCTTTATGATGCCCTTTCCAATCAACATCAGACTATTTGTTTCAAGATAGCAATTAACTTCCTGCTTAATTTGTCACACTTAATTTGAAATTAGGCATGCAAAGCTATTAAAAACTGCGGTTGTAGTGTTTGCATCTGGCTGAGGCAGTAGCCACTGGCAGCCTTGATTTATCACTCTTCATTTAAATTCCTGTGCCAATGATTTTAGTTCCTAAATGCTGTGACTGGCATTTATGGATTTCAAAATCAAAGTGAAAATAAGCTACAGTTAAGAACTCAACAGCTCAGATAGATGAAAAATGGTTTTATAACTGAATGCCCCGCAGTTAAATCCTAGGGGCTTGACCAAAAAAGTGCTTAGTGCTCAGAGATGTTGCTGTGGGAAGATGAGTATCCCACTCTCATGGCTGTTTATAAATCACTATCAAAACTCTGCATCTTGTAAGAGTGCCATGGAAATTTGTTCCCAGATGGAAACTATTATTTTGCTAGGCCTGCTTCTTAAAAGAAAAAGCCCCACCCCCCAAAGTAAGCTTCCTGTCTGGTAAATCTCATCTTTGATATTCAAATATTTTTATCCAGCATTGCTCATATTTGAGGAAGCAGAATATAACATTGCTACTAAAACCTAATCCCTAATACCATGCGCAAAATTGTTTCCTCAATTGAATGAGTATGATTCTATAATTTTCTTATCAAAGACTGACTGTGGCATAAATCTTGATTCAGTGAAGTCTTCTTCAGATTGCACAGGAAGAATTAGGCTTTTCAACAACCCTGACAGAAGCAAATTGTAAAAACCTGTTCCTCCTGCATGGCTTCATAATCTCAAGGCTCAACACTTCTTGTATGGCCAATCTAATTTTTCCTTTAAGGCAAAGCTCTTCCAGGAAGTATTCCAGCTCAATTAATCTTTTCTCCTCTGAACTAAAGCATTCACAATCTGTATCTTACCACATAAGCGCTTAAAAATCTTTTTCTCTCTTTTTTTGTTACCTTTTTTAGTCTGCTAACATTGTCTCCCCAATTAAAGTAAAGATTTGAGGAAGCCACAATAGCTTCTTCCTTTGCTATACTGCATGATGGACTATAGTACTGATTACATATTATGGCTTAATAAATGTTTGTTCATGGCTCAGTACACTATAAATGAACTGTTCAAAGCTCCAGGGATAAAGTGAACCAACCAATAAAATACAGTGAAAAACTCCAGTACTCATGGAGCATAAATTCCATGGCTGAAAGACCAAATTATATTTGGAATGTATTACATCATGGAATTAAGTAGTGGAATAAAGAACACACACAAGCCACTCTGAAAAAAAGTGACTTAGGTACTATCATAGGAAATAAACATATGATCAAACCAAGTGGAAACCAAAAACCAAAAAGCAAGGTTGAAAGTGAAAGAAAACAAAGTGTGAAATAAAAGAAAATGAAAGAGGAGAAAGAGATATTCTTCCTGTTATGCTTAAACCATGAAAATTGTTTCTATTTACATTCTCAGGTTTCTAATGTGATATATATTTTTCCTTCCAGTAACCATAAAAAAACTTTTATTTCTTATCATGGAGTGTAAAGTGATATGGACTTGAACATGGAGGAAATGCTAGTGAGATGCCTATTTTTACCTTCTAAAAATAACTGTATAACTTGAAATCACCAAGTCAAACTTTCAAGAATACTGCAAAATAATTACAGTGTAAGGCCTATAGCAGGAGTTGTATGCATGGAAAGTTACAATTAGATTTTTAGGAGAAGGTATCCTCTTAGAGGAGGTGTCAAAAAAGTTTTGCATATTTATCAACTATTTCTTTATTTTTATTGTATCAAGTCTTTGGGATTATATAGAAAACTGGTTTTAAATATGGAAAGACCATGCAAAGAATGTTCACCATGTTATTTGATACAATATTCTCATTTTGCAGATGAAAAATGTGAAGTGCAGAAAGATTAAATAACTTGCTTGAATTTACACAGCTGGATAGTAGCAGTTTAGGGACTAGAACTCAGAGTTGATCAGATTCTAACCAGCTGTTTTCTGTCTCTCTGTAGGACTAAACTACTGGACATTTTCAAGAGAAAAGAAAGAATGACATTATGAGCTATACATTCATGAGTATGCAGATGGTAAATAGCAGACTAAACTATGTAACACAGGATATGAAATTTTGGACCCTAGAGATCCATAAAACCAAATGGACAATAATCTCTCCTGCATATTTTCAGGGCATTCCTGCTTAGGTTTACACAACTGAATGCCTTCAGAATGCCTTCAGAATGTCTGTTCCAGGACAATGAACCTATGAATAGAATACTTACTGTTGATGTCCCTAGTAAACACTTTAAGACTAAGGGACAAAATTATGATGGTATTAAAGCTTTACAAGGTTCACTTTGAGTATTGTAAAATTTTGTGTTTGTGTGAGCATGCATGTGTATATGTATACATATGTATACATACCCACACACTTAATTCACTAATTTATTTAGTAAATATTTAATACATAGATTTTAGGTGAAAGGAACTATGTTAAGCCTTGGGGATACAAATATTTATCAACAATCCAGTAGATAAAACTGACATGCAATTGAAATGCAGAGAATGGTGATAAGTACTGTAACAGGATAAATATAAGGACCTATAAAAAGACAATCAGGTCAGCATCATGAAGGACCTTACAAATTACTCTAGAGAAATCATCAACCATAATCTCACCACGCCAAGCGAAACAGTACCAACATTGGAAAATGTTGAAAATGCTATTCATTTTGCTATGAATAATGTGTACCTTAATTGTGTACATAATTAATTGATAATATATAGAAAGCTTCCATTGTGGCACTTAATGATATTGCTAGCATTATTCTCTTTCATAAAACTTAACATTCCACCTTACAGACATAATGCATTTTACTTATTATGTTTTGTTGGTCATTTAGAATATACATTTCCTTATACATTATGCATGTTTACACACACATATAGTTTTTCTATATGTCTTATCTTTCCTAGATATTAATGCAGAATAGCAAATTTAAAAAGATCATAACAATTTTAAGGTGCTAGAAACCACATATTTTTGTGGTTACTTCTGTAGTCCTTGTAGTGGTATGAGAGTTTTGATCAAATCACACCCTAAGAAGACATGAGCATTACCATTTACCAAGGAAAACTCCACAAAACACAAAAAACATACCCAATCTAGTTAGAAGAAAATTACCTACCATTGTTTTAACTTTCATTTCTTTGATTTTTAGCAAGAATGAAATGTTTTTTATTGCATATTAGGCAAATACATTTTTTCTGAGAATTGACAACTCTTGTCCTTTGTCTATTTTTATCATGTTCTACTTATCACAGGTATTTACCCAACTTGTCATTTATTTTCATTTTATTTATAATGACTTTGATGTATAAAATTTCAATTAAGCTCATCTGTCTTCTGCTTTGTAATTTTTTTTTTGTTTCTCCATTCACTAGTCAACATTTACCTATATTTGCTTTTTCTTAAAATTTTTTATTTAACTTATCTGCTAAATCCTTTGGAATTTTTTAAAGGGTATTTTCTTAGTTAAGGATTAACTGGAAATGTGTTACTTACATATTTGTTAAATATTTAGTTAGTTAGTTTTTGAAAGAAAGACTGTCAGCAGAAGAGCAGAGAAAGAGGGAGACAGAGAATGCCACGCAGACTTTGCACTGTCAGTGCAGAGCCTGATGCAGGGCTCGAACTTACAAACCGTGAGATCATGACCTGAGCTGAAATCAAGAGTTGGACGCTTAACTGAATGAGCCACCCCAGGCGTCCCTTGAGATGTTTTAAATAATAATTTTTCTTTGACAAATTTTATTCGATGATATATATTTATTTTCCCATTAATTTCAGATGTATTCTTTATCCTATGTTAAATATTTTTTGCAAATTAAGAACTTTTTTCCAAGGCTATCTCTTCTTTCCCTTTGATCACAAACTTTTTTTATCTTCTCCTTGGGAAAACAAATTAATTCCTGAAATGCAGGCTAATTATTCATTAGGTTATTTTGATTAAATATACTTTTCATGTTTTAAGGGGATATTCTTGGATGAGATTCCATTTAAGAAATGCAATACCCAAATGGAGCAGCATAACATTTTGCATTTATGTAACACCTTCATTATCTTAGCAACAGATGACTTTGTCAATATCCAAACAGAATGCACCAAATTTTTGTAAAATATTATGGAATTGTTATGCATACTTCCAAAGAAAACTTTTACACAGAAAATTAAGCAAAATTTTAGTAAAGATATTTTGAGAAAAATACCTAGTTTTTGAAAAGTAAGAATTTGAAAATAAAGGTTGTTCATTTGTTTTGCAAATACTTGTACAGCAATACCATCTGTTTGCCATGTTTATACATTAAGTTTAGACAGTGTGGAATCAGAGTTTTTGTCTGGTTGTTATAAACCTCAAAAATTTACTCTTTTTAGCTGTCTAATAAATTAATACAGTAAATAAGTGGGCAACAATAACTTAGGCATCTTTTGGCTCTAAAATTATAGTTTTCCCTTCAAAATCTAGTCCTTATTGGCCAAATTTATGTCAAATAATTAGTAGCTTTTCCCATATTCTACTTATTATAATTCTCATAACTTGACAAAGTATAATGGTTTTAAAAGTCAAATAAAGGCAGGTATATGACCTCATTCTCTCGTCTGATACTGGGAGACATCACAGGGAGGAAAATAAGAATTGATGGAAGTAGATTATGAAATTAAAGTCAAAATTGAAATAAATTAGATTAATATTAATATGAGAAATGAAAAAATTGGAACACTTGTAGAAAACGGTTTAGAGAAAGATATGTAGTTCTGGACCATAGTTTAAGAATGAGAATGTCTGCCTTGAAAGTTCATGAAAACTTTATCTAATTCTTCATTAGTACCTTAAGAAAAGTTCTATTAGAAGGTTAATGCGGGGCACCTGGGTGGTTCAATTAAGAGTCTGACTCTGGATTTAGGCTCAGGTTATGATCTTACAGTTTGTGAGTTTGAGCCCCGTGTCTGGCTTTGTGCTGACAGAGTGGAGCCTGCTTGGTATTCTCTCTCTCTCTCTCTGTCTCTCTCGCTCGCTCTTTCTCTCTCTCTCTGCCCAACCTCTGCTCCTGCTCTTTCTCTCTTTTTTCCAAAGAAATTTAAAAAGTTAAAAAAAAGGTGAATGCAATTTGGTTACTGTTTTCATTTATCATTTTGGATTTTTTTACTGAGAAAACTAGAATAAAAATCATATATGAACAATTTACTTTCAAAATTTTATTTCTAATACAGAAATAATTATTTTTCATGTTAGCTGTATCTAATACTTATTCTTCAAATAGCAATAAATTATATATAATATTAACAGCAATAAATTATATGGAATGATGTTAATAGGAAACTATTCTTATAGCTTTATTAAATCAATAACCAAAGGCAATACTGTTGAATGTAAAACTCTAAGACCTTTTTCCCACATTTCACCTAAATTTGACATAGAGAAATAACTAATCCTTTTATTTTAATTTATACTACATTTAAAGTTCTAATTACTTGACTATGTCAAAATGTGTTATATATTTTTAGCATGGTCTGACCATTTTAATTTCAGCTTAGTCATATAAAAGAAGATTCAAACATTTTGCAATATTTTAACATGAAATTTCATATTGTGGATTCTACAAAAATAAACTTTTAAAACACATATAATTTTTATAGAACACTTTCCTGTTTCATGGTTCAGAGTTGAAAAACTTAAGATTTCAAGAGTAAACTAAACCCACTGTTAGCTCATTATCAGTAACTACACACTATTTAGAGTAGCTTTTTTTTTTTTTTTCTTATACAAATGTTACTTGGAGGCACCATTACTATGGCAGAATGACATGGTGGAGGTATTCAGATTTTGAAAAGTTTTTGTGATGATTGCATGACTCTTAATTCCCCTTTTGGAGAGGAGTCTCTCCTCTGGAGCCTAACATTGCCATAATGGTAATTTAAGAGAATGACTGTGAGGCTCTCAGATTACCTTGAATATGCATCCAAGAGGACCTCTTGAAGAGTCTTTAATCTGTTATACTATCTCTTCTCCTGTGGCTCCTGTTAAGATTTGTGACCATAAATTCATAATACTTCTCCAGTCCACCAGAATTAGAGAAGAGTAGAAGCAGTTGAATTGGGGATGATAAACTTGCAAATAAAATAAGTAGGGATGATCCAATTGGAATGTTCCATGGATGGTCTTTCTGTCTACAAGGAGTGCTGATGGAGGGAATGGTGACCCTCCACCTCCTGGAATACAATTCATTTTTTTCATTTTCTTATTATATAGATTAATAGGCAGAAGAGAGATTTTAGGTGATACATGGAAAATCATGCTAAAAGAGTCAGCTAAATGATATTAGAGGATTGGAAATATTTCTTCGAGATCTCTGAAATTAGATAAAATAACATTTATTATATTTATTTTAAATGATATTCATATGTGCATCCTGCCTGATGACTTGTTGAAGTCTGTAGTCTTTTGAGGTTTTTTTAAGGCATGTGAAAATTGTCACCTTGTAAAATAAGTGTAAAACTGATATGAGATGGCAGCAGTTAGGTTAATAAAATTCAGATAGTGGAAAATAGTTTATTTTAGGAAATAATTTCGCATGTCAGTTATAGCTTAAATTTAAATATATAATTAAGTAGCATTTGAAATAGAGTTTAATTGTTCTGCTCTTAATACAAGTATCTCACATTTTGTAAAACCGCTACATAAAAACAGCAGTTGAATCTTTTAAATATTCAGCACATTAAATGTTTCTTCTCATAAAAATAGAATGAGGAGCCTATTCCCAACTTTTAGGAATCTTAATGTGGAATTCATATCTACAACTGGCCAACATCCTTATCTTCATGAAAAGTAATTTAAAAACTTAAAAATATAAAATTAGGAGATAGGACATAACTATCAAATAAACTTATCAAAATATAATCTAAACTCATAGATAGAAAATAGTCAATCATTCACTATTTATATAAAGAAGCCTTGAACTAGGAAGTAAAAAAGATAAGTCATCAATTCACATATCTTAAAGCTGAAGAGTTATATATATTTTTATATAAAGTAAAAGGTAATAAATATCATAGAGCAGAAGAGTTATATAGTTTTTTAAAGGCAAAATGAAATGGAATAAAAAAGTACATTTCTTTTTTTTAATGTAAAAAAAAATTTTTTTTCAACGTTTATTTATTTTTGGGACAGAGAGAGACAGAGCATGAATGGGGGAGGGGCAGAGAGAGAGGGAGACACAGAATCGGAAACAGGCTCCAGGCTCTGAGCCATCAGCCCAGAGCCCGACGCGGGGCTCGAACTCACGGACTGCGAGATCGTGACCTGGCTGAAGTCGGACGCCTAACTGACTGCGCCACCCAGGCGCCCCTAAAAAGTACATTTCTATCTTCATATACTTGCTTTAATGAAAGAGTACTTAAATATGTAAGCTGGATTACAATTTATTTTTTTTATTTTTTTTTTACTTTATTTATGTTGGTTTTTTTAGCTTAATTTTATTTTTAAATTTACATTCAAATTAGTTAGCATATAGTGCAACAATGATTTCAGGAGTAGATTCCTTAGTGCTCCTTACCTATTTAGCTCATCCCCCTCCCTACACCCCCTCCAGTAACCCTCTGTTTGTTCTCCATATTTATGAGCCTCTTATGTTTTGTCCCCCTCCCTGTTTTTATATTATTTTTGTGGATTACAATTTAAAAGGATGAATACACATAATTCAAGCCACATCATAATTATTTTGAGGAAGAAAAATCCTCTTCTCTATCTAAGGGTATACCTTGGAAATGACTCAGTATAACAATACATAGCAGAGCATAAAGGGATCATAGTTATGAAGACTCACCTTTGGTCTATTAGAATGTCAAAATAATTAGAATAGCATTAGGCGCATTTTGGAACTAACTTTCAATTATCTTGTTTTTAATCTTTCATAACTGAAAGCTTTGCTTGGTGCCTAACAGAATAAATGTGTGGTCAAACAACTAGGTTCTCTTTCATAAAAATAGATAAGTGAAATGTCAACATTCACTCTCTGTCATATCACTATTTAATCATTCATTACTTTATACATATTTTAAGGACTTGTGTACTAAGTAATACTTCAGGCACTCAGTTCCTGAAAATGTATACAGAATCAGGTATCATATAGTCTTTTTTACTTAGGTAAGCTCTCCCTTTTAAATCTAGGGAATGAAAGACTGACTGTTAGCTGCTCCACAGTAGGCAGCCCATCGCAAACACTCAAACATGCAACTTGTTTTCACTACATGGCATACAGCACAGTACTTGGCACATCACAGTCACTGAGTACATTTGTTTGCTGACTAACACATACAGGTAAATGTGAAAAATAATACATTACAGTTTTGTAAATTGTTTTCAGGGCTTGCTTCATGAATGTGTGACTTACCCAGCTACACAGTTCCCTCTCTCCATGTAAGGTGTTAATGCTCAGCTACTGCCATCTTGCAATTGGTAACAATTTTATCTTTGAACACATGTTTTGTAAGTGAAGTTTGATGGGACAATGAGCATGCACTGGGAGCTTGGAGCCCTGGATCTAAGTAAGGTCCAGCCTCTAGCCACCTTCCCACATTTCCAAGATGTATTTTCCAAGGCAGACTCCCCTGCTCTCTGCCATGCAATCTTCCAATTCCTGTCTCACCCCATCATTGCTGCCACCCTCCACCTGAGTTAGGTGATTATGTTGACCACTGAGGGGTCAGGATCACATTTCTAGGTTGTCTCCTGTCTCCAGAGGGGGTCTGGACATGTGTGTAGGCAGGATCTAGGTTGGGTCTGTTAGCCCTGAGTAGTGTAAAGTTGTGTGTGTGTGTGTGTGTGTGTGTGTGTGTGTGTGTGTGTGTGTTGGCTGTCTATGTTTGAAGAGGCCATGTCTTACTAGGGGCCAGCTTCTCACCCACCCCCCTCATGCAGGTAGCAAAAAGTTTCTAGAAAGGCAGTTTAAATATTTTTTAATGTTTATTTATTTTTGAGAGAGATAGAGACAGAATGAGAGTGGTTAGGGGCAGAGACAGAGGGAAACACAGACTCTGAAGCAGGCTCCAGGCTCTGAGCTGTCAGCACAGAGCCCAACGCAAGGCTTGAACTCAAGAGCTGTAAGATCATGACCTGAGCCAAAATTGAACGCTCAAACGACTGAGCCACTTAGGCACCCCTAGAAAGGCAGTTTAAAGACTGTAGGGGTCCTTCCTTCTACTGTGGGTTGTGTACTGTGGGTACTGTGGGTTGATTACCTAGGGGTATCTTCTCCCTAAGGGTATCCTTGTGCAGAGGGAGTGACCACTGAACTGGCTCCGTGTCTGGCAAGACCTCTCTTCCTCCTTCCAACCTTTCTGAGTATGGCCTACATTTGTCTGTTCTGGTCTGCTTGAGAAACCTTTAGGGACTCTGATGAGGGAGGAGGGACTATAGAAAAATAATTCTGTGACTTTGATGATTCCACAGATGAGTTAAACATTTTAATATTTGAATTTAAAGGTGTCACTGAGCTATATAAAAATGAATGGTAAAGTTTATGTTAATAATTTGAAATTGTATTTTTCATTACTTAGAAGAACATTAAATGGCAATTAAAAAGCACCATGACAAGTTGAGAGAAAAATTGCAGAAGGAAAAGGCTTTACATTTTAGTATCTTTAATGACTCTTTTTTCCTGCTTTTTGAACAAAGGGTCTTGTAGTTTAATTTTTCAGTGGGCATCACAAATTATATAGCTGAAACTGACTGTTTTAGAGACCAAACCAAATAGAAAAGTGCTGAGGAATACATGGAAGAAAAAAAAGCTATTTGATCTAAAAATTCTATATGGAATTTCAGTCTGATTAAAAGGTCAACAGTTTGTTTTCAATCTTTACAAATTATTTAAATATGAAGACATTTCACATTTTCAATAATCAGAATAATCTATCAACCTTGAAAATCTTTTAGTTTAGTTATTACACATTAATGCTTTTTCAATCTTTTATTATATATGTATGTATGTATGTATGTATGTATGTATGTATGTATGTAGGAGAGAGTACAAGCAAGGGAGGAACAAAGAGAGAGAGGGACAGAGGATTGGAAGTGGGCTCTGTGCTGACAGGCTGACAACAGCAAGCCGATGTGGGGCTCAAACTCATGAACCACGACATCATGATGTGAGCCAAATTTGGATGCTCAACTGACTGAGCCACCCAAGCACCCCTGGTCCTTTATAATATTTAAAAAAGGAGGCTTTTGGAAAATATATATTTTAAAAACCTAGTGTTTAATAGTAATCTCCAACAAATCAGTTATCCAAATCAGTCAATTTGTTTTGTAGTCAGAGTTGTACTGATGAAATTAAAATGGCTTCCTTCTCCAAAGAACTGCATTGGAAATGAGCAAATAATTGGCTAGCATATTCCTAATCATAAAGTAAAGCCTTATGACCTATGGCAGATATAGATCTGCACAATGTGATCATATGCATTCATCTTCACTACTAACCACATCTATTTTTACAGGATTTAAAATATTTTCCTAAACAATCTCTACCAACACTTTTCAGTTTGTGTGAACAAATGCTGTTAACATTGTTAATGTAGTAATAAGGCATTATAATAGCAACAAGATCTTATTACCTTCTACTAAAGAAAACAGTCATCTTTCCTGCAAAATGTGCAAATGAGAAATCCTCAGAGAAACAGCTGATAACTCTAAGAGCCAACTGCTTAAAATCAAATTTAGGATTAAACACATTTTTCTAGCAATGTATGATCACCAAGAAAAAAAAACATGATTGCTATTAAAGGATGGTTTAGTGTTGATTAAAACCTTTTGTTGAAAATTCTGTAAGCATAGCATCAGAGGATTTAGTAAGCATGAAATTTAGTATGTGGTAAAGAAAATATATGCAATAACTTTCTAGACAAATTTCTATTTAAATTTAAGATTTTTTCCCTTTTTTATTCCCACTGCCTGCAAGTCTTTTATATATTCACAGATTTTCTCTTCAACTCATGATCTGCTCAAGTGTTATGCTATCAAGAAAGGTATTTTTTGAAAAACAAAAAATTAAAAAAAAAAAAAAAGAAAGGTATTTTTGCTTTCCCCATGTAAAATGCCCCCTTCTCTTTCTTCCAAATCTCCTATTGGGACATATCACTATTTGCCACTAAAATATGGTATCTATGAAGGCAGGGACACTTAACTGGTTTTTGTTGTTGTTGTTTATTTGTTTTTCTCCTTTATTTTCTATATACCACTAGTTCATATAAGAGTTCCTGGCACACAGTAAATATTCAATAAATATTTTTGAATGAATTAATGGATAAGTTAATGAATGCAAGCCAACTCAAATCATCTCCTATTTTTGTTAATGCAAGTCAACAGATTTATGAATCAATACAGACAATGTAGGTTGAGAATATTCTTAGTCAAAAACACATCATCTTTGCTCTCAAGAGGCTCACATGTTGGCTGGAAAAGCAAAATATTAAAAAATACATATTTATGGTTCAGTGAGATATAAAAATGTGTGCTATTGAACATAGGTGACTGGGAGCAGTTCAATTTCTTCATTTGTTGACTGAGGACTGAGGCACCGACTAACCTCAGCAAATTAACTTCTAAAGTCTAAGAGCCTTTTCTAGATTACTCAAAAGATGCATGCTACAAAAAGGCACTAGACTTGGAAGTAATTTGATAGTTCTCAGGAGTAAGAAAAGTTTATAATCATCCACACTCTATTATAAGTTAATATTTGGCTGGGCCATAAAGTTATTTAGTTTTGATTAATTAGACAGACATTTCAATTATCTTCCATAAATAAAATATCCGGTATACTTTTCAGAAAAGAAACACTTCTTGGACATGAAAGTTTTATCCTTCAATATAAGGTGTTTGTAGTTTTTTTAATATGTAATTTTCTTGTGTTTAAGAAATATGAAAAATACAAATAATAGAGCATTTCTCTTAAATTATCATTATTGCCTTTTTGAAGAAACTTATACCATTAGCTTGTGTTCAACGTATATTTAGTAAGCATTTAAAACATACTGATTTTTTTTTTTTACTTTGAGTAGACTTGCACAGATTCTAGAAAAATAAGTATTTGTTGTCAATAATTTTGACAGGATTGTGAGAGATATCCTGAGATAAAATAATTTAAAATACAGACATAAAGATGAATGAATGTTTACAGTGTCCCTAATTACCTACTCGAACAATGTATAAAAGGTTGGCATTTGAGATAGACTCTATTTCCAAAATGAAGCAAACCATAAATCAAATAGACATCTCAAGTTTATAAATATATGAGAATTTGGTTTATTTAAATCTATTTCAATGCTAGTTCAATTAATTATTGCTGCCTGAGCAAATATACGAAATCTCCAACCAAAATATGAGCCTAAGGCAAGACCTATGCAGAATAGTCATCCAATGGCAGAGAGAGGAGTGTTAAATGTACATTTTAAGAAACCAAGGAATTAGACAACCTGGTTCTGACAAGAATTGCTTTAAAGACCCGTTAGCAAATATCAGCAGAATTGGTTTGTAATTTAGCATTTCTTTCACTTTCAACATGGTCCCTAAAGGTTTTTGCAGATGTCAGGATATCTACAAACACAATTTGTTTCAGGTTGACTATCCATGATTAACATTCTCTTTTACTGTCTATGAGCTCAATAATTCCTTTTACTGCACTACACACCTTAGTTTTCCTATCATGCACTAAAGATTAAAATAAAATGTTTTCTAGGTGTTGCTTTCTAAATGAAACACTTTTAAAGACCATTTAAATAAACTATGAAAATAGAAGATTGCAAAAATAGCTCTGAGGGATTGTAGAAGTCAGTTAATTAAGGTTTATTGCAAAGATTCCTAATTATGGGAGTCATAGTTTTAAATCTATAATCTTATTTAACCGACTGGAATCAGAATAATCAAGGAATGTTTCTTCTAACTACAGCTAAGTGGCTCTAAGTGATTTGGATTTTTTTTAATATTTGTTTAATTGTAAACAGAGAACAAACAATTAAGTCAGGGTTATTTAATATGGTTTCCTTAATATTTCTTAAAAATAAGAAAAGATATATACATATTAGTCAACTACATTAAAGAAAAGGCAATTCAAATAATATATTCTCTTTATCTCCATGTTTCACACTGCACACACAAAAAGTGGTGAAAAGATAATACAGTTGTCTCTAATATTTTATTTCATTACTCCTACAAGTGTCACCTCATAAACAATATTATTATTTTGCTGATTTTCTTTTTCCCTGTTTATAGCCCTGATAATATAACAGCATCTTCTGCTAAATGGTTATTCCCTAACTTGTCTTGGCTATTTTACAGACACTCACCACTCATTTCTTCACATTTTAAGTTAAATCTTCAGTCCCTTCCTCAAATCCTGCTGTGCCTCTGCAATATATCAACTTTTTAGATAACTTGGGTACATTAATTATCACTACCTAATCCCTCAGTTGCTTACCCTTTCTTTGCTTGGTTCCTTCTGCTCTGAATCCTTTTCTTTGTCCATCCCAATCTCATTTTGCCTACTCATCTCTCAAAACAAAACTTAATATAAATGTCAGCTCCTCAGGGAAACTTCATTCCCCAGACTTGGAGAAGACTCAGAGCACCTTGCTCTTCTCTGTAGTGGGACTTACCACATACTAATTATATATTTGTCAAACTATTTTTTTATTATCTGCCTCCCCACCAGAGTGTAAAGTTCATAAGGGCTCATTCATCAATGTCTATATGTCGAATAAATTAAAGGTTTTATGAACAGCATGTATCACTGTTCCATTTTAGTATAAAAACGATGATATGTAACCTACAGTTAATAAGAAAAATCTTTGACTCTGGTCCCCTTAGTCCAACAAAATTGTAATGTATTATCTACCAGATAACTTTGGAAAGTGTTTCAAGTTTCTTTAAGGAGATGTTCCAAAGAGACTCAAGTGGGATGATGAAACATGCCTTCTTCAATTTGCAATAGTAAAACTATTATCTTATTATAAAAAAGGCTGACACACATTATGACGTCTGAAGTCTGGCTCTAGGAAACTAGTTACTATTAGCTCCTTTTTATACCCAACACTCGGATATGATATGATAAGAGTAACTTATACATGCACAGACACAGACTGAGTTACTTTATACTGTTCCCCTTGCTTAAAGCATTTTCTTTTTTTAAATTTTTTATTATTATTTTTTCTTTTGTTTTTTTTTTCTTTTAAAAGCATTTTCATTTTTTTTTAAATTTTTTTTTCAACATTTATTTATTTTTGGGACAGAGAGAGACAGAGCATGAACAGGGGAGGGGCAGAGAGAGAGGGAGACACAGAATCGGAAACAGGCTCCAGGCTCTGAGCCATCAGCCCAGAGCCCGACGCGGGGCTCGAACTCACGGACCGCGAGATCGTGACCTGGCTGAAGTCGGACGCTCAACCGACTGCGCCACCCAGGCGCCCCAAAAGCATTTTCATTTTTAAAGATGTGATTCTCTACTGTCTGAAGTTCAGGTACAATGAGACAAGGCCTTCTTGGTATTTCTCAAAATTGACCTGGAGACAGTCACTCATACTTACTTGTAAAGCTGGTCATAATATATTTTTTGTTAGTGCAAGATAAATGTATTTTAATATTCAGTAGCTAACTGTCATCCTGCATATGTCTACTTTTGTTATTTTTTTGAAGATTCTATTTGAATTCCAGTTAACATACAGTGTTATATGAGTTTCAGGTGTACAATACACTGATTCGACGATTCCATACATCACCTGGTGCTCATCACAAAAAGTGCACACCTTAATCTCTATCACCTATTTAACCCATCCCACCACTATCTTCCCTCTGGTAACTATCAGTTCATTCTCTATAGTTAAGAGTCTGTTTCTTGGTTTCACTCTTTCTCTCTTTTTTTTCTCTTTGCTCATTTGTTTTTTGTTTCTTAATATACACATATGAATAAAATCATATAGTATTCATCTTTCTCTGACTTATTTTTCTTAGCATTATTCTCTCTAGCTCCATTCATATCATTGCAAATGACACAATTACATTCATTTCTATGGCGGAATAATATTCCATCATATATATATTCACCACATCTTCTTTATCTATTCATCAACTGATGGATATTTTTTTTTAATGTTTTTTTTTTTTAACGTTTATTTATTTTTGAGACAGAGAGAGACAGAGCATGAATGGGGGAGGGTCAGAGAGAGGGAGACAGAATCTGAAACAGGCTCCAGGCTCTGAGCTGTCAGCACAGAGCCCGACGCGGGGCTCGAACTCACGGAGTGTGAGATCGTGACCTGAGCCGAAGTCGGCCGCTTAACCGACTGAGCCACCCAGGCGCCCCAACTGATGGATATTTAAACTGCTTCCATAGTTTGGCTATTGTAAATAATGCTGCTATAAACATAGGGGTGTATGTATCTCTTTGAAAGTGTTTTTGTATATTCTGAGTAAACAGCCAGTAGTGCCATTGCTGGATCATCGGGTAGACCTATTTTTAGCTTTCTGAGGAACTTCCATACTGTTTTCCACAGTGGTTGCACTAGTTTGCATTCCTACCAACAGTGCAAGAGGGTTCCTTCTTCTCCACATCCCGTCAACACCAATTGCTTCTTGTGTTGTTGATTTTAACCGTTCTGACAGGTGTGAGGTAATATCACATTGTTGTTTTGATATGCATTTCCCTGATGGTAAGTGATAATGAGCATCTTTTCATGTGTCTGTTGGCCATCAGTATGTCTTCATTGGAGAAAGGGCTATTCATGTCTTCTGCCCATTTTTAATTGGATTTATTTTAGGGTATTGAGTTTTATAAGTTCTTTATATATTTTGGATACTAACCCTATCAGCTATATCACTTGTAAATACTTTCTTGCATTCCTTAGGTTGCCTTTAGTTTTGTTGATCATTTCTTTTACTGTGTAGAAGCTTCTTATTTTGATGCAGTTCCAATAGTTTATTTTTTCTTTTGTTTCCCTTACCTCAGGAGACAAATCTAGAAAAAAGTTGCTATGGCCAAAGTCAAAGAGGTTACTGCCTGTGTTCTCTTCTAGGATTTTTGTGGTTTCAGTTCTTACATTGTATCCATTTTGAGTTTATTTTTTTATATGGTGTAAGAAAATGGTCCAGTTTCATTCTTTTGAATGTTGTCCAGTTTTCTCAATACCATTTGTTGAAGAGATTGTCTTTTTCCCATTGGATATTCTTTCCTGCTTTGTTGAAGATTAGTTGGCCATATGTTTGTGGGTCCATTTCTGGGTTTTCTATTCTGTTCCACTGATCTATGTGTCTGTTTTCATGCCAGTGCCAAACTGTTTTGATCACTACAGTTTTGTTATGATGCCTACATCTTTGCTTTTCTTTTTCAAGGTTGGTTTGGCTATTTGGGGTCTTTTGTGGTTGCATATGAATTACAGGATTGGTTGTTCTAGATCTGTGAAAAATGCTGTTAATATTTTGATAGGGATTGCATTAAATGTGTAGACTGCTTTGGGTGGTGTAGACATTTTAACAACATTTGTTCTTCCAATCCATGACCATGGAATATCTTTCCATTTTTTTTTTGTTGTTGTTGTTGTTGTTGTTGTTGTTGCCTTTAATTTCTTTCATCTGTGTTTTACAGTTTTCAGAGTACAGGTCTTTCCACTCTTTGGTTAGGTTTATTCCTAGGTATAAAATGATTTTTGGTGCAATTGTAAATAGGATTGATTCCTTGATTTCCCCTTCTGCTGCCTCAGTATTAGTGTATAAATGTAACAGATTTCTGTACATTGCTTTGTATCCTGTGACTTTACTGCATTCATTTATCAATTCTAATAGTTTCTTGGTGGAGTATTTTGGGTTTTCTCCATATATATATGTAGTGTCATGTCATGTGCAAATAGTGAAAATCTTAACTTCTTTACTGATTTAGATGCCTTTTATTTCTTTTTTTAATCTTTAGGTCTTTATTTTTTGTACTTTTTTATTGAGGCATAACTGACATACATTTTATTAGTTTCAGCAGTACAACATAATGATTATATAACTGTATATATTATGAAATGATCACCACAATATCTAGGTAACATCATCATCACATATAGTTACAGAATTTCTTTTCTTGTGATGAGAACTTTTAAGACACACTCTCAGCAACTTTCCAATATGCAATACAATATTATTAACTATAGTCACCATGTTGTACATTATATCTCCATGACATTTATTTTATAAATGGAAGTTTTGACTCCCTTTACCTATTCTTCCTACTCTTCACCCTCTGCCTCTGGCAACCATCAATCTATTATCTGTATCTATGATCTCATGTTTTGTTGTTTTGTTGTTTTTTATATTCCACATTTGAGATCATGTAGTATTTGTCTTTCTCTGACTTACTTCACCTAGCATAATGCCCTTAAGGTCCATCCATGTTGTTGCAAAAGGCAAGATGTTATCCCTTTTTATGCCTGCATAATATATATACATATATATATATAAAATCACAATTTCTTTTGTTCTTTTTTAAATGAAATAATTAATTTTCTTCATGTAAGTTGTTTTCTTTCTTTAACTTATTTTTAAATAGTTAACATACAGTGCAATAATGGCTTTAGGAGTAGAATTCAGTGATTTGTTATTTACCTACAACACCCAGTGCTCATCACAACAAGTGCCCTCCTAAATACCCCTCACCCATCTAGCCCGTCCCCCACCCACCTCCCTCCATCAACCCTCAGTTTGTTCTCTATCATTAAGAAATCTCTTGAGGTTTGTTTCCTTTTATTTCTTTTTATTGTCTGATTGCTCTGTCTAGGACTTCTAGTACTATGTTGAATAAATGTGGTGAGAATTATCTTGTTCCTGCTGGTCATAATATTTTATTAAATATTTTGGGTATTTTAGCTCAGTTTAGGTCCTTTATGTACTTTTCAAATAAAATTTAAATATATTTTTATTTTTATTATTTATATCTAAAATACAGTTAAATTAAATTATCAATAATTATTTCTTAATACTCTTCAACAAATAAAATTAATTGAGGAGGACTATTTAATAATATTATCCTTCCAGAATGTATCATCTCAACATATGGATACTATATTTTGTTTTGTGCCTAATTAACTTTCTGTCCTCACAGCAATATAGTTTTAATGAATTCTATCATTTTAAAAGTGAGAAACAATTATATTCTGTCTTTCCGCTAAGTGGAAGAGTAGACTAAGTAACTCTTCTAACCCTAGAATGAAAGGCTGCTGAATATAATATGTATGAAAATATGTAAACACAGTTACATATATATTTTATTTAAATTGATACACTGTCTTTATCCCTCAACTTAATTATATATATACCCTATAGTTAAGAATGATTGTTCTGAGTTGTATTTTTTGACCCAGCTACAGCCAAAAGGCCTTAGAAGTAATCTGCTAATGCTGAGAGGAACAGAAGACCCTAATCTGTTTTATCCTGAAGATACTTTGACAAGATTTTGTTGATACAATGGGAAAGAAGAGGAAAAAAAGAGGAAATAGGAATTCCATTTTAATAGCCATAAAGCAAATTCTATGGTGTGTAACTATTTGCTAAATGAAGGGGAAAGTTGCATGGTAAATACAAAGATGATGATTCTATGGCACTATTTGGCTTTGCTTTGTTTATTAGATGCATTTCTAATAGATTATTAGATTATTAGAAGAATAGAAGATTACTGACAATGGGAATTTATGTGTAATACTTTAAACAAAAGTCACATTCATCTATAATGTTCTTAGTAAAATGTTAAAGTTTTCTTTCTGTGCATTTTACAGGTTTAGCAATGTTTTTTTAACTTTTTGTTTTACAATAATTATAGTTTCATAAAAATATGTATAGTGAAGTCTCATACACCCTTTACTCGGCCTCCTCAGTATTAACTATTTGCATAACTATGGTACAAATTCAAACGCAGAAAAATGACATTGGTAAAATCCACTGGGCATGTTGTGTGTATGTAGCTCTATGAACTTATCATATATGTAGCTTAATGTAACTACCACCACAAAAGATATGTAACTGTATTATCATCAAAGCTCTCTCCTGCTCTTGATAGCCATATCCCTCTCTCCCAAATCCCAGTTCTGGCTACCACTTATCTATTCCTCATGTCTATAATTATGTTATTTGAAGAATGTTATATAAGTGAATCACACAGTATGCATCCTTTTGAGATTGGCTTAAAGTTCATCTAAGCTATGTGTACCAATAATTTGTTCCTTTTTGTTGCTGAGTAGTATTTCAACACTTTCAATATACTTCTATTTTAAATATCACCATCTGCTGCCTTTAATGTACCCCCATGTCCAAAATTCATATGTTGAAATTCTAACCTCAGTACCTCAGAACATAACTGTATTTGGAGACAGGGCCTTCAAAGTAGTAATGAAGGTAAAATGAAGACAGGCTTCAGAATGAAATCAACCTTGCTGACACCTTATTCTTGGACTTCTAAACTCTAGAACTATAAGAAAATAAATTTCTGTTGTTTAAGCCACATAGTCTATGGAATTTGTTAAAGCAGAGCTAGCCAACAAATACAATGTGTAAGAATAGTTTTATCTTTCTTTACAAATTGTCTCATATATATATGCTCATATATAACAATACTTTCTGCTATGAGACAATTCTTTGTGTGTCCACATAATTTATGAATGCTTTTCAAAGGGAGTTTTTAAAATCTCTGATGCTTTTACTCTGTCATGTACTGCAATAAATCATGTTTATGAGGGAGTTAAAGAAAATACACACTTATAAAAATCATAGGGGTATTCCTGCCTAACTATGTTGCAGTAAAAATCTATAGTGTTATGATGGGGGCATTTAACTGAAAGCAATTGGAGTTTTAAAAAAAGACAATGTAACTACTTTTTTACAAATGGTACCTAAAAACAGCATTTGGATTCATTTCTGGATATTTTTTTTGCTCTTTTCAGAGTGGATAATAGTTAAACATGTTAGCTGTGATGTTTTTACAACATAGATATGCATTATAATTAATATTAATTCTTACTATTTGCTTTATTTGATATGGAAAAGAAATGGCACCATAAGTGGAATAACTAAATTTCAATTCACTTAGCAACATTTTTTTTATCTGATGTTTGTTGGTAAGTTAATATGGACTTGCTCATTAAGATGTATTTGTATAGGATTATATCAAAAGCAATGCATAAACATTAGAGAGAAGCCTTATATCTAATTAACCTTACTAATAAGTTACTAAATAACCTTACTAATAAAAAAATATCTTTCTGGACCTTAGGAAGCAGTATGAACAACAACCAGAAAATCACTTCTTTGGCATATAGAGTATACAACCGCACCTCAGTGAATATAATTCCACCAGGGATATTATGCATCGAAAAGGAATTATGGGTTTGTTTAGAGAGAACAGCAGTGGAACTTACCATCTTGATCCGTGGTCACTGTAATAGCTGTGAATGGCTTGGGAGAAAAACTCAACTCAGAAACTCCATTCATGGCTTCTATTTCAAAGGTGTAATTCACGTGAGACACAAAGTCAAGTACTATCACGGAATTGTTGATGAGGCCAGAATGTCTTGGGATGAAGCGGAGTCCTCCACCACAGTCCTCACACTGGCTGGTATCTAAGCCACATTTCTTACAGATTACACTGTATGTGAGATCTTTTCTCCCTCCTGTGTCACTTGGTGGGCTCCATTCCAAAATAAGGGCTGTTTCATTGATGTTAAAAGCCACATTCCTAGGAGCTGAAGGTGGCCCTAGAGAAAAGCAATTAAAAAACAAATGTACATGTGTAGGACAATGAATGAGAGGGTGCTACCTTGAAAACTTAATCAATAAACATTTGTCTTTTATATTAGTTTGAGCTCTTTCTTCTAATGGGAACCATAAAGAAATATGGTGAAAAACATCTGATTGAGTCTAGTAAGAAAGGAATCTTAGGGGTGAAGATGGTCTATATCTTAACTTTTTGATATATGAATATGAGTATTTAATATCAAAGCCAAAGATCTCCAAAATATATGGTAATTATACTTTGAAAATTTGTTTACTGAAATATATAATAAGCAAACATTATTTAAATTATGTGATGATTTTAATTACATCTTAATAATTATATCACCATTTTCAAAGTTTGAAAAATAATAACATACATATACAAAACATACTGTCTTCAGTCTTTCAGTCTTCATACTATACTCAGTATATAGATAAAACTCCCACTTATCACCTTTGACAATCCCTAAGGGTCTATTTCTTGTAGGTTGAGAAAAAAATTATAGGTTTTAGGTAGACAGAGTTTGGAAGAAGAGGAAGAGAAAGAGAAGCTGGAAGCAGCAGAAAGGCTTTTACTAAGGCCTTGCCAATTTCATAGAATAAAAGTATTATATGGATGGGATAAAGGAGGGTATACATAAGATATGGTGATTAGACTCTTTTATCTCTATTTTTCCATATGGATCACACTGCATAGAGTACTTCATATCCTTTAACAACTCCAGTCTTTTCTTAAAATTGTGTCAATAAACTTTTACACTTATGTGAGTACTTCAAACCTCAGTTTGGTATTATTCATTGTACAAACATTAACCAATGGTCTGTTCAGTGTCAGGCACCACACTATATGTGAAATAATACAGAATCCTTTATCTAAGAGACTATGCTTTTTATAAATACTTTAAAAATAATTCATTGAATAAGTAACTAATGAAATAACATTCCTGCCATTCTTTAGAAAAAAATTAGCTTAAAGGAAATCTAAAACAATTCCTCAAATTTATGCTATCTAGAAAATTTGCTTAGATGATGGGAGGGAATTATCTACAACATTCTTTCCACAGGAAGAGATTAAAGTTTTGGGATAGGCTCCTTTTGGATTTCAAGATACAGTGATTACTCATGAAATAAATATTTTTAAGTGACTACTATGTGTCCTAGACACTCTGCTAGATCTTGGACTTACAGTGTGAATGTAATAGACATAATTATGATTTTGTTATTTACATTTTAGTTGAATGGCAGATAAACACACATATAAACAATAATAAAATTCAAGTTATAATAAGTGCAATTGCAAAATCAAAAGGAAAGGAGCTGAAATACATATTATCACGAGAACTAATCTGGAGAAACATTCTGAGAAACCCTCATGGACTTAGTGAGGAAGATGTCAGAGGAGTGTGAATACTAAGGGTAGAAGGTTCTTTAGTCAAGAAAGATCTTAAAATAGTCATGGAACTGGAAGATTCCAGTGTGGCTAGAATGCAAAAGGAAAAAGCAAGAAGTGAGGGTTTTTTTTTTTTTTTTAAGTTTACTTTTGGTTTTGCTTTTTGTTTGTTTTTGTGTGTGTGTATGTTTTTAAGAGGGAGAGAGAACCAGTGGGGGAGGGGCAGAGGGAGAAGGGATAGAGGATCCAAAGCAGGCTCTGTGCTGACAGCAGACAGCCTGACGTGGGGCTTGAACTCATGAACCATAAGATCATGATCTGAGCCAAAATCAGATGCTTAACTGACTGAGACACCCAGTAGACCCAAGAAGTGAGTTTAAAGGAAGAAGAAAGGGTTGGATAACACAAAACTTCTAGGGTCATTAGAATGAGTCTGGACATTTTTCTATGTACAACAGAAACAGACTTACAGATTTAACATATGGAGGTAATGTGTTTTAAAAAAAAACATTGCAGTTGCAGTGTAGGGAATAGTCTTAATAAGCATAGGGAACTTATTAGTAAGATCTGTCATACAGTGTTACAGTAGCATAACATTACTCATAAATGTGCATGACTATGTATTGGGTTTGAGATATTAAGAATTGTTATTTTATATTTTCCTTTTTGTTTTTGTTGGATCCTGATAAAAGCAACCTGATGGGTAGGGGCCTCAGCCATCTGTTTGTATATCACCTAAAGTCTGACCTAGAAATGGGGTGGTTAGCTTTTCTAAAAGGTTTCTGCATACTTTGCTTTATGCCATTTCATGTTCCAGAAAGTTGCAGAAACGTCTGTCTTCAGAAAGTAAAATATGGAAGGCATTACAAACTACAGCAAAGGGACACATGTTGCTTTTTGCCTCCAACCTAGACTTAGGCCTGGGAGATAAAGATTCATTATCATTATCATAAAAAGGTCTTCCTACAGAATGACATATTCATATTGTTGCTCTTTTCTCTTATTTATAATGGAAAACATGAATTATTATTCACTTATATTTTCATGAATAGGAAGAATATTATCAATTATGTTATGGGTGTCTGCAAGTATATAACTGTCCGCCTGGAGATACTTTTAAAAAAAGGCAGACACCCTTCTTACTCAAGGGCCCTCATACCAATTTGCATGACGATTAAATAGCTTTTTAATTGCTGTTAAATTATGCCAGCTAAACTGTGATTTCATGCAAATATTAAGCTGTAATGACATGCAGTGAATCATTTACTAAGATTTAAAACTTGGAACAAAGAGAGACAATTAATTCTAATCCTCAGATTCAAGCAAATTATCTGTCACTGGGCTTTTATGAATGTGGCCTGATTGCTTTGTTATCATTTATAAATTATACAAAGATTATGTGACATTGGAAAAAAAAACCTGGTGCAATAACCCTTTTGGAGACATCTGTATAGAAAACTCTCAGGGATTTCCTTATGTTGATTTTTTTTCTTTAAAGGAAACAAGTAATTCACATAGAAGAAGAGACTTCACCCTCCAGATTGACTTCATAAGAGAAGGACAATTATTCTGATTTGCAACTAGCTGTTTTTCAAGTCCATCGTATATTAAACCTTACAATAAAACTACAATTTTACTTCTACTAGTGTATCTAGCAAGTATACTTTTAATCTTTTGCTTCAGTTTGCGTTCCCCTGTGACACGTTTAAAGAATAAAGGAATGTTATTTTAATAGCAACTTATGAAACAGCCTGGTGGCAGTACGATCTATTCCCAGAAAAGCATCTGAGTCTACAGCCCCCATCTTCCTCTCAGTAGCAAAGGCCAGGTGGGCTATGATTTTTGTTTTATTTAATTTTATGTAAAAAAATTTAAAAATAGAACTGTATTTCCCAAAATATATCCTTTCAATATTTCTAGCCCCATGAGATGTCACACAAAAAATGAGCTTAGTTCTCAAATTAAGACTCCTCTGGTAGACTGATACTGAAACGAAAAATAATACAATTTGCTTTGCTTTGTTGAATCCAACATTTCTAAACATTTATTCATAGAACCTTATTTTCCAAGAAGCATCTACAGGAATACTAGCATTCTGCAGAACACTCTTAAAGGCTGACACTGAAGGACAGCAAACTTAAGGATCATATTTCAGTTACTACATCAATTGCTATAGATTTAGACACGATGATTATAATTGTAGAAATACAGTAACTCACAGATAAACATGGATCTTTTTCAAACTGACTCAAGACTAATTAGTCATCTACGATATAGCTAGTTGTGTTTGCAGATGCATTTTCTAACCTTAAGAACAATGAAAATTTGATCCAAATAACTGAGAGTATCAAGTTATGGAAGCCTATTGTTTACTAAACTATATTTTATGAGTTAAGTTACTCCTTGGCAATAATTTAAATGTGTTTGTTAATTTTATGACTATCATGAATATAGTAGTATATGTCTCCAGAGGCAAGGGAAACAAAAGCAAACGGGACTATTGGGACTCCATAAAGATAAAAAGCTCCTACACAGTGAAGGAAACAATCAACAAAACTAAGAAGCAACCTATGGAATGGGGGAAGATATTTTCAAATGACATATATGATAAAGGGTTACTATCCAAAATCTATAAAGAATTCATCAAACTCAACACCCAAAAAACAAATAATCCAGTGAAGAAATGGGAAGAAGACATGAATAGACACTTTTCCAAAGAAGGCGTTCAATGGCTAACAGATACATGAGAAGATGCTCAATATCACTCATCATCAGGGAAATACAAACCAAAACTACAATGAAATGTCACCTCACACCTGTTAGAATGGCTAAAATTAACACAGGAAGTAAGTGTTGGCAAGGATGTGGAAAAAGGGAACCAACCCTCTTACATTATATTGGTGGGAATGCAAACTGGTGCAGCCACCCTATAATTTAATATGGAGGTTCCTCAAAAAGTTAAAAATAGAACTACCCTACAAACCAGAAACTACACTACTAGGTATTTATCCAAAGGATACAAAAATACTGATTCAAAGGGACACATGCACCCCAATGTTTATAGCAGGAGTATCAACACTAGCCAAATTCTGGAAAGAGCCCAAATGTCCACTGACTGTGGAATGCATGAAGATATATATATATATATATATATATATATATATATATATATATGTATACATATATGTATATACGTATATATATATACGTATATATATGTATACGTATATACATATTTATATACACACACATAAATATACACACACATATATAAATACATAAATATAGATAGATATAGATATAATAAATATATATCACATATATATACTCACACATACACAATGAAATATTACTCAGCCATCAAAAAGAATAAAATCTTGCAATTTGCAATGATTAGGATGGAGCTAGAGCATATTATGCTAAGTGAAATAAGTCAGTCAGAGAAAGACAAATATATGATTTCACTCATATGTGGAATTTAGGAAACAAAACAGATGACTGGGGGGAAAAAGAGACAGAAAAATCATAAAACAGACTCTTAACTATAGAGAACAAGCTGAGGGTTTCTGGGGGGTGGGGTGGGAGGATGGGTTAAATGGATATTAAGGAGGGCACTTGCTGTGATGAGCACCGGGTATTGTATGTGTACAAAATTCTACTATTGAAACTAATATTACACTGTATGTTAACTAACTAGAATTTGAATAAAAAGTAAAATAGGGGCACCTAGGTGGCTCAGTCGGTTGAGCATCTGACTTCAGCTCAGGTCATGATCTTGTGGTCCATGAGTTCGAACCCCTCATTAGGCTCTGTGCTGACAGCTCAGATTTCGGAGCCTGCTTGGGATTCTATGTCTCCTTCTCTCTCTGCCCCTCATCTGCTCACACTCTGTCTCTCTCTCTCTCTCTCTCTCTCTCTCTCTCTCTCTCTCTCTCTCT
>NW_024412403.1:45847685-45944008 GCF_014898765.1 Herpailurus yagouaroundi | reverse complement strand
TCTCTCTCTCTCTCTCTCTCTCTCTCTCTCTCTCTCTCTCTCTCTCTGTAACATAAATAAACATCAAAAAAATGCATATAATAGTACAGTCACCTAATAAATGGGAATTTCTTTATATCTATGAGTTTACAAAGGAGAGAAAAATTGTTCTATGTTAATCTATGCCAAAAGGAACATTTAAAAAATATATTGAACCATCTAGAGATGTCTAGGTAAATAATTTTGCAAATGAGTAAACTGTAAAATATACTAAAGAAAGATAAACACATAGGAATAGTTCATATGAAAAAGTACATTTCTGTATTTTAATAATGTACTACAATATAGGTTGCCAGATTTGCATATGGACATAATTTAAAACTCTAAAAGCCATCTTACTCTTTGAATTATTGCTCTTAACTTTTATCTATAGCCATATTATTAATCTAATGTCCTTCCTATATGATCTTTGGAAAATGTATTTAATAAGTATATCTGTAAACAGAATTCTGTATTTTCCTACTCTAAGCCACTTGTGCTTAGTTTTGTGCTCTAAGTTTTGTTCACAAAATGTTTGTATATTTGGAAATAAATGGTAAGTAATCACAAACATGGAGCTTCAACCTCATTGGAGGGAAGATAAATCAATTTAGTCAGATAAAGCAATGAGGCCCAGGAAAGTACTATAATTATGTCAAGGTCATACAGTGTACTAATGGTAGGATGATCCCTAGGTCTTTTTATACTTAGATTTTTTTAACTCTACTACATGTATTCATCCTATACGTAAAAAACACATGTGATATTGGGGCACCTGGGTGGTGCAGTCGGTTAAGCGTCCGACTTCAGCCAGGTCACGATCTCGCGGTCCGTGAGTTCGAGCCCCACGTCGGGCTCTGGGCTGATGGCTCAGAGCCTGGAGCCTGTTTCCGATTCTGTGTCTCCCTCTCTCTCTGCCCCTCCCCCGTTCATGCTCTGTCTCTCTCTGTCCCAAAAATAAATAAACGTTGAAAAAAACACATGTGATATTAAAAGTATCTTATAGTGCTTTGCTTAGAGAGTATTGTCATATACAAATTTTCAAAACATACAAATTAGAAATCTATTGCATTCTGATGGCAGGTTCTTGAATAATGTTATCTTATAGCATTTTTTAAATGTTTTTATTTATTTCTGAAGGAGAGAGAGAGAGCATGAGCAGGGGAGGAGAAGAGAGAGGGAGACACAGAATTCGAAGCAGGCTCCAGGCTCTAAGCTGCCAGCACAGAGCCTGATGTGGGGCTCGAACCCACAAACTGTGAGATCATGACCTGAGCCGAAGCCACATGCTCAACTGACTGAGCCACCCAGGTGCCCCGATCTTAAAGCATTTTAAAACAATTTTATATACAGAAGAGCAATTGAAAATTAAAATTTTAAGATAAATATTGCTCAAAATACAGCAGCGAGTACACTTCAAATTCTTTGTATTTCACGTATTTTCATTTTCTTCAATATGTTTGCAACTACTTCAGTAACGAAATCGACGTTCAAAATTAACACTTGCTATCCATTGAGGCACCTGGGTAGGTCAGTTGGCTGAACAGTTGACTCTTGATTTCGGTTCAGGTCATGATCTCACAGTCATGGGATCAAGCCCTGCATCAGGCTCTGTGCTGAGTGTGGAGTCTGCTTAGGATTCTCTCTCTCTCCTTCTCTCTCTGCCCCTCTCCCATGCACATTCTCTCTCTCTCTCTCTCTCTCTCTCTCTCTCTCTCTCTCTCAAAATAAATAAACTTACCAAAAAGAGAGAAAAAAAGACTTGCTATCCATTAACATTTTCATAGTACTGTGAATGGTGACTTAGATAATTCTTTTTAGATTCTCCATTACTTCTAAAACTCACAATTAAAGGAAACAAATGACAAAAATCTTATCGGCCAAATACCACTCACTTCCATAATAAAAGCTAAACTTCTCAACCTTGTCACCACGTGTCTTCATAACCACGTCTCTTGCTCCCTTTTGCTGCATGTCAATGCTTTTGTACATGCTGTTCCTTTATGTCCTTTGTTCTGTGGAAGATTCCTACTCATCCTTCAGTTTCCAATTTAGGTGTTACCCACTTGTGGCATTTTCCTGTTGGTGCTGAGGCAGAAATGAGCACTTTTATACTTTTATAGGTATGAATTTTTAAAATATAGCCAGCATCTTGAGCACTCATTTTGTTCTAAGATGTGTACTTCTTACTTCACATGATTTCATTCATCTCACAATAAACCCAAAAGGTAGTTATTCATCACCATTTATAGAAGATGTGACTAACACTTAACAAGGGTACATATTGCACTGAAATATTTGTATTACTGTGCACAAGTTTATCCTGGTCCAGCCTGATCCAAAAGCAGCATGTGCTTTTACTAAGGGGACAAATAGAATGCATGGCATTATGCAATCCTCCAATAATTATTTTTCAAATAGTGCAAATTTTGACAAATATTGGAGAATAGGAAGTTTGAGGTTATGATCTTTCCAAGATCCTGGTGTTATTGGTGAAGGACAGACTCATATAACTTGAAAATAAAGAAGTGGAAGGAAAGGACTATGTTACAGTAACTGAGATTAACTAACAAAGACCCATAAACAAAAAGGGCAGTCACCCATGTCTCTATCCATTGGGAAGGAACTTACAACTTCTCAAATTTTAAATTTGTTAAGAACTTTTAAATTCCTTAAAACACTTAAGAATTTGAAAAGTAAAAACTTGTGGCCCCAAATTTCTATGCTATAGAGCACAGATATAATTTTACCTGGGAAAAATTCCAAGAAATGGTTATCAGCCACCCTTATCAATTCAGAAAAACAAAAAAGGAAACCCATAGAATAACTAATTGTATGAATCACAGAAATGTATTATTGCTGTACAGGTCAAGAGTTAAATGGCAAAACCACATGTATGATAAAAGCACACTAAAATACAAATGAAATAATGAGAAGGCTGGCTTTGTGTCTTCTGAGTAAAATAGCATCCAGTTCCCTAATACCATAAAAAAAATTATGCACACCTACATGTAGCCTTTTCTGTGTTTGAGTCAATTATTTTTAATTAAACACTCATTACAAATAGAAAAGAGAAATATGAAAAGACTAAGTACAGTCATAACTTGGGAGGGAAGATAAAACAATAAATGAATAGATTAAAGCAAATTAATAACCTTTCTCAAAATGCATAACACTGTGAAGATAATAATGAATGCTCCTTTTCCAATTATGGATGCTTCTTGGTAACTGGTTTGTTTTGTACAAGTAGATGATACTGAATGGTACAATATTTTCTGGATTCCAACTGTTAGAGGCCTGAGAGCAAGTGGTAACTCAATTCTCCAGCATCAGCAGAATGACCACTTAATATCTCTTTCTATGGAACCTCTCCCAGGTGATTTGGTAAAAGAACCTCCACAGAAATAAAGATTAAATTATCTGCATTTAGGAAACTCTATGAAGCTCAAAAGATATCCTACATCAGTGATCAGTACTGGGGAAACTGGGATTCATTGCATACAGGTATTTATTCCATAATGTAAGGATCATTTTAATTATAAAAATATACCATTGCAATACATTGAGTGAATTAGAGCTATTTTCTATAGTAAGACAAGAATATAACATAGCCTTCTAGAAGTAAGAAAATCCACCTTTGCAACTTCTCCCATTCTAGTGTCTGCAAGTTGTGCTTCCTACATTGTGCTTACAATGAGCCACCTGAACAATTAGTTGCACTTTTGTATTTCACTTGTGAGGTGGAAAAGCAAGGAACCAGAATCGTTTTCTCCATGCAAAACATGCTTAGGAAAAAGAGAAGAAGAAAACTGAAAGATATGGGAAAAATAAAGAGAAAGCAAGCACAGTGGGGGTCCCTGGGTGCGAAATCCTGTACCCACCCAGAAGTAGGGGACATGAGTCGGGCAGCACAAATGAAGAACACCTGTTGCATCTCAACACACTACTTGTTCTACTCAAAATAAGAATGAGAGATAATTACTTAAAAAAAATTTTTTTTAATGTTTATTTATTTTTGAGAGAGAGGGAGCTTGAACAGGGGAGAGGCAAAGAGAGACACACACACACACACACACACACACACACACACACACACACACACAGAATCTGAAGCAGGCTCCAGGATCTGAACTGTCAGCACAGAGCCCGATGCAGGGCTGGAACTCACAAACTGTGAGATCATGACCTGAGCCGAAGTCAGATGCTTAACCAACTGAGCCACCCTGGCGCACCGAGAGATAATTACTTTTTAAAGTTGCAGATTGGGGCGCCTGGGTGGCGCAGTCGGTTAAGCGTCCGACTTCAGCCAGGTCACGATCTCGCGGTCCGTGAGTTCGAGCCCCGCGTCAGGCTCTGGGTTGATGGCTCGGAGCCTGGAGCCTGTTTCCGATTCTGTGTCTTCCTCTCTCTCTGCCCCTCCCCCGTTCATGCTCTGTCTCTCTCTGTCCCAAAAATAAATAAACGTTGAAAAAAAAATTAAAAAAAAAATAAAGTTGCAGATTATTCCAGCAATAAAGAAGCGATTTTACAATATTAGCCTTATAGAAAAAGTAAATTCAACTTTTGTAAGTTTATGTCAATCCTCATCACTGTATGTCAAATACAAAGACACAAAACCATGGAGTTTGCCTTTATATTAAGAATGAAGTTTGAAAAAACTGTGTTTACTCCTAAGATACTTGATTCATATTTAGAAGATGAAAAAAACAGAGAAATCCTTAATGATGTCCATTAGAATTACATATATATATATATATATGTTTTACATTTTATGTTTTGAACCTTTCTAAGTGGGTAACACAAATGTTTGCTGAATGTGTTAATCTTCCAGCATCTGTTTGGAAGCTTTTAAAAAATCCTATTGATTTAAACACAAGAGAAACAGCAAAGTAAAAATGCTATGACAGTGTAATTAAATTTTGTCTAACTTTTCATGCAACCATGTATTAGACCCTCACTTCATTTCTCTTGACCCCTTCATGCTCTCTGCCTTTCCTGCTGGACAAGTACTTTCTTGGTAATTCTTATTTTCCTTTGTGTCTTTAACCTCAGTGAGTACTTTTCCCTTCTGGCCTAGAAAAGCCTTAGATGGTTATTTTGATAACAGATTTCTTGGCAGGCAGCTGCGTCTCCTGTGCTCTCAACTGCTCTCAAGGCAGCCCTAATTGACCAAGATCTGACATGAAGAAGTGTCCTCCACAGTTCATCCTTCAAAGTACAGAATATACATTAATTAGTCACCTGGGAAATAAAGTTAAGGGTTTATGAAGTAGATTAAAAATTCAGAGAAAACATTTTGGTATTTAATTTTAAATTTCTTATTCACAATTTCTTTTATGTATTTTGTAGTTCAAGCAAAAACGACATAAGGAGTTTTTAAAAATCAAGAAGGCCTAAGCTTGCAAGTATGTTGCTGATATAACTGGTTAGTAGGGCTGTTTGAGAGATCCTAATATAGTTAAAATTAGAGAGGCAGAGGAGCACCTGGGTGGCTCAGTCTGTTAAGCTTCTGACTTCAGCTCAGGTCATGATCTCGTGGTTCGGCTAGTGAGTTTGAACCCTGCGTTGGGCTCTGTGCTGACAAGTCAGAGCCTGGAGCCTGCTTCAGATTCTGTGTCTCCCTCTCTCTCTGCCCTTCCCCTGCTTGTGCTCACGTGCTCTCTCTCTCTCTCTCTCTCTTGCAAGAATAAATAAACATTAAAAAAAAAAATAGAGATGGAGAAAAACAGGCCAGGGCAGGATTTTTAATGTCCTTGGATTGACTTACAATTTGGCAAATGGAGGTTGGGCTTTGAAAGACCATAGGAGGAAGTGGTAATACAATCAAGGTTTATTTTTGTTTCTAATAGTTTGGAATATTTGGAGGTATAGAAGGCTAAAGGAAGGGGACTAGCCAGGATATTATTAAATTATCTCAAGGGTGAGTTGAAGCCCTCAACTA
Organism: Herpailurus yagouaroundi; assembly: GCF_014898765.1. Taxonomy (NCBI): domain Eukaryota; kingdom Metazoa; phylum Chordata; class Mammalia; order Carnivora; family Felidae; genus Herpailurus; species Herpailurus yagouaroundi. The sequence continues at coordinate 45,938,049 of NW_024412403.1, read as the reverse complement.
AAAGGATAGGGCCAGGAACTAACAGGAAGGAATGGACTGAAGAAATGCTAAGAGGCAGAACTGATAGTACTTGTGTCTACAATATTGATAGGACATATTAAAGTCTGGGCAAGAATTATGATTCCAAGCTTTCTGGTTTAGATGCATGGACAGATGAGGATTCCCCAGGACAAGGACATAAAGCTGGGGTGGATGAGAAGGCTGAGAGACAAAGCAGTCAACTGACTTTTGCAGGTTGAGCTTGAAATTATTAGTCTACTCCTTCAACAAACAAATGAATTCTAAATAAATTTTAGAACCTAGTGCCTAGTGCCTACATACTATTATTAGTGCTGAAGAACAGGAGAGAAAGAACATCCATGATCTCATGGGTCTTACAGTCTAGCGGGGCTAGAACAACAATAAACAAAGAAGGAAATGCACAAATAAATCAGAAATTTCAAAGACTGTTATAATCCATAAAAAATAAAAAGTCACAGGGGAGCCTGGGTGGCTCAGTTGGTTAAGCATCTGACTCTTGATTTTGGCTCAGGTCATGATCTCGTGGTTCATAAGTTCAAGCCCCACATCGAGCTCTGGGCTGATGGTACAGAATCTGCTTGGGATTCTCCTTCTCCCTCTCTTTCTGTCCCTCCCACATGCTTTCTCTCTCTCTCTCTCTCTCTCTCTCCTCTCTCTCTCTCTCACACACACACACATAAAAAAAATAATTTTTTTTAATCTTAAAAAAAAAGTGACATTAAAAAGAGTACTGGGAGGAATTCTATTTTTGAACGGTTGGTCAGGAAGTGCTTGTCCTAAGAGCTGGTATTTGAGCCTGAATGGCAAAAAGAAAACAGCCATAAGAAGACTTTGAGGGAGAGTATTTCAAGTAAAAGAAACTGCTGGCACCAAGGATGAGAACAAGCTCAGAATCTTGGACCATGAGATCAATAACCAAAGGGAATATGGTATTATGTAAGGTCAGACATTTGGGCAGGTTTCTATAGGACATATAGGTTGTCAAATCCCACAATTAGTTCGCTAGACAACTTTGGACTTAGGAGAAAAGACTAGGATATGAATAAAAATATGGGCACCATCCATTTAAAGGTAGTATTTGAAGTCATGAGAATGAGCACATTGAAAAGATAAGAAAGCAAATAAAGGAACATGAGGAAAATTAATATTTAACAGGTAAGGAAAAGAAGAGAAACTATCAATGGTGACAAATACAATGGTGAGAAAATTAGAAGGGTGAACAGGTCCTAGAATGAAAGGAAACAGAGAGTTTCAAACAACAGAGTTAAATACCATGAATAGCAGGACAAAAACATTACTTAAACAAAATGGCAAAGATAATTGGTGAATTTTTCTTACATATTTTACGTGAAGTGGTAGGGAAAAAATCTAATTGCTCTCCTAGAGTGAAGAGCAAAAATCTTAATACAGTAGAGTAAAAAGCAAATAAAAAATGGAGAAGTAATGATAGCCAATAAAGCCTGCTTTAACAAGATTATATTTTTTGTGGAGAAAAAATTTTAGACTTGGAGTATTCTTTTAATGATAGAAATTCAAATATAGGTTGTGAGGAAGGAGTTAGTGGAAACTAAATGGCAAAGAAGGAAACTACAATAGCCATGTCCAATAGGTTGAGGATCAGGTCACTCTTCTGCCCACCACCATTGGAAGAATTAACTTTGAATATAAGGCATCATTTTTTTTCATTGTAACCACTTGTTTATGGGGACACCACTTCAAAGAAGATAGATGGATGATGAAAAGCATATGCAAAGGCACTCCACATTACATGTCAACAGGGAAAAAATACAAATTAAAACAACAATGAGATTCTACTAGACACCTATTAGAAATGGTCAAAGTCCAGAATACTGACATCACCAAATGATGGCAAGGATGTGGAGCATCAGGAACTCTCATTCTTTATTGGTAGGACACAAAATGGTAGTTTGGAAGTTTCTTAACAAAATTAAACATACTCCTACCATATAACCCAGCAATCACACTCCTTAGTATCTACCCTAAAGTGAAAACTTATGTCCACACAAAAACCTCCACATGCACATTTACAGCAGCTTATTCATAACTGTCAAAACTGGGAAGCAACCAAGTTGTCCTGCAGGAAGTAAATAAGTAAGTAAACTATGTCACATCCAGACAATGGAATATTATTCAGCACTAAAAAGAAATGAGCTATCTGGCCATGGAAGACATAGAGGAATCTTAAATGCATATTACTAAGTGAAAGAAGCCATACTGTATGATTCCAACTATATGACATTCTGGAAAAGGCAAAAGGTATGGAGACAGTAAAAAGATAAGTGGTATCCAGAAGTTAGGGGGTAGAAGGTATGGATAGGTGGGGCACGGAGGTGTTTTAGGGCATTGAAAATAGTCTGTAAGATACTTCAATGATGGATACATGCCCTTACACATTTTACAAACCCATGGAATGTATGACACCAAGAGTGAACTCTAATGTAAACTGTAGACTTTACGTGATTAGGATATGTCAATGTAGGTTCATCAATTGTAGAAATGTACCATTTTGGTAGAAGATGCTGATAATAGGGAATGCTATGCATATTTAGGAGCAGGGAAATTTATGGGAAATTTCTACATTTTCTCTTAGTTTTGTTGTGAATCTCAAACTGCTCTAAAAGAATAAAATCTTAATACAACTTTTTATGTGAATAAATCTTACATATGATGTGTCTCAAGATTATGAAATAAAAAGATACCTATCTCTACATTGAAAATGCAAATAAATCATAAAAACTCTTAATGGTGAAATTACATTTTTAAGGGTTGCTGTTACAGTTTTGATGATGGCACTAAGGAGCAGTGGAAGACTTCTTACAGTCCTTAAAATCATATCAATTATATGATCACATACTATACCTATATATAAAATCTTTCCCTAGTAGGCCATTTACTAGCCAAATGTCCTGGTTTATCATTTCCAACATTTCAGTCCTTCACTTTCTTTTAAACTCATACATTTAAAATCTCTATGCCTCTGATACTAAGGGAAAATATGCCTCCTTTTAAATCCCTAAAAAATTCTCTGAATGCAGTTTCAAATGCTAAGACTGACAAAAATCCCAGAAAGTGATGGCACTGACTGCTTAACTAACCCAAATTCTGCCCTTTAGATAATACACTACTGGAACAAAGGTGATAAAGAATGTCTAATTCATAGATACATGATATAGCAGTTAAGAAAGCAAGTATCTATTAAAATGTGGCTATTGTTTGTGATTAATGAAAGATAGGAAAGGCTGATTGCTTGATTCTTGGCCTCAAATGTTCTAGATCTCAGTGAACTTATCCTGGTCCTCTTAAGTCTGATTTTCAATGACCTCCTACCTTGTCATTTTCTGATTTTTCTTCCCTAACAATCTAAGTTTATGATATTTAGGAGTAATGATACTTGGGAGTTTATGCTCCTTACCTTTTCTGTATATATTGTAATAACTGTTGGGGTCTCTCACCCTAGTCAGACTGTATTTCAGAAAACCTGCCTATTAGATAGGCAATGGAGGTACAGGACTTAATGTATTTTGTGAAAAGGTCAAGAATTCAGTATATACATATTTTCAGTTTGTAGTAATGCAGATGATGGAATCCATGAGCCTAGTATAGTAGTATCAACCATAAACTGTGTAATAGTTTGAATACTAGCTGATCAAAACCTATTTCAAAATGAACTGTAAAAGAACAGCTTTCTGTGCTAAACAAACATGTATGTAGCACCTACTATGTGCTAGGTATTGTTCTTAGCACTTTTCAGCTACTAACTTATTTAATCATTGTAACTACAGAATGAGTTACATACTGTTATTAATAACAGTACTGTTATTATCACTATGCATGAGATAACTGAGGTGAAGAGAATTTGCCCAAGGTTACATAGTCATGATGTACCAACACCGAGAATCATGCACAGATAATTTGACTCAAAGATGGTGAGCTTAAATACACTATGCTAAGTCTTTGTTATAACATCACACAGAAGTCCTTAAGGAAGTAACACAGAGAAGCCTTGAGAGGGGAGCCTCCTAGGGCTTGACTAGGGAGATCTGACTAAAGCTTTCATCTCTTTTAGGAGGGTCTTCTCTTTCAATTTTTGATGCCAACCTCTATGCCATTCTCTAAAACTCTGCCCAACAATAACCAGTATCAAACCTTTCTCTGCTTCCGCCTGGATAGCTGTGACTAGCATTGTCACAATGAGCGCCGGGTGATGTATGACATTGTGGAATCACTATATTGTACCCCTAAAACTAATGTAACACTGTATGTTAACTATACTGGAATTAAAATGAAATGAAATGAAATGAAATGAAATGAAATGAAATAAAATAAAATAAAATAAATCCATCATGAACAAGACATTAATAAAGATGGCAAAAGATCAGACAATTACAGTTCCCTGGCAAATGATATCTACTGATTAAAATGAAATTAAAACATACAAAAGATAAAAAAAGAAAAACATATAAAGATAATTTGTATACCAAGGATAAAAAAGGAAATATATTTAAAAGAAATAACCCTTAAAAACATAAATACAAAGCTGATAAGTACACATCTCTGATTCAATGACTGACTTGTTTACCAGCTTCATAGACCATGTTGCATCCAATATTTATTTCTTTAACCAGACTCTGACTCCAAAGAACTGCAAGTCTACCCTGCTACCTTACTGAAGGGTATTCCTTCAATTTGTCAATTGTCTATTTATGGCCTCCTAAGAATAAAAAGAAAAATTATCCTCTATCACTCACCTACAAAGTTCCACCCAGTTTCCAATACAGGTTTTGAGAAATACTTGCCTAGCAGTACTGTACCCATATGAAATACCACCATTTACCTAAGTTGAAGTATGCTGTCCACAATATAATAATATACAGTAACCATGCAAGGAGGTTTTTTGTGTATAGTAACAGCAAGATTTTCCTACTAAAAACTATTTCCATAATTAGATAAGAAAAATATATTTTGAATTTTCCTCTTCCTATTTATTAAGTTAAAATATATTCCAATGAAAAAATGCCAAGTAGTAATCTCCCAGGCTACAATTTTCTGAAGAAAATGGTCACTCAGTATTCACAATCAGAAGGCAAAATTTACATCTGCTAATGAATGTGTTACATTTTTATTAAATGGGTTCTACACAAATATTTTATATTAAAGTCTGTAGTAATGAAGATAAATCTACAAACTGCATCAGTTAAAAGAAATGAGACATCACCATCGTCTCTAAGGGATATTTAACATTATATAATTCTCAATCTATTTTTGCCTTTATGGAATTGCATAAGATAAGCAATAGTTTGGCACCAATTCATCAAACAGAAGGGCAAATTTTCACTATAATATCTTATTTATGTATTTAACAAGACTTTTATAGCTATCTAAGAGGTGACATTTTACTTTTGCATAGCTTAGCAATGCATTAATAGGCTTCATTTTACTTTTTAAATGTAAAATATATTTCACAATATTTTATAATAAAAGAGTACAAATAATTTAAAACTCTCAGTGCATGCATTAAAATAACCTTCACATTTAAATTTAATATTCTGTTGGTTTCAACCCCAAAACTGGAGAGAATGTGAGAGGTGAAATGTGGACAAACCAAAAAATACCTTCCCTTAAAGACAAATGTCAAGGAAAACTAGAACTTTTCTGCAAAACAATAGCACAATGACTTTAAAAGTTCTGTCTGAAAGCCCCACCGCTCCCCAACACACATAGTAAACTTGATGGTCCTAAATTGATGTGCCTTAAAATGGATAAGGGTGAAGCAAAGAACAAGTTTTGCTTATAAATTCTTGGGTAGCCTTAAACTGCTTTAACCTCCTAAGGACAGACTAAGGTTCGGGAAAATTTTCAGGGTCTCAGACCAGCACTGGGATTTGCATGTCATGGGTCAACGTGAATTCTGAGGAATAAACACTTTCTTTGCAGGCAGATGAAAAGCAATTATGCTGAGAAGAAAGAGAAACTTTCTTCTTCATTGCTATCAAAGACAAAAAACACTGTTGCTACAGGATTTTGTATATCTTTTTAAAAAACAATTTAGAATAAAGGGACCAAAAGGGTTGAAAACAGGATTTCCAAATGCAAAATGTGTAGACTTACTGGTACATGCCATGGAAGGTGGGTCTTTTTCAGCTCGGAAGTAACCTTTTTCACACTGACAGACAGAAGTTGCTTCCATGTAAGTTAAACTGTGTGGAGGGCACTTAGAACATTTTGTGTTCCCAGCAAATGCTTTATAGAATCCTGGTCTGCAAGCTGTAAAAACAGGAAAAATAATTTTTGTTATTATTTCTAGAGTTCATTTGCACATGTACAACATACTTTAATTTATACACACTTTAATCTCAGAGTTCTGGGTCACACATATACAGAAGAGTCAATATATGGTAACATTTAATGAACTTAGTTATTCAAAATTAGTAATATAATGGTAACTTCACATTTCAGCTCAGGATGCTAATTTTAGAAAGCATACCTGAAACAAACATATACAAAATAAATTGTCTACCAGAGCATAGGGATGCCCTTAAACTGGCAGTAAGGGAAATGATTTTGTGTAGTTCTCGGAGATAGCACTAAATAACATTGAATCACACTGTTTAAAATGTATTTGCATTCTGTTTCTTCTTCAGTCCTTCTGAGTACTAAAGGAAAAAGTCCTAGTGTGGTGCTGGTATATCTTAACACGTGCCCTATCGGTGCTTTTTATTTTTTTAACAAAAGGAAAGCTGGCCTTATGTTCAGAGTTTAGCAAGATCTACCTATAGTTTGATAACATTGTTTTATTTTTATCATGTTTGTTTTTTTTTTTTTAATGTTTATTTATTTTTGAGACAGAAAGACACAGCATGAGCAGGTAAGGGGCAGAGAGAGAGGGAGGCACAGAATGTGAAGCAGGCTCCAGGCTCTGAGGTGTCAGCACAGAGCCCGATGTGGGGCTCGAACCCACGAACTGTGAGATCATGACCTGAGCCGAAGTCAGACGCTTAACCGACTGAGCCACCCAGGCGCCCCATGTTTGTTTTTATTTTTTATGGCAAAATTTTTTTCTGTTTATTATACTGAAATACATTCATTTAAAAATTTTGAACTAATTTCGAAAGTAGGTAGACAAAATATTAAGTAAATAAAGTATATGTACTATACACATATGGCAAGAACGATGAAAATGTAACCAAATGAGTAAATTAAAAAAATTTTTTTACATTTATTTATTATTGAGAGACAGAGACAGAGCACAAGCAGGGGAGGGGCCGAGAGACGGGGAGACACAGAATGTGAAGCAGGCTCGAGGCTCCAAGCTGTCAGCGCACAGCCCAATGTGGGGCTCGAACTCACGGACTGTGAGATCATGACCTGAGCTAAAGTCAGACGCTCAACCGACTGAGCCACCCAGGTGCCCCCAAATAAGTAAATTAAAAAAAAATCACTATGTGATGAAATGTTCTATTGGACCTCACTTGCTCTTTGCTTATTAAATCCATGTTGTCGTTTACAGTGTACATGTTCACAGGAATGGAGGCTCTAAAAAAAGGATTCTATGCTAAGTATGCAGCCAAGGTCCTGAAGGAGGAGCGGGTAGTCTTAGTTGTTTCTGGTCTCAAACAAACCACGGCTGATTAGTTTCTAAATTAACACTGTTAGGGGCACCTGGGTGGTTCAGTCGGTTGAGCCTCCAGCTTAGGCTCAGGTCACGACATTGCGGTTTATGAGTTCAAGCCCCACATCAGGCTCTCTGCTGTCAGCACAGAGTCCCTTCGGATCTTCTGTACCCCTCTCTCTGCCCCTTCCCTGCTTGTGATCTTTCAAAATTAAACATTAAAATATTTATATATAAACACTGCTAAACAAAATAAAGTAAGAATAATGTATTATGTGTTTTAAAAATGTTTTAAAACTTTTTTTAATCCAATTCATTTTCACAAAATTTTCTTTTTAGAAATACACAAGAATCTTAACAATAATCTCTTAATAAGGTTTCCGCTTATATATTCAGGAGAGAAAGAAAAAAATGCCACTTATTTTTTTTAGGTAAATTTAATGAATCCCCCCAAAATAACTATGTGTCTTTCTCTAGGTACATTTTGATGAATATTCCTACAGATCTAAATGACTGCAATTCAACTTATACCAGTAGTATACTATGCACCAGTGACTCATCCTCTAGGAGGGCATAAACCACAAGATGTGCATGTACATGCACACACACACGCATTTGCTGTAAATGGATTATTTTGGATAGTTAATGTTTCCTTTTATAATAACATTTATCATAAATTACCTAGCAATTCAATAGAAGTAAAATGATCAATTCTGTACAGTAAAATTACTATTAAAAATTTGGTTATTCACTATCAATGAAGCTCTAAGTGGTGATACATAATAAATATCAACCACAGTCTATTCTCTAACTAGCTGATAAATTAATACTATGTCACCAATCAATAAAAACACCGTATCATTAAAATATTTCTCTAAGCCTGTCAAAATTTAGACTATGTAAATAATATATAATTAACCCTGGATCCAGCTTGAGGGTTAACCATCCTGTTACCTCTTTCGTTTTTTATTTCTTTTGAGAGAGAGAGAGAGAGAGGAGAGAGAATGAGGAAGGGCACATATGAGCGGGGGAGGAATAGAGAGAAGGAAAGAGAGAGAATCCCAAGCAGGTTCAATGCTATCAGGGCAGAGCTCCATGCTGGGCTCGAACTCACAAACTGTGAAATCATGACCTGAGCCAAAACCAGAGCCAGGTGCCTAACCAGCTGAGCCATCCAGTGGCGCCTCTGTTACTCTTTTCAACAGCACCATGACATGTACTTGTGTAATGGCTGAAGGCTCTAAAGGACAGACTGGTAACACTGATTATCATAAAGTAGGTGTTCAATACATTTTCTTTTTTTTTGCACTGAACTGAACAGAGTGTGAGTACTCTGTTAACTGAGTTTGCAGGAGCAGACGATTATACATTTCTACTTAGTGCGTGTTCTGATCATAGCATAATTCATCTTACCAAAAATTTAGGGTTTTGTTTTTTGTTTTTTTGCTTTACTGTAAGAGATGGAAGAAGTGAGTAAAGATATAGAAAGTGATTCAACTGCAGCTCAAAACTAATTATTCTAACACCTCCAGATGAGCTGGCTATAAAACAAAACAAATCTTTTCCATTTGAAATTATTATCCACATGAAGTTGAAAATTTTATCACCACAAAAAATACAAATACAAGTTGGATATTGGTACTGCCACTCTCAAACTTATCTCTCATTTGAATACACATAAACATTTCCTTTAAAAAATTTAAAACGTTGAACTTATAAAAACACATTTGAATTATTAAAATATTACTCACCTTAATATTAAGGTTTCATATAATATTTCATTTAAAAACAATGGATAATGCTGTTAAAAATGTTAGAAAGCCATTGTTCTAGGTAGTTACATTCTCTTTATGTAGTACGCAGTAATGGCACACAACATATACTTCTCTTTTAGCTTGAATCATATTAGATTATAACTACTTTGTGACGTTTATCACCTCAATTTCTTGTAACTGCCACAAGCCAGACATGGGCATATATCCATAATGCTTAGCATATTTCAAGTATATATTTAGTGTTTACAGAGGTTTGAAAAATTTAATGAGTAAATGAATAAATAATTCACTAATGTCTAGTATGAAATTACTAGAACTCTAAATGTAATAAACATTCTATATATTCATTCAGTTAGTGATTCTAGATTTTGTTTGTATTTCTGTTACAAATGAAATATCAGTACCTAAGTCTTAAGAACTTTTAAATTGTTTTCTTCTTCTCTATCACTTTTTAATTTATCTACTTATAGGGAATGTAAAATTCATTCCCAAAAACAAACCACTGTAGATAAGAATATTTTCCAATGTATGTCAGTACTGCATGTGTTTGACATTTCTATTAATTTGTAAGAGCTGTTTATTAGCAATATTACAGTTATATTTATTGGTTTTATGTACATTTTCTATCCATTTTATGACTTTTGCATAAAAAGAAAGATAATAATCCCATTCATTATAGCATCAAGAACAATGAAATACATTGGAATAAATTCAACCAATACATGAAATATGTATATGGTGAAAATTACAAAACTTTGATGAAAGAAACTGAAGAAGACACAAATGAAAAGACATTCCATGTTCATGGATCAGAAGAATTAATTGTTAAAATGTCCATACTACCCAAAGTCATTTATGTATTCAATGCAAGTCCTATCAAAATTCTAATGACATTTTCCACAGATACAGAAAAAAAATTCCTAAAATCTGTATGGAACGACAACAACCACAACAACAAACCCTCCAACAGCCACAGCAATTTGGAAACCAACCAACAAACAAACAAAACTGGAGGCATCACACTCCCTGATTCCAAACTATAATGAAAGCTATAGTCATCAAAGCAGTAAGTTACTGGCATAAGAATACAAACAGACCAATGGAACAGAACAGAGAGACCAGAAATAAATTCTTTAATATATGGTCAACTAATCTTTAACAAGGGAACCAAGAATATGCAATAGGGAAAGGATAGTATTTTCAATAAATTGTATTGGGAAAACTAGAAACCACAAAGCGAAGAATGAAATTGGATCCCTATCTCGCACCACTCACAAAAATTAACTTGAAATAGCTTAAAGATATATTAAATATAAGACCTGGAACTATAAAACTCCTAGAAGAAATAATAGGGAAAAGCTCCCTGATGTTGGTTTTAGCAAAGATTTTTTGGATAGGACAACAAAAGCAGAAGCAACAAAAGTAAAAATCAACAAATAGGACTACATTAAACTTAAAAGCTTCTGCACACCAAAAGAAACAAGCAACAAAATGAAAAGGCAAACAATCTATTTGATAAGATGTTAATATTCAAAATTTATAAAGAATATATGCAACTCAACAACAAAAAAGTAATTGGATTAAAAAATGACTATAGGAACTGAATAGACATTTCCCCCAAAAAGACATCCAAATGGCCAACAGACACATGAAAAGATGCTCAACATCATTAACCACCAGAAAAACACAAATCAAAACCATAATGAGATATTACTTCATATTTGCTAGAATGGCTATTATCAAAGAGACAAAAAAATAACAAGTGTTAGTGAGGCTGTGGAGAAAAAGGAACTCTTCTGCATTGTTGATGGGAACATAAATTATTTAAGCCACTATGGGAAACAGTATAGTTTCTCAAAAAATGAATAGAATTACCATATGATCCAGTAATCCCACTTCTGAGTATTTATCCAAAGGAAATGAAAACAGGGTATCAAAAAGATAACTGCACTCTCGTATTTATTGCAGCATTATTCACAACAGCCAAGATACAGAAACAACCTAAGTGCTTTCCAACATATGAATGGATAAAGAAGTTCTATAATGAAGCTATTTTTTAGTTTCCTTCCATAATATTATAACCTTATTATGTAAATCTGTATTTCTTGTACTACTGCATTCATCTCATCTGCTTGCCTCTGCTTTCTCCTTGCTCAAATCTGCGCCATAGTTACTACCAGTTACATTACTAAATCGTAGAGATGACCATGCTGGTGTCTATTGTCAAAAAAGTAGGAGTTGGCAAACATTGCCCTTTGGCCAAATCTGTCCTAGCCCTTGGTTTGGTAAAGCTTGTGAGATAAGAATAGCTTATGGATTTTTAAATGATTACATAGGTACATGGTAACATTGATTTTGACTCTTGGCCTGCAAAGCCTAAAATGTATACCACCTGGCCCTTTACGGAACATGTTTGTTAACACCTGGTCTCTAGCATAAAGTCCAAACTCATTTTAGCATTTAAATTGCTTCAGAGTTGAGCTCACACCTGTTTTTCCAAACTCAACTTCCACTGTTACATAAATTTTAGACTTCTTCTCCCCACACACACCATATTATTTTTAACAGTTTTATTATGGTGTACTTGACATGAAAAAACCTGCAGGTACATGTAAAGGGAACAAATGGATGAATTTTGACTTATGTATACAACTATGAATATTTAACTGAAACCAAGATAGTGAACATATACATTCAACTCCAAAAGCTTCCTTGCATCCCTTTATTTTCACCTATTTGCATTTTTATACTTATTTTATTTGTTTTAAAGATTTTATTATTAAGTAATCTCTATACCCAACGTGGGTCCCAAACATAAAACCCCAAGGATCAAGAGTCACATGTTCTACTGACTGAGCCAGCCAGGTGCCCTGGATTTTTATATTTAAAGTATATGTCCTGCAGGTAGCACTTTTCTGGGTCATGCGTTTTTCTTTTTTTTTTTAATTCTAATCTGACAACTTCTTTCTTTTAATTGAGATGTTTAGTGTATTTACATTTAATGTAGTTACTGACATTACTAGATTTAAGTCTATCTTGCTACTTTTTCCCTATTTGTCCCATCTGTTCTTTGTTCCGTTTTCTTCTTCTTCTTCTTTTTTTTTAAATAACTGCATGCTTTTTACAATCTCATTTAACCTCCTTTGTTGGTTTATTTGCTCATGAGCAAACTCAGGTGAACACTCATGGAAATGTCTGCAGCTCTCTGGAGCTCTCTTTTAGGGAAGCACTCTTTTTTCATACTTTGTTTTGTGAAATCTAGCTGTCTGGGTCTACATGGACTCTCAGATCTGTCTTCTTAAGCCACAGAAGGAGTCTACTGGCTTCTATTAGGGTCCTCCTCCCTGCACCACGGCCTGGAAACTCTCTCAAGACACTAAATGGGATAGTTGTACGGCTCTCCTCTTTTATCTTTTTTATTTCCCATCTCTCAGGGATCACAATCTTTCATAATCTGATATATTGTCTTAAAATGATTTTTTCATATATCTTATGTGTCTTCTAGGTTTCTTTCAGGCAACAGATGTTACTAAATCTTGGTTGCAAGTAAAAATCAAACTGTTTTAATCATTTTGAATTATTATTTTTCTAACTGTCTTCATATTTCTCTGTTTTATAATGTTTTTATCCTAAGTTCACCTAGTTTCTCAAAGACATACTTGAAAAACTCACCTTAAAGTACAATGCAATACAACTACCATCTACCAGATTGCCTAAGGTGAAAAAGACACACAATACTAAGTGTTGGTGAGGATATGGAGCAACATGAGCTCTCTCATATGTTGTTGAAGGAGTTTTAATTGGTACTACCACTTTGGGAAACTGTTTGGCAGTATTTACAATAGATGAACATAGATATATCTTTTGACATAACAATCCTACTCCTAGGTATATACCCAACAGAACAGCACAAACTGAAAGTAGCTTCTATACCATTAGACAGGCATACTAAATCTATTGCCAGGTGAGTCATCACTCTTCCATTCGATTTTAATTTGTGTAATTTTGTTAACTTGTTGACCTTTTTCACCTGAGGTATTTTCTACTCCTTTCATCCCCCTACTTTGTCCTTGTTGCTGTAACTTCTATGTTCCCTTTTCATTTTAATGAAGTATCCTGAGGGAATGGAAGTAAACTGATATGTTCAATCAACTATGCTTAACAACTAAGTTTACACTTTAGTAAATTTCTAACCATGTAATGAGAGTATATTTAGTTTAAAATAATCAAATTACAATCAGGCCATTATTTATGATATATTTGTTTAAATGTTTCCATGTGCCTACTTATAAAGATAGCAACAGTGCTAGAAGAATAAATGCAATGTAATTTGATAATGGTAGATCTATAAAATGTAAAATATATAAGTATTCTCATAAAATTATATAATAAATAATCTAAGTTAAAACATAAGTCTTCTGCTTCAAAAATATGTTGATAATTTGAGGAACTGTAAATGTTTGCTCAAATTAATAAGAGATTTCATACATCTTATAAGGTAAAAATAATTTTTATAAAAAGCATGTATTAAAGGCACATTCTATATGAGTATAGTTACTGAAATACTACTAATATTAATGAAGTATGTACCCTGCAATGCAATTTCCCTTATAAATTTTTGAAATTTCATTGTCTTTTATTCCTAAAATACAGTTTGGAAGTACTTTCTCTCTCTCTCTCTCTCTCTCTCTCTCTCTCTCTCACACACACACACACACACACACACACACACACACACACATTCATGTCTCTGCTAAAACAAAATCAAGCAATGTATGAACTGTTTTATACATACATTATGTTAAAAAAGGAATGGTGAGGCTATATATAGCTAGCAATGTTTTGGGGATTTATCTTCATTATCAGAGAACTCTAAGACAAAGGACCAAAAGAAATCCTAGTTGGCATATCATGCAGTTCTCACCATTTGATGAAATATTGAATTGCATCTTGTGTGACAGAAACTGATATTAATATAATTGACTCCCTTTCTCTCATCAGTGTTCAATAGTCTGTAAGTTTAGATAATCCTGAATGACTTATCAGTAAAATATGTGATCTTCATCATTTCTCAAAACATTAGAATTCATGAATTTAAGAAACTGGGATAGGGAATATCATCACTCCTTTCTTAGATGCTGTTCTGCAGTTATGAAAATTAAATTTTGCTATCATGTAAGCAGAGAAGGCAGGAAAGATTGGGGAATTAAAAACTAAAAAGAAAAGAAAACAAAAACCTAAAATCTAAGGGTAAATAACCATGGATATTTTGCTTCTTTAATCTATTAATAACAATCCAAGGAAAATCTCAAGACCAAATGCAAATCTATTAGTAATAAACTTGTAGGTTGTGCTTCAAAATGTTCAGTCTAACCTTCCTTATAGGGGACTACCATAAAGTCCTCATAAGATGAGGTATATAAAATTGCCCTGTTACTAATTCCAATTTCTAACTTCCATCAAAGAAATTTCTAAAGTGGACTTTCTCTTGAATAAACAAATAGAAAAAACAAAATACCTACAAAACTATATTGTAGGTTACATAACTTTTATCCTAAAGAATCAGAGGAATGGGCTTTGGGTTCTGAAAAGGATGGAATAAGCAAACTGTGTCCTCTTTCTCTTGCTTATCTACAAAATCTGAGCACGCTATACCTAGCAGATATTTGAGGACTCTGAAAAGTAAGTTGAAGCAGGTATATTGGAGAAGATCAAAATATGCAGTACTTCTGAGTTGGTGATGAGTTCACCATCTTTCTCTCCCTCTCTCCCTTCCCTCCCCCCTGCCTCCCCCAACACTTGGAGCCTAAACTTAATGGACTGAACACCAAAAGTTGGCACCAGGTCACAGACAGAGGTCCGGGACAAGCCTGCTCATCACGGTTTTGGGAGTGGGAAACACAAATCCTAATGTCCAGGAGAGAATGTGAAAATCTGTTCCTCCTTTGCTTCTCTTTCTTTTTTCCCTTCTCTCCTGCCTATCCCTCACATAATCATGTGGTGGTGGTGGTGGTGGTGGTGATGGTGGCCAGTAATGACAGTCCACAGGAGCCAAAATTCCTAAGAAGGGAAAACCTCCTCTTCATTCACTAAAACTGTAGTTCAGAGAGGGTAGTGTCAACTCCTGTTGATTGCATTCCTTTTTCTCTCTGCCATCATCTCACTTGGCCCTGGATGCATATCCAGTTGATGAAGTGCACACAGAGTGGAGTACATAAAGATTCAGCCAGCCTTGTAGCCAAGAGACCTTGATGAGGAGCCATAGTGAACCAGAGAGTACTGGGAAGAGTGTGGAGAGACTGGAGCTTGAGACATCAGTCCCATAGGCTTGTTTATGAACTCCTGGGTTTGCTTCCAAACTGCACATATGGGGATGGGATTCTATTTAACATACCAAAGACTGAGAACTGAACCAAAAGACCACTAGTGACTTTGGTCTCAGACTAGCAATAAGATTTTGAACTTCTGGTTAGGTAAAAAACCTAGAAACTAAATAGTATTTTTTTTAACCATATGACATAGTAACTTATAAAATAAAACGATACACACAGGCAAATCCACACAAGTTGCCATTAACAAGCATAAAGTGGCTATATCAGATCTTTGTTTTATCTTCCACCATTTTTCTCATTCTTAGATTTATAATTTATATGTTAAAGATGATTTGAAAAAGCATATTCCTTCAAGACATGCATAATTGTCAACAACAGGGCATTACTTGGAAAGTCAAGTCAGAAATACTTTAGTAGTCTGAGGCTTGTGACATGCACAGTTAAAATTCTAAAGATGTAAGGTACTTACATCTAAAGAGTAAGGTAGTGGGGGTATGGAGACCAAAAGGTTTATATTAGCAGTTTTTTTGTGATTGGATACAATTTTAATTTTTATTGCCATTTATCACCAGTTTGAAAGCAATCTGGTAATAACACTGGCACAATATTAAAAGCTAACCATATTTTTTTAAATACAGATAACCATTTCAGTGTTCTAATATTCATCTTCTAATATAATTTTTAATTAATTTGTTACTCTCAGGTATATTTTAGTCTTAAACTGAAGCCTTATTAATTAAACATTATTAATACAACTTCCTCCATATTTAGCACTACTTTTAAAAATGTGTTTGTTGCATCAGTCATATTTCCAGATATTCTGAAATGAGATGCCATTTAACTTTTTCTTCCCTCATCAGAGATTCTTATTCTTATTTCACTATTTTTTCTAGACATCTAACTGTAATGACAGTTTCTAACTTTTTCTTCAACATTCCTTTCTTTTATACTCCTTAAGCCAACCTAAATTTACTTTTATGAATAAGAAAAACCATCCCCACAGAGAACATACCAAATGATTCGCTGTAATATATAGTAGTAATAATAGCTATAGCAAAACTATTTATAGTTACTGAGCATTAAGAATGAGCCAGATAACTGTGAGAAACATTTTGTACACAATTTTTTAGGTATGCTTATAAAAATTAGTTACAAAGGATAATAAACAATGTGGCCTTTGGAGCTAGATTATTTGGCTTTGAGTTATGTTCTTGTATTTTACCAATTCTGTCACTTCAGGCAACTTATTTTTCTGTGCATCATTTTCCTTGTCTGGAAAATGGGGATAAATGATAGCACTGAGCTCAGAGGTTGTTGTGAGAATTTGAATTAATATGTATAAAGTGATCAGAAGGGTGCCCAGCACATTACTACTTTGATGAGAAAACTGAAGTTAAGTGATATTAAGTAACTTGCTAAGGCAGATAGTATTTTCCAGAAACAGCCTCAACAATTCCTCCCACTCTCCCATTCTTCTGACAATGTCTCATGGGTGCCCTTCCCACAAAAAGTTCCTTTCAGGTCCATGTTCCCCATCTCCTGAATCTGGATGTGTTTGTGACTAGTGGGAGTCTATGTGACTTCCTAGGCTAGGTCATAAAAAGTGAGAGCTATTTCTTCCTTTTGGGATACTTACATTTAGAAACTGGCCACCATGACAAGAGGAAGGCCAAGCAGCCATGGAGAGGACCATGTGGAGAACTGAGGCCCTTGGCCAATGGCTCTGGCTCAGCACACAGCTGACAACCAGTACTGTCTTGCCAGCCAGGTGAGTGAGCTCCCTGTAATGTAGATTCTCCAGGTCCTTGTATAACCACCTCAGCAAATGCTGTATAAAGCAGAGATGAGCTGTCTTTGCTAAACTTTGTCAAATTTCACATTTAATGATAGTTGCTATTTTAAGGCAGTAACTTTTGGGTATGTTTTCTTATGAAACACTAACTGGAAGACTTGCTTAAGGACATATGGTAGGAGAATCAAAGTTAAAACCCAAGTCCTTTCTAATCTGTAATCTGAGTTCTCATCATAGAGTATACTGGTTACTCATTATATCTGGAACATATCTATTCTGTAATCTAGAGCAGTGAGGGAGTGAACTACAACTTTTAAAGGACAACTAGTGATGGTGTTTGAATTACAAATAACTGCTGTAATAAAAATCACTCTTTTGTAGGATTTAATTGACAGATAACAGTTTTAACTAATGGTTTTATGTCTTCATACACACTTATCTTTTTTCGTAAGAAGCAAAACAAGTATAGCTTTTTCTCAGACCATTAGAAATAAAAATGTATTTCACAACTTTTATCATCAAATTCTTTTGTGACAACCTCATTTTATGGAAAAAATAAGCAAGGCATTTTATCTTTCAAGCTAGAATTAAAGAACAGACACATAATAAAATGGCTTGTATGCATACATGATTTGAACACTCTGAGCAAACTCACTCATCACCGCTCTATGTCCCAACTACTCTGACACTTTAAAGTTTGTGAAGTGTGACAACCATATCTGCTCTGGCTTAGCAACAAACTTACAATCCATTCTTCAATCTGACAATCGTGAATGTCCCGTTGTCATGTATTTGTGGCATTTCTGTAGCTGAATAGCGCAGAAAAGTAATGTAAACATTATTGAATTATACACTGTAAAAATTTTGCTAATAAGAAAAGCATACATTCTTTTTATAGAGTTACTAATCATATTGATAATTGATATAATAATCACAATTTATCATCCACTGTGTTTTACAAACATCATTCTACTTAAGTCTTATAAAAACCCAAAGATGTAGGTATTAGCATTTTCATCTTATAAATGAGGAGATAAAGGCTTTAACGGTTGCTCAAGCTTATATGAGGAAGCCAGTATTTGAAACTGGGCCTCTCTGATTCTTTAGCCCAAACTTTGTTAGGGACAATGCTTTGTCATTATGTGAATATTCATGTATGTACACAAATATGCACATGCACCTATATATGTATATAGGCAGATATAGGAACATACATGAAGATATTCCTGGCAATACTTACACATATTTATCTCCTCCTAAATAACCTACAATTGTGATCATCATTTGCATTCCACATTTTGGCACCTGTTATTTCTTATTTCGTGACAGAATTATGTTGTAAATAACATAACAACTTATGTTATATATGCTATTGCATTGGGACAATACTGCAGATATAGCAAAAGCTCAAATATAAGCCTTACAGATTACCTTTATACATACTTAATATACTTGCTAGTCAAAATTATATGAGAATATTATAGAATAAAGCTTGGCAGAGTAGACACTCAAAATATTCACTACCTTCTCTTCTTAAAAACTGTGAAGATAAAGTACTACAGTAGGATTTAAAATTGATAAGCTTTTTCATTGAGTTCACCTTCTTCATTGGTTAATATTCAGATAATATCTGTTTTTCCATAGAAGCTTGAAATGGTTACTTATACCACTAGTTGAAATGTGAATGGGTGTTTTCAATGTAGTTCCACCATAAGTACCCTCTACAGTAAAACTCTATCTAGTGCTTGAATTTCATAATTATACTTTCACAGTTTTACTTTGTATTCAGTATCACAATGTTTGCATGTTGAATAACAACTAATGAGGTTACTGAACAGTAGTTACTTTATCACATTTCTATTACCATTTTAAAATAAGCTATCAAAACCTTGGTTTACATTTCATTGGAGTTCTCTGAAATACTGAACTGAAGGAAACTGGAAAAGCATCCAGTTTCAAGTACAAGTAGAGTACTTACACTGATCCAGTATGGTTTAGATATAACAGATTCTCACGGATCATGAGGGCACATTCAAGTGTGAAATACTGCATGTAGCAACAGCAGAAACTCAAGATTCAGAACCTCCAATACATTGCTTGCAAAAGCTCTACATGGTTATATAATCAACAGAAACTATGATATGCAGATTTTACAGATGTGATGTTTCTGACAAGAATATGGTCTCTTAATTTGGTTCATATCTAGTTCCAGCATGAAGAGCCATTATATATATTAATGCCATTGACCTGAACCTGAATTTCCAAGTGACAATTTTACACCGAGGCAGATCATCTGTAACCTGGTGCTTGGATAAATCCAATTTTCATAACAAGCAGGAGCTTTCCTGAAACACCAGTTATAGCATTTCATGAATCCATATAAAGTGTTCCTATTGGACAATTTGGAACTAAAAGAGGCAGTTTTCAATTTTAGCTATAAATCCCATTAATCAGAAGTTGTATACTTATAAAATCTTGTGTAAATCTTTTATATCTGGGCAGGTGTAAATATTTTAAACACAGTGGAGTAATTCTTAGCAAATCTTTCTTTATGCAATTCCAAACTCTCTAATTAATCTATTTTATACATATGTAGATCAGATTTCCTCAAATTGGATCATACTCTAAATACCTAGGCAAAATAGGTGTTAGGCCAAAAACATTTCATTATCAACTTAAGCCAATTTGTGTGTCATGTCTGTTCCAAGTGCATATGACACAGGCCTCCATTAAAAGAGGTATTTGTTTTGCAGTACTTTGATTATCTAGGGCCACCTCAACACCAGTATATGAGCACTTGTGAGAAGAAACTAACTCTGTGTTGAAATTCTCATTCTCTAATAGTGTTTATTATATATTAGGTGCTCAATAAATATTTGCTAAATGAATAACTAAAAAAAATCTGTGGTCTTTGATATTCTTTGGCTTACAAAATCAATGTTTAAATATACAGTAAATATTACTAAATTATAAGTATTCTGATACAACTTGTCTAAGTAGGCAGGAACACTTGCAAAAGATACCTGGAATTAACATAAAATTTTACTATACCTGTTATCAAAGAAATATATTCAAGTATTATTTAAAAAACTAATCCTAAATTGTTATCCAGGCTTTTATTTTGAAGCCTACAATTTTATAACTTTTGTCTCAAATTGCTGTATTGACAAATATATTCAGCTTCCATATTTGACTGCATATTTTAATTTGAATGCATGTGTAATTTTCCCTTTTTGCACCTTTGCAAACACGAAAATTAATATAAAAATAACAGTGCTATTGCAAAAACCATTTAGCTGATACTGCATTTTCAAGTACAATCACCTTTGATTATTCTCAAGTGGAACAACTTTGGTAAATGCATAATTGACTACAGTTACTATTCACTCAGCATATAATAGAGAAGTCGTGGGTAGAGATTGTGTAAGATGCAGTGAAGAGGTAATGAATATACACCTCAAGTTATATGAGAATATTAGACACTACATGATTAAATACCTCATAAATGGTAGGGATAATAAATGCCTGGAGTTTCAAGAAGAAACATGTTAATATGGAGTGCCGTAGCTAAAATCAGCCTAGAGATGTGGCATTTTAACTGGTCCTTTTCTGTGAAAGGTAAAATGGGAAAAAAGAATGAGAAAAGAAGACATAAAGGTGAAAGTAAGTATCACAAGTTCCTAAATCACAGAGGAAACCAGCTTGGATAAAATAAAAATTTGACAGTGGAAAAGGAGATAGAAAGTAGTTAATGGAGGATGATGATCAGGAGTCTTATAAAATAGCTTAAAAAATTCATATTGGGGTGCATGGAAGGCTCAATTGGTTGAACATCCAACTATTGATTTATACTCAGGTCATGATCCCAGGGTACTGGGACTAAGCCCCGCATGGGGCTCCATGCTGAGCATACAGCCTGCTTAAGATTCTCTCTCTCTCTCTCTCTCTCTCTCTCTCTCTCCCTCTGCCCCCTCCCCTGCTCATGCTCTCTCTAATTAAAAAAAAAATTACATATTTACATTGAAGAACACAAGTTTAAACTGGAATCTACTTAAAATAAACAAACAAATACACAAACAAACAAACTTGAATCTGCTGACAGCATACCAAATCTATTAAAGACGTCTGGGATAAGAGACCAAGTAGGAGACAAAGGGATTGATCCTGAGAAGAAATATTCAACAACAAAGCAGGTGGTGGTAAAAGAGGAAAAAGTGACACTATGAAAAAGATAACTTTTAAAATGATATGAAAACAAACAAGGTAGAGATTAAGTACAGTTTAAAAATACCTATTAAATATATTTAATATACTTACTGATGTTAAACTCTCTATGATTGTGGATAAGGTTTGCCGCTTTTGACACAGAAATATTATATTCAAATCCCACTGGTTAAAATACATTGCCTTAGGTTTATTTTGGTTAATTATTTAACCCCTGCAAGTCTGAATTTACTCATCTGTAAAATGGAGATGAAAACAGATCTACCTGTTGGTATGATGCACAATATAATGTGTATAATGGATTTAGTTGATACCTTGCTATTATGAGCAATGGATGAAGGCTAGATCCATGTTTTAACATCAATCAGTCCATATACGTTCATACTGCCAAAAAAGAAACTCTCCTGTATTCTAAATAGTCAGGAAGACAGATGTAATGGCCAAAGATGCCAGTCATGTATTTCATAGATGAATTTCCATTTTCCAATAAATGGAATTTTAAATGCATAGTATGCAACTATAACTATACTTAATGAATATATTCTATCTTATATAATCAAAAAAAGCACTTTAGGATTTAACAAACTTATGTTTAAGCTTTGCAATGTCTGATTTTATCCAAATATTCATACTCAATATTTTTAACTTTTATATTCCTTCAAAGTAAAAGATAAAAAGAAACTAAATTTTAAACATGGATTAGGTTTGCTTTGTGGAAAAAAGGTAATTCAGGAGAAAGAAGTCTTTCTACATTTTCCAACTCAGAAGAATAAAAGTTTTTGTTTGAGACAAGTGAATTTAATTTTGTGGTAACCTAATTCATTGTTTGAAGTAAGTCTAAGATTTACAATAGAGTTATATACATATATATTGCTCAATTTTACATGTACTTTTAAGAAAAATATAAGCCTGGTAGATAGCTCTACCAAATATCCAACAAAAATTTCTTCTCTTTTCCTCTTATTTTTTAGGAAGATGATCTCTTCTAAACCACTCTAATCAAGTTGTCTTAAAGATTAGTAGGGGAAACCTACCTACTGTAAGTGAATCCACTTGAAACCTATTCTAATGTGAATCCACTCAATAAACATATACTGTGTGCTAGTTTATTCAATCATTTCTGCTAAGTGCATAAAAAGGCTTTGGATGATAAAATCTCCTTTTAATTTCTTCAAAATTCCTTTTATGGAATTTAAGGGTCTTCTTTTTCTCATAATGATGGAGAATAATTTATCGTAGGAATTCAGGAACTGCTTCTCTATATTAAATTCTCAAGAATACAGGCCTTCCTGGGGCACCTGGGTGGCTCAGTTTGTTAAGCGTCCAACTTAAGCGTCCCACTCTTGATTTCAGCTCAGGTTACAATCTCATGGCCCTGAAATCAAAACCTATGTCAGGATCCTCGAAGGGCATGGAGGCTGCTTAAGATTCTCTCTCTCTCTCTCTCTCTCTCTCTCTCTCTCTCTCTCTCTCTCTCCCCCCCCCCCCCCCGCCTTCTTCCCTTCTCCCCTGGTTTCAGGTGAACTCTTTCTCTAAAAAGAAAAAAGAAAAAAAGAAAGAAAGAAAGAAAGAAAGAAAGAAAGAAAGAAAGAAAGAAAGGGAGGGGGGGAAGGGAGGGGAGGGGAGGGGAAGGGAGGGAAAGGAAAGGAAAGGAAAGGAAAGGAAAGGAAAGGAAAGGAAAGGAGAAAAAAAAGAATACAGGCCTTCCTTTATCAATTTCAGATATAATGTAATATTTAGGGGAAGAAACCCTAGTGCCAGGTAAGTTGGATTAAAAGCTTGACCCATCCACATATTAACTATGTGACCTAAGGAAAGTTAACTTCTCTGTGTCTCATTTTCTCATCTATGATAAAAACAGCTCTTATCTTATAAGGGTATCTTGATAATTTAATTGAGTCAACATTTTTAAAGCAGTATCCCACACACAGTAAGTGCTAGGTAATGATTCTCTTATATATGATTTTATCTAACCATGTAATGTATCTTTATATTTTGGGAACTTAACATATAAGAAATGAATTATGATTTAGAAAATGGTTAGCTATTAATACATAAGGCAAATATTTTATAATTTCACTATTTCTTAAATAAAACAGCATCAGCTTTCATATGAGTAATACTTTTTTCAAAGTTCTAGACTGTTTCCAAGGTTTAAAATGGCCTATAATTTGATGAGAAAATTATTTAAAACACAATTATATACACTTTTACCATGCATCTCTCACCCATAATGTTTCAAAGCAAAAGACTAAGTGGGACTATAAAATGTTTTGGCTATTAGTGACTATAGAGATAATCTTCTTCCACAGCACTCTTGTTCTACAAAGCAGATTGTTAGAAAGATACAGCTCATTCCTCAGAATTTCACCTTGGGACACTAACAGAGCTGGACTTAGAACATAAGCCTTCTGACTCCCTGGATTTCCTGGAGGAAAGATTTCCTCAATACCACAATCATGTATCAGGTCTCTACACCTTAAATATTTCATTAGCTTTCTATTATCTCTTTCCTTCTCCTTGGAGTATCGTAATCAGAGTCACCTGTAGTATTTTTGAAGTAGAAACACTACGATTTTGTTCAGAATTGGGTATGACGACTAGTTTTGTGGCAACTTTCCCACTCTTATGAACAATCTGTATAAACATCAAATGTCTTAAGTAGTTTCCTATCTTTCCCTTCAGATGGTAAATCACTACCTCATTCCTGTGGCTCTAACTCCTAAAAGATGCTGTATCTGTCTCTTTATCTCCAAGTCCACATCACCATCATCTTTTGCTTAAATGGTTACAACGATTCTTCTACTTTTGCACCCACGACCTTAAAATATAGTTTTGACACTATAGTCAGAGTGATCCTTTAAAAATGTACATCAGAGGGGCGCCTGGGTGGCTCAGTCGGTTGAGCGTCTGACTTCCGCTCAGGCCATGATCTCTCAGTTCGTAAGTTCGAGCCCCGCGTTGGGCTCTGTGCTGACAGCTCAGAGCCTGGAGCCTGCTTCAGATTCTGTGTCTCCCTCTCTCTGCCCCTTCCCCACTCATGCTCTTCTCTCTCTGTCTCTCAAAAATGAATAAGCATTAAAAAAAATTTAAAAATGTACATCAGAGTTTACAGGCATAGACTTTAGAGTAAAATATTTCACCTTACTACTTGAATCCTCTAATTGCTAGAATTACAGTTTGAATAAAATCTAAATTACTTATACCGCTTAAAGGGCAGTTCTGTAAGATCTGGCCCCTGCCTACCACTCCAATCCCTCTCCTCTACCCTCATTTTGTTCCAGTCATACTGGCCCTCTTACTCCTTCTGAAATACACCAAAGATATTTGTGCTTTAGACTTAATCCTCTAACTAGTCTGTATCATATCATGTGTTCTTATGCTCTGCATAGTATTAACTATAAGTTGAATTTATTTTGTCCATTTATTAGTTTTTATTGCTATTCTTGAGAGCAGGAAACATTATTCTTATATATGACTTATCCCTTGTCCCTAGAACAGAAGTTGCCAAAAGGAGTTTATTCAATAAGTATTTGTTGAATGAGTGACTATGACTCTTATGGTCAATATAGGTTCAACTATCTTCCAGGTCAATTATCAGTAAATTGCTACCACTATTTCCTGGAGAAGATATATTCCTTAATATTGTTTCTCCAATATATACCTTCAGGATGCCCCTAGCAGAACTTGGACCTCGGATTTCTTCAAAGTGCTCTTGATCAATTTTAACACTTTCTCTCTTAGGTCTACAATAAACACGATCTTTGTTCACAGAAAGAGAGCCTATTTTGAGCATCATAAAGGAGTTTCTTGCATGAAGAGTATATATAAGAGTTCTAAGGGGTAATATTCATTTATGTCTCTAGCCTTTCAGTAATTTTCCTTACTTCATAAAACGCAATTTTCCCCATTACTCTGTCAACTCCTTGAGGCTTCTTCTTTTGCTTGCATGGAACCCTCAGATGTAAAATCAACATAGTCAGCATGTTTGGTTATGTGCGTACCCATTAGAGTGCCTAGTTACAGTAACTTGCCAACGATGAGCAATCAAAAATTATGAGCTAGTGATGAAGATTCTGGTCCTTATGTGCCTGTGTGCCAGTATTAATTCAGGCAGTGAGGAATTTATGTCTTCACTGGGTATTGGGTATTGGGAAATATAAGGGCTATGTGTTGCTGCATATAACAGCACTTTCTTAATTAAGATTGGAAGCCAGAATTAGCTTTACTCAATATGTATCATTGCCTTACAGATGAGAACACTGAGGCAGTGCAGCATGATGAAAGATGCCAGCAGTTTAATTACAATATCTTAGTGGTATATGAAAAAGATCATTCTGTTCCTTATACCTGAAAAAAAAAAGGTTATTAAATTATTGAAAAGAACTTAATAGTCGCTTTCGGCAGGTTTTCAAGTATATTTCCTAATTAAATAATATTTTTGGACATGTTTACTTTCTTTAATAGTAAATAATGCCACAATGGTTGTACATTTTTTATTTTTACTAGGAGGTAAGCTAGTGTGAATCAGGAGACCTGCACAGTGTATAGAGGATAAAAGTACCTGAATTAACAATTCAAGTTTTTGTAAATATTATTAATAGATTTAAGGCTTCAAGTAAATTTTCATTTTCCTATATTTACCGTGACTATGAAAAATAATTTAAATAATTTATAAAATACTTAAGATTAAAGAAACATACAAAACCAATGCTGATCAAATATTACCCAGGACAATTTTTCAGTGTTGTCATTTTTATAGATGTGTTTCATGAGTAAACTATTTCAGTGATTTGCATTAAGAGACTTTAGAGAAAGTGACAAGGGTTACTGCTTGATAATTTATTAGAGGAAATGAAATTCTCATTTACTGAATTCTATAAAATATATCTTGATATCTTGTACACACTCATGTTGAAATGCAGCACAAATGTCTAAGTGATAAATTAGCTTTTGTTTGTTTGGTTATTGAAAAATAGATAACATTCACAAACTGAGCAATTAGACATGTTTTCTTCTATTTCCTAAGATGCAATTTGATTATAATTCATGTGTAATTTCTGAACCACAGTACCTTAGGCTTTTTGCCAAATGATTCCAACTTAAACCAGCCATTATACTTTGGCCTAATTAAAAAATAAACTGCATGGAACTCTCAGATTTTCACATCTGCCCTATCTCTGCCTCCAGCAGGCAATCAAAACTGTGTCCACACTAGCCTTGTATTAGATGTTTATGAATATACTATTTCAACCATTAAACTGCAGACTCCTGGAATGCAAAGAATATGCCACATTCATCTTTGTATCCTCTTATACCCAACAGAGGGTCTGCTAAATGGTCTGCTGAGCACTAGTAAACTTTCAGTAAATATCTATTGAATTAAATTGGATGAGAGGACTGAGAAATTATACTAAGAATCTGGGTAATGGGACTGTCAGTCACTGTGTAATTAAGCAGTACAAGGGAAAATGCTGAGTGTGCATGCTTGCATTGCTGGAGGGAAAGCAGGCATAAAGGCCACCAGATTGAAAGCATTACAGGACAGAAACATGTAATTCACTGAGCACTTAATATGTATCAAGTATGCGGTGAAACACCATACATTCACCATCTCATTCAATCAATCACAGCCAATTTATAAGATAGGAAGGATTTATCTCACTGCAATATACATGAGAACCTTGAAGCAATATGGTGTGATGGTTAAGACTTAAACGCATTCTGCTTTCAGAACTGGAGTTTGATTCCTGGTTTTGCCAATTAAAACCACTCTGTAGCACTGACACAGATAGAAGCCTAGATGGCAACTGGGAAATATTTCTCAAAATGTAAAACAACATTTTTTGACATCACTATCAAATTTCTATTATTCCTCTTATATTTGAATGATAGTCTGGTATTTAAGACCCTTCACATTTTTTTTTAATGTTTATTTATTTTTGAGAGAGAGGGAGAGCACAAGCAGGGGAGGGGCAGAGAGAGGGAGACACAGAATCTGTAGCAGGCTCCAGGTTCCAAGCTGTCAGCACAGAGCCTGATGCAGGGCTTGAACCCACAAACTGTAAGATCATGACCTGAGCCGAAGTCAGGCACGTAACCTACTGAGCCAACCAGGCGCCCCAGAATCCTTCACAATTTGATCCTGGCAAGCTTTCATAACTTCTTACCTATTGTATAAATCAATGTAGCCACCCTAAATACTTTTTGTTCCCCCAGTATACTCTGCATTCTCCAGAGCCTCTGCAAATACTGTTCTTTAAACTAGAATACCATGTTTGAAGTTGACCTAAAATCAGTTTCATCATAAGATTCATATTTTTCTATTTAAAAGGCATTTTTTTGCTGCCATTGTTGTCCATGATTTATCTGTATCAATTAAACTATATTATTAAAGTTAAATTGGGGCCCCTGGGTGGTTCAGTCAGTTAAGTGTCTGACTTCAGCTCAGGTCATGGTCTTAGAGCTGGTGGGATCAAGCCCCCATGTGGCTCAAAGCCTGGAACCTGCTTCAGATTCTACCTCCATCTCTCTCTGCCCCTCCCCCGCTCATGCTTTGTCTCTTTCTCTCTTTCTCTCTGTCTCTCAAAAATAAACAAACATTAAAACAATTAAGTTAAGTTGTAGTCATCCCCAGCCCCCATGCTAGCTAATGAATTCTTTGAGATCAGAGACAATGAAGCTTTCTCTTTGTCTCATATATGCCTGTACTAATAACAACCCCAATGCTTGAAGGCTCTGGTGTTCTGTTTGGCCAGTGAACCCTGCTCAACTGCAATTAAGCTAACTCTTTTAGGAAGCAAGAGCACTAGTCTTGCTTGGTCAACTGCAGAGAGAACAAGCAGCAAGAGCAGGCTGAATAAATGCCAGACCTTTCTGTGTCACATTCAAGTTGGAGCAAGTGACATACACATAAATATGAACTTTCAAACCAGTGGAAACTATTTTGTTTTCCTAATTTTGAGTTCACACTTACACAAACTGTTTTCAGGCACTGGCAATTTTTATTTTTGAAAATTATCTTTTTATTCTTTTTATTTTAAATTTTTAAAAATTTAAATCCAAGTTAGTTTACCTATAGTGTAATAACGGTTTCATGAGTACAACCCAGTGATTCATCATTTATATATAACACCCAGTGCTTATCCCAACAAGTGCCCTCCTTAATGCCCATCACCCATTTAGCCTGTCCCCCCAACCCAACATCCCTCCAGCAACCCTCAGTGTGTTTTCTATATTCAAGAGTCTCTTATGGGTTTGCCTCCCTCTCTGTTTTTATCTTATTTTTCCTTCCATTTTCCTATGTTCATCTGTTGTGTTTCTTAAATTCCACGTATGAGTGAAATCATATATTTGTATTTCTCTAACTAACTTATTCCATTTAGCATAATACATTCTACTTCCACCCATATTGTTGCCAATGATGAGATTTCATTCTTTTTGATCACTGAGTAATATTCCATTGTGTGTGTGTGTGTGTGTGTGTGTGTGTGTGTGTGTGTGTGTCATCTTCTTTATCCATTCATGAATCGCTGGACATGTGGGCTCTTGCCATAATTTGGCTATTATTGATAGTGCTGCTATAAACATTGGGGTGCTTTCAATGTTAAATCTTTGATGACTTTTCATTATAAGTGACTTTGTTATTTCAAGAATATCATCAGGCAAAGGAAAGAAATCACAGTAAAATCTCTATTCTATTAAGTTTGGTTTTTATCCCTATGTAAACTTGGTTTGGTTCCTTCAGCCAAACGAAAATCTAAGGAATTAAAAGGACCAAAGCAAAGTGCTCACGAGTTCCACCTTATACCCTCATGTCTTCTTATGATGCAGCTGAGAAATCCAGTGCTATTTAGTCATATCCCATGCAGACATGGCAAAAGTGGAGCCAGGGATAGGGAGTTCTGTAGTTATTGGGCTAGAATTTACGAGCTGGAAGTTGGAACAGCAAGTAGATGACAGCTAGCAGCTACCCTGAATCTAGAATCAAAAAATAAGCCAGATATAGATAATATCACCAAAGGAATGTAAACAGTCACAGACATATTTTTTTTTTCCTGTATAGGTCCTTACAGCTCGAGCAATGTTTTCAGACACTAGGATAACTTAAAGATGTTTTTTAACTAGAAAGTCCCCTTATTTCTCTTTGAAATATAATACAATCTTTTAAAATGGTTTTAAGAAGCTGAGTTAGAATATAGAAGGCAACTAGGTTCCTTGAGATATTGACTTTGAAATAAAAATCCAGTATGAGTCATTTATCTGGAAAGTGAAGGGGGCTGAGTGGGAGGCAGCACATTAAAAAGATGTTTTTTTTTAAATTTTTTTTAAACATTTATTTATTTTTGAGACAGAGAGAGACAGAGCATGAACGGGGGAGGGTCAGAGAGAGGGAGACACAGAATCTGAAACAGGCTCCAGGCTCTGAGCTGTCAGCACAGAGCCCGATGCGGGGCTCGAACTCACGGACCGCGAGATCATGACCTGAGCTGAAGTCGGCCGCTTAACCGACTGAGCCACCCAGGTGCCCCTAAAAAGATGTCTTTAAGCTAGCTACCAGTGTGGATGATTGTGGAGTTTAATCTAGTTGGGAAACTAAGAGAGACAAGAGTAGAACAGGTAGCTGAGAATTATCCCACCAAAAAGCTGAAGAAGTTGGGATATTCATATACCAATTCTCATCCGTCGTTCACTGAGGGCTGCTCCTGGGGCACATTAATTCTCCACAAAGTAAAATCCAACCTCAAGGGGCTAGTGAATTCTGAAGCGGTAAGAGTAAAAGGGTGAGACAAGACAGCACCTGCTACAAGTGTACATTTGGTTGTTGTGTGCTGTTCCTTTCAGAATTGCAATGTCTTCACGTAGGCCCTAGGACATTCGAATCACCCAAACTCTCCTAGGCAGTCTCTACTGATCCTTCCCATTGCTAGTTCCTGGGTCAATTTATGAGGGATTGCAGTATTTCCATTCAGGTTTAATCAGACCTTCATTCATCACATATATATTATACACTGCCACCCACAGGGAAGGAAGCTCTGCCAAACTAAAAAACCCTGAATTCTTAGAACGACACATGATTTTTTTCACAAAATCTGTGTGCATCTTTAAAATATTGGTCATTTTTGTATTGTAAAAGTAGAAATGGTTTATTCAGTAGAAGTTAAAATTTCTGAACTAAGTAGAGATCACAAAATGAACTAAAATTTGAAATGGAAAAAGTGGGCCCATAGTTACAACCTTCTCTTGGAGCAAACACTAATGATTTCCCATCTCCAAAGTCAAAAGGATATAAAGGTTAAAAATAAAAGAACTGGGGTGCCCAGGTTCAGTCGGTTAAGCGTCCGACCTCTGCCCAAGTCAAGATCTCACAGTGAGTTCTAGACCTGCGTTGGGCTCTGTGTTGACAGCTCAGAGCCTGGAGCCTGCTTCAGATTCTGTGTTTCCCTCTCTCTCTGCCCCTCCCCCGCGCTCTCTCCCTCAAAAATTAATAAATTCGAAAAATTTTTAAAAAGTAAAAGGACTTTGTGGTGAAAACTGGGGGGATGGGTAGAGATAGAGGACATTTCTGAGGCTATGTTCATCTTTCTAAGGAAACACAATTAGAGTTCTGTCCTACTTTACCCATAGTGACATGTAAATGCCTACGCATTTAAAAAGCATTATAATTTTGTTTGGAGACCACAACAAAGAATTACAGTAGGGTTGTTTTTAATTTCATTGCCCTCTGTCCCTACATAAGTAACAATATTATTTTAGGCAACAAACCTCACCTGACCTGCATGATTCTGCATTCTGAAAGCAAGCTTGTGTTTTACAAGGTATATTTAGTAAACAATTTAAAAGAAGTATTTGAAGAGCATTTTGTGATACTGATAATCTTCACTCGTACTTGTTGACACATCTCACACTATAGTGCCCACAAAGTCTGAAAACATAAATAATATTATTTATTTTTTACAGATAGAAGTTGTCCTTGATGGTGCTATATTTTCACATGTCCAGATTTTATAGATATCCTATAGGCCAGTTTCTAATATCCTTAGCAAAACAGAATGTAATAATATCATGGTGGCAGGTAACTTTCACAATTGAAAATTTTTTCCCCACAATAATGTTCATAAGAGTTACTCATGTTAAAATATGTAACTGTAGTTTATTCACTGCAAATGATGTTCAGCATCCCATTTTATGAAAATACCATAATTCATCCATTTTCATATTGCTGAGAGTTTACATTATTTAAGACTATTTGCTTTTAAAAATAATGCTGTGATAAAGCAACTTACACATGCTATTATGTTATGCATGTATGAAAATTTACTGGAAAAGTATGGAATTTTTGGATCATAGTTTATGTACTCTTCAGCTTTATGAGACGCTACCAAATTTTTCTCTAAAGTGATTAAACCAATTTATAGCTTAACACCAGTAAATAAGAGTTCCTATTTCCCTACATCTCCAAACATAGTTGGTATAATCAATATTTTGGATTTTTTTTCCAAGTCAGAAATGTATGAAATGGTATTTTATTCTTGTTTTAACTTGCATTCTTTTGATTTCTAAGGAGTGTATGGATGATTACACAATTATTTCTTACTACTTACGGCCCTAACTGTAAGAGTACTGCACCTACCTATCCTATCCCCTCACTGACATTAGGTTGATCCTGTGTCTTCCCAATTAGGTTAATTTGTGATAGGGACACAAATGACATATGCCATTTCTAAGGAGAAGCTTCAAGAGCCATCACATCATTCTGCCATTTCTCCTTTCCCTCTGCCTCATAACAGAAATCTCAGAAAAGGGCTGATCCTCAGCCTATATTAGAGAATGAAGAAGAGCCATAGGGCTAAGCCCCACAGTGAACATAAAATGTTAACAACAGATAAAACCTTGTTGTTTTACTGAGGGTTGATGGGGGGTGGGAGGGAGAGGAGGGTGGGTGATGGGTATTGAGGAGGGCACCTTTTGGGATGAGCACTGGGTGTTGTATGGAAGCCAATTTGACAATAAATTTCATATATTGAAAAAAAAACAACCTTGTTGTTTTAATCTTCCATTGAGATTTTGGGTCATTTGCTATCACAACATAATCTAGTTAATGTAGAAGACATTACATGAATTAGCCCTGAAAATATGGTGTTTCTATTAAAAACAAACAAACTAAAATATGTGGTATCATCTGGGCCAGACTAGATAATAGTTATTGAACTAGAAAGATGGCAACCCATATTATATGATGGTGAAAACTCTTGGAAACTTGATAACACACCAAAAATAGCTCATAGTTTTAGATGAAAAGTCTGATAAATGCTATTGGCTGTGTTTGACAATGTCACAAGAAGAGATGAGCTCACACACAAAATTGGCTGTCTTGCAGAGAGCAATGGAAATCCTCAAGATTCATGTCTTGTAGGATTGAAAGAATCGATTGTTTCTCATCTCTAACAACTGAGAAATGTTTTCAGTGGCAGAGGCAAGGGCTAGGCTATCACACACTTAAACTTTTTCACTGATTAATTTGGCACCCAATAAATCCTTTAGGACGAAATGGCTAAGAAAAGACAATAAAGGCATGGTTCTACCAAGGTCTAGGTACTGGCAGTTAAGTTGAGAGAAAGGGGCATTATCTCTATAAGATTTATGAGTTTAGCACATGGAACAGGTTAGAGTTAATGGATGAAAAGATAACAAAGTTTTAACAGTTGTGAGCTATATAGCCACTGAAAGCTACCACTCTGGATTAGAAAAGCTAAAAACTTAAAAACAATCATTGGGTCCCAAATTCTATCAATAGGAAGCAGACTGAGAGGAAAGCATATTTTGAAACATCTGCTTTCATATATGGCTAAGGACCATCCTGGGAAAGGAAGGACAACCCAGACAGTGAAACCATGGGTCATGGGAACAGTACGTTGGGAAGTTATTTCTAGAGTGTAGAACCTAAAAGGCAGAAACAATCGCTACTTTTGAAAATATGTCACATTTTATTAATTTCCATTGCTTTTTTAAAAAAAATATTTATTCATTTTTGAGAAACAGAGAGAGAGCATGAGTGGGGTTAGGACAGAGAGGGAGGGAGACACAAAATCTGAAGCAGGCTCCAGGCTCTGAGCTGTTAGCACAGAGTCTGATGCAGGGCTTGAACTCACAGACTACAAGACCAGGACCTGAGCTGAAGTCAGACGCTTAACCGACTGAGCCACCCAGGTACCCCTCTGTTGCTTTAAAATAAACCTTGACAGCTTTTTTTTTTTTCTATAATAATGATAGTCATTTCAAGATGTTAAAAAAAAAAAAAAAAAACTATGAGCGGTGGTCTATAAAATAAAATACCATGGCAAAGGTATATCTCTACTATTCCATATATAATTCTATCTATATAATTCATATAATTCTATCTATAAAGCTATATATAACATATCATTTTTAATGGTACTTTTAAATTTTTTTGAAATAATCAGTTAATTTTATTATCTCAAGAAAAACGGCTGACTCACTTTAAACTATAACATAGAACTGAACTCACCCTGCTACTGAACCACTGCTGAATGCATGTCAGCTGCTGCAGAATCCATTGATTGCCTCAGATATTGATTGGTTAATTTAATGAAAAAAGAAGGTTGGAGTCTAAAGAAATTTACAATGCTGACTGACAGGATCTTACCTGAAGTTATGTTCAGCAAAACATTCACATCCATGTGTACGCACACATGTACAGCACACACTCTCAACTGCCAATAGTGACTAATATTTTTAATATTATAAAGTGAGGTCCTCACTTATAATTTAACTAAAGAAGATAAAAGATATTCACAAAGGAAAATCCTAACTAGAATAACATGTTTTTACATGAATTTGTAAAGAATATGAATAGCTCACAAAGTATTCCTTCACTTTCCTTCAAAATGAACATCTGAGAGACTCTTAATTGTACTATCTAAAATGAGTCTCTTGTAGGCAGCATATAGATGGACCTCGTTTTTTACTCATTCTGATACCCTATGTCTTTTGATTGGAGCATTTAGTCCATTACATTCAGAGTGACTACTGAAAAGATAAGAATTTAGTGCCATTGCATTACCTGTAGAGATGGTGTTTCTGGTGATGCATTAGTAGTAGTTTCTACTACTAGTAGTTTATTTAACCTCTCAAAATTTAAGTCTGGGTCTAATCAAATCATCTGAGACATTTCAAAACATACACAATATATTTATATAGCATATGGCATGAGAAGTAATAGAAAATGACAAAATCTAGCATGTTAGACTGAAATACCAACTCATATTCTATGGAAATCTGTATGTGAAATAATTATGTTGTTGCTGACTACAAATCACTTTCCAGATCTTCAGTTACTCAAGGTCAAAACCATGAATAGCATGCTGTTTGCTCAATAAAAATGTAAATAATCTTGATTCCTTGGAAATACAACAATTTGGTTGTGCTATGTGCTATGTGCTAGTCATTTGAACAATAGGACAGTGGACTGATGATGCTATTGTTCAAAGGAAGCCAGGTGAAATATTGATCGACAGTATAACAGTAAGTACATTTCTACATTTTAGAGCAATTTCTTTATTTCAGGACATGACACTTTTGTAATGCTATGATAAAAGCAAATGTATACAAATCAGTGATAAATATTTATGAGTCAGAAACAACACTTAAAAATAAAGCTAATTCAGTCCCCCTGCTCTGAAAAAAAAAAAGATTTGGTACTGTTTAATTATATACTGATTTTTATATGCTTAAAGTTGTGTCTAAGCATGAATTCATGTTTCCTCTATGTATATGTACTAGTCAGGTATTTTAGAATGAGTAACAATCACAGTGCAATTAGATAGTTCTGCTTAAACTATCTATTCCTGAAATAGTTGCAAGGACAGAGTTTCAGGATTCTAGATAGGAAAGTAAGTAGCTTTCCAGCTGGCCTTCTTGCTCACTTATTCATTAATTCAACACTTATTTTTTGAGAGACTTCTCTGTGCAAGAACTGCAAAGCTCCACAGGAGATATACAATAGCTAAAATATAATTCCTATTTCTGCATATTTCACACGTCTGGATACACTGTTGTATATCCTACTTAGCTCACTACACACTCTGTCAAACCATTCACAGCAAACGTTCAAAAGACCAGTCTGTATATACCACACATTCATGCCAACACCCACCACCTCCTCCGCTCATTACAACCTGGACTTGACTCCTACCATTTCACAAAACCCACAGTCTTAAAAGTTGCCATAAACAAGTTATGGATTGCCTTTCTCAATTCTCCACACAAATATTGCATTGGGCAATGTTGAAATGCTTCCTTCTTGATTTTCTGCTTTGACTTGTATGATGGTACAGACTTCTTGCTCTTCTGTAACCACTCTTTAATTTTAATCTATAGGGACTCTTCCAAAATTGATTCTTGGTGATTTTCATGGTTCTGACCTCTCAGGTCACACAGCTTTATTACAAATTATCTTCTGGCCATCTTATTAGGTGGATATTTAAACTCATTCTGTCCTGAGCTGAACTGACCATTTCCCTCTCTTCACTAACTGTAGTTAAATCTGTTCCTCCTCTACATTGCTATGATTCTGGTAATAGAACTATCATTCTAATAATCACTAACTCTCGAATCGTGGAGTTAGCTCTGCCTCCAAATTCACCTAGACATCATATCAAACCAATTCAAACATCCACGGACTCTGTGGTTGCAATATCTTTTGCATGTCTGCCTTCCTCTCCATGCCTGTTTCTATCTTCATTACCTCTTCTTTCTCATAAGCATAGATGACTGCATTCTTGGCCACCTTTTTCTCTCCCAGATTCTACCCACTGATAATTACTCTCTTACACATTAATCGTACTACTTATTTCTTCTATTATTGAAACAAAATTCAAGCTTTATCTACCTCTCTCATCTTCAATTCATTAGATGGTAGGCAATTTGTTCCTATACCTTTGGAATAAATGTTTGTACTTATTTTTTTACATCATTCATTCATTTATTCAACAAACACTGATGAAACTTTTTGTCTCCATACCATGTAAAATCAGTGCTTTCTATCTCTTATAAATCTGTAGCTCATGCTAAACTCTTGTGTTCTAAAATCTTTTTCTCTAGCTAAGACAGAATTCTTTCCTGGTTAGTTTCTAAACATAATAATGAGCTTATCACTCATTTTTGCATGATTCTCAAGAAAATAAAAGGACTCTCAAGACCCCACAATCAGCAATATGCAGAGCGCCTACGTGTCACTCCTTGGAATTTATTTCTCCCACCTGCTTTCAGACCTGGTCCTATTTCTCCTACTCTCCTCTAAGCACAAACTTTATATTAGCAACTGTATCCATGATTAGAGCTGCATTAAGGGCTCATTCATGCAGGTTATACCTAAGGTGTTAAAAGAAGTTTCATAAGAGTGGTCTCTGGGGTGCCTGGGTGGCTCAGTCCATTAGGCATCCACTTCAGCTCAGGTCATGATCTCACAGTTTGTGAGTTCGAGCCCCACGTCGGGCTCTGTGCTGACAGCTTGGAGCCTGGAGCCTACTTTGGATTCTGTGTCTCCCTCTCTCTCTACTCATCCCCCACTCATGCTGTCTCTCTCTGTCTCTCAAAAATAAAACAAACAAACAAACAAACAAAAAAACATTAAACAACAGCAAAAAAAAGAGTGGCCTTTCTTGGATTTCTTGATTCAGCTGTGAGTGCCAAAGAAGTTGGCATTAATGGTAACAATTTTCACTTGCTTATTGCCTTCAGCTATAAAACTGCCCCTCTTTCCAACTCCATTCCATATAGGGCTCTCTTGTCTAATTCTTGAAGTTGCTTAGGGTATTTAGCAGGTGCTTATAAATAACACGTGTATTTTTCTTCCACTTCAGTTCCCTTCCAGCCTCCTTGTTCAGGTGTACATTCTGAATTGTATATGAAATCTACCGGAGATAAATACACAGAGGGTTAAAATCTCTATAAACTTTATTTTTAGTGGGGGGAAATCAATTAATTTATTCAACTGAAAGGTATAAGATGAGGCTGAATGAGGGAAAGAGGGTAAATAAGCAGAAAATTAATACATAAATAATTGCATTTTACGAAGTACTAGTGTCTAAATATGTATCTGTATACTTACATTAATTTGACAGTGATTCTATACACTTGCAAATGAAATGGGAAGATGTGTCAAAGAATGTCAAAGAGAGGCCATAATAAGCATCTAAAAAAAGTATACAAGGAAATCACATTATACATACGAGATACTAATGATATTTAAACCAGATGGGGAGAAAAAGAAGGGTAGGGGGAGAGAGGGTAGGGGAAGAGAAGGCAGATTTAAACACTGAAGGGAATTCTACTAGCCATTGCCCTGAAGAAATGTATATTCTAGATTGAACATAAAATAGAAGAGAACCTGTGTCAGAATCTTTGGTGAAATTAAATAGTAAAAAGAATATGATAATTATTTTTAATGACTTTATGCTAAATGACATTTCTAATTCTGTAGCAACACTACAAACAGAATTATTTTAAGGGTATATGCCATGATGTGAAAAGATGGAATTATTAGATGTTATTTACCTTAAAAATGAAACCTAGAGTGTATTTGCATGATTAAATTCATCCAAATGGAATTCTATTATAACTTACAACTACTACTTAAATACTGTTATTTCTGAAACTAAGGAGAGAGATAATCTAAAACCTTAACTTATGTAGTAATGAAATAAGTAAATAAAGCGTCACAGGATTAAAATTGATGCTGTGGAACTAGTAATGAGAGTTGTGAGAGATCTCTTTTTTAAAGAGCTTCTGGCCTCAATATGTGATATATTTCAAAACTTATTATACAATAGAATAAATTATTAATAAACAATAATGTTGATTTTAAACAGATTATATACTAATATGACTTGGATAAATTAGGCTGTTCTTCAGGAAAAGTATCTCAATGAACACTGTATTTTAAAGTCTGATAACATAAAAAAGAACAAAAGTAATCGTTGATGACACCTTATAACTTAAAACACAATTATCAGCTGGCTAGCTTCAGTATTAATAGTCAGGGTTTTGAATTTCAAAATTAATGATGTGTCTAAGTCAATTCTCTATTTCATTTGGATAGAGATTGTTTTTAAATAAAAATTTAAATCTGAATATCCATACCTCAACCTACAGTAAAGTTTTTAAAGAAATTCAACTAAAATGGATGTATAGAGAGAATTCAAACATAAAAAATTCAGAATCTAAGTGAAACAGAAAACAGAAAGATCTCATTATTCATTCATATAAAAAAGCCTCTGGTAGATTTTATTATTGTTCTCCAATATTCTCTGCCTTATCTTGCAAGAAGATTATACCTCTCTATGCCTTGGTGAATTGTCATCACTCAAATTACTCCAAAAAAATGTAAGCAGAAGTTTTTCTATTATTTCTCAGTAGAAGCTTCAGGAGCCTAAGTATGCTTTACTATGCTTTCTCAACCCTTTCACCACCACCATCACTTTCATCATGACCAGAAATTCATAATAAAAGACATACCTTCAGCCTAGAACATGCATGAAAGTGACATACATCACAGGAACAGCCTGTAAGCAATGGTCATACAGAAAGAGCAACAAAGAAGACTTTGTTATGATAATCCACTCTGATTTAGAAGCCATTTGTTATTGCAAAATTACATTGCCTCTTCTAAGGTATATGGAACCACTGGAGTTATGCAGTCTGTAGCCTGAACAACTGTGCATAGCAGCCCTAATACTGCATTCTTAATACAATATTGTCCCCAAAGATTCTTTAAAACCAGTGATTCTAAAACATCTGCCATATCTGAACAAATGTGATTTTTTTAACGTTTATTTATTTTTGAGAGAGAGAGAGAAAACATGAGTGGGGGAGGGGCAGAGAGAGAGGGAGACACAGAATCTGAAGCAGGCTTCATGCTTTGAGCTGTCAGTACAGAGCCCAATGCAGACCTCGAACTCATGGACTGTGAGATCATGACCTGAGCCAAAAGTTGGATGCTCAACCGACTGAGCCACCCAGGCACCCCACGGATGTGATTTTTTAATCATGAGAAAACACTTTTAATTTCTATTCAAATTTAACGTTCCAACCTAATGTGATAAACAATATACTCAGGATATATACGATCCCAGGCAGGGTTTCCTCTATGCACAGAAACCATTATCCACAAGTTTGTTGCTTTGATTAAAAAAACAAAAAAACAAAAACAAAACAAAACAAAACATACTTTCAGCTTTTCTACCTTAACTAAAAAGGGTAAAAATACAAATATTTTGTTAATTATTATCACACTTTTTTAATTATAAAGGTTTAAGGTAAAACTAATTGTTTACAGTAAGTATTCAGAACTAAGAGCCACGTTTCGTGTCCTTCACAGCAGCACTTACATATTTGCACATAACAACAGATGGTATTACCAAATGCTTGTTCCATTAAATTTAAAACTTCCTTTGGGAGGCTAATTGCTTTCTGCAATATCACAATCACCCAAATTCAATATTAAAGAAACATAGAGGTCCCTTGGAAGGAAAGACTAATCTTAGAAGGAAAAGATAGATATTTCTTCATATTTTCATAGGTGTAAAGAAATCTAGTCGTGTCTTTTCAATGAAAACTAAAAGTGTCTGTATTTGTCTGACTGCACTACAAACTTGCTTTATATAGACAAAAGACACATTGCAATTTCTACTGAATACTTAAAAATACACTTTCAAAGAAATTATTAATCATCAAAAGATAATACCATTTCAACTTCCAATATGAAGCTCTTTACCTACTACTTTCTAGATTATTTGTTCCACCCAATGGTGCTCATCAATGCTAGTGAAAGCTTCATTCCCTTCTGCAGAAAACTTAACTGGCAGAGTCATAATGATCCAGGCAATAACAATCACTTCTAGCCTTTTTCACTTCAGTCCACACGCCCTGGCTTCTCTGTTCATTACCAGCCTCAGACATTTTCTGTTCCTCCTTAGAGCTAAACATTATAAATTTATTTGCTCTGATTTCCATTTCCCATGATTATTATGTAACCTGCAACTCACCAAACACTTATATCAATGAATAAAATTTAAGAAATGCTTATTAAGGCCTTGTAAGTTTAATGGTATGCATACCCTGCCAAAGATACACTACTGGATAATTTATTGAAAATATGTGTAATCTGATGCTGGAATTATAATCCATTATAAATCCCTGAAATAGATTTTAGGCAAACTCTTGTGAGATTTCAGAGAACAAGAACGTTATATTTTGTTGAGGAGTCAGGAGACATTTGAGGAGATCTTGGTGTACAGATGGTTATCTCCAAGGAAGAGATAAGAGATGATAGGTCAGGAATAAGGAAGTGACAGCCAGTGATAACAGCACACGCAAAAAGATGCAAAAACAAAAACAAACAAAAAAAAGACACAATTTAATAAACAGTAAAGTGGCTGGTTTTGCTCTACCTTTGTATATGTAGGAGAGCAGTAACAAATATGTTTGAGAAGGTGTTTTATCTGCTAAGCTGTGGGTTTCATATTCAAGTTAGCTGGCAGTGGTGAGAAGTAAAGCATATTGCTAACAGTCCTGCTCTTGCAAGATTAAATCAGCCTCAGAGTGGATTGAAGGCAGAAGTGATTGAAAGAACAGAATCATTACATAAAAGTTCCAGAAAGAGTTAATAGGGCCCTCAAATAGGATGGTGGTAATAGGAATAATGATATATGAATGGCATCATGAACGGAAAGCCAGTATCTGACAACTAATTGTCCGTGAGAAGAGAGAAAGAGTAGAATTACTTACTTCTTCGTGAAGAGAACACTGTTTCCCAAAATAGCAACATATGCCACTTGAATACAGTATATCCTCAACATCAAATACTCAGAATTTCCAATTCACAATTTTAAATAATATTTAACCAAACTGGTTACTTGTCTTACAACTTTAAGGGAAATAAGATTACCAAAAAAGTAACACAGGAGAAAAAAAGTAAGCAACCCAAGAAAAGTAGTTAACCTTACAGAAATCTAACCGTTGGAATAAAATACTTAACAAATAAAATCATCCAAAATAATGGTCAGTGATCATATTTACATAGGTCATTTTACACAATTTCTATTAATGCATATAAAGTGAGCTTAGTGTTGTGGAAGAATGTGGGTGATACAGGCAGAACAGCAATTTAATAAAAGGGTATTGGGTAGACCACAGAATACGTGGCAGGAAGAATTGGATTCAGAGGCTACATCCAACGTTCTAACTAGATCCAGGCATGAGATGTCACAGAGTGAACTACCAGCACCCCCAACACGGGTCACTAGATATCGCCAGTAGAATTGCTGTGTCTCCTTTCTCTGGAAATCAGATGTAGCTGCCATCATGGCTGTGACTTATCAGCAGAAAGAAGACTGGTAGTTCCTACAAATCTCATCTGCAGAACCTACAGCATGCCATGCCCCAGTTGAGAGGGAATCTAGAGAAGCCAAACCCTGGCATTTCAAATTCTATATGGAAGGAGGCTCTGCCATTTAAGTGACCGCAGACACTGGCAGACCTGAAGGATGCTAGATAAAACATTGCTGATAGACACGTATTCAACATTTAAAAAGAAGTATATGAAGTTATGTTATTCTCACTGATGTTCTAAGTGGCAAAATTCACATCAAATGGTATTTAGTACAAGCATATTTATTAGTCTATTTAATATAAAAATAATGGGATTTCAGTGATGTTTGGTCAAAAAAAACATTTTACTTGATATGTATGTATGTGTCAAGTCAAAGCTGCCACGAAAACAAGGCATACATGGGATAATGCATTTTAACGGAAATATGTTAAATTCAGAAATAGGATAGGTATCTACTATAATGTTACTTATGATATTTGGACTAAATCATGGGACTTATTATTTATAAAGAAAAAATAATAAGATTATAAGTTTAGACTACCACAAAATGTATAGTTCCTGGAATGAGATCCACAAGAGGTACTAGTTATCTGAACCACTCACTAATGACTAAATTTATGTCCAAAGTGGTCTTCTGTGGGAACATATAGACACAGAAAATGATCTGATTAGATTTAAAGATGCTAATGACTCCACTTCTAGTAGTAAAGAGAGCAGTGATTGTCTATGGCAAGATCTGGCAATGGAGATATGTACAACATCTCCTTAGGATACTCCTAAGTATCCAAAAGTATCCTAAGTATCCAAAAATTTTTTTGGCAAACAAATATAATGGCTAGTTGCTCCTAATGTCACTATACAAAATGGGGAGAGAAAAAGATGAGCTCAGGAATTTGAATTCCCTGCATAGATGACCTGCTTCCATGTGAGCCCTCAGAGACTTTTCTCCTCTACCTGCAATGCTGAGAGTACTGAAAATTAAATTCAGAATCGTATTCTGTGACTGGCTGAATTACAATGCAAGTTGAACTCCTAGCCTTAATGAGTACCTGCTGTTCAAGTTAGGGCACTGACTGGGGGGAAAATGGGATACTGTAAGTAGGAACAGAGATGTGTAGAAAGATTCTGATGAAGTTGGGGACATTGAATTCTGATGTCTTCTTTGCCAGTGAAAAAGGCCTCCCCACCCCCATTGGGAGTATCATCCCCATCTGCATCTGAAGAAATTAACCCTGCACTGCCTGAGGAAACTACAATGGCTCCCCTGAGACAGTTGCCTTACAAGAGAATGCAGGGTCCTCAGGACTCACCCTCACCACCCTTCTTTGCTTCTGGACCTGTGATTATATTCAAATCTCAGTAGGAGCCTAAAGGTGAGGTAAAAAGTGTGACCCATGAGAAGGTGTGCTATATACTTCAAAACAACCCCTTGAGCTTTCTAATTTATACAAACAGAAATCTGGGGAACCCTGTAAGAATGAATGTTAAAAATGTGGGATAATTGTGGAACATAAAGTTGTATCAGGCTAACTTTACTGACACAGGCTTGCTAAAAATATTCTGAATTTAATGTTACAGCTCAGTAAGTTACAAAGGCTCTCTCTGTTTGTTTGGTTGGCTGAAACATGGACCGACACGTGGCTCATGTGAGCAACCTGGACAAGTCAGAACTTGGTTTAATGCAGAAGAAAGAATTCAAAGGCATAGGGAGACTAGAATGGGTAGAGTGAATGTGTCATTTAAGATCTATTTACCCATAATGGGAAGGTTTAGAAAACATACCTTTCACCATGACTATGAGAAATAAATTTGTGAAAGGAGCCCCCACCATCCTTTGGAATGATCTCTGATGACTCTGTTCTGTAGGCCAAACCTTACAGTGGGAACTACAGTAACTGAGTTGGGACACACAAATGCAATGCAGGAAATTGGATCCTGTGGTAGCAGGGGCCAACTGGAAGCACACAACTGCCAGGGCAAGGCAGGAGTAGTTACTATTAATGGACAACAGAGTCAAAGCAGCAATTAGAAAAGTTTGACTCACACAGACTTTTTGACTAGTTGATCATAGTGTTCCTAGAGGAGAAACAGGAAGCCTACTAAATTCTTATTGATCTGTATAAGCAGAAAAGTACTAGGTCAAATGAACAAAAGTCTAGCCTGAACCATAAAAAAGAGTCACAGCCCCTCTATCAATTCTCACCCTTGAGCCAGTTTATGGACACAAACCCCTTAAAATGAAGTGGGGGCCAAGTCAAAAAAGCCCTTGGTGCACT
This sequence comes from Herpailurus yagouaroundi, assembly GCF_014898765.1. NCBI lineage: Eukaryota > Metazoa > Chordata > Mammalia > Carnivora > Felidae > Herpailurus > Herpailurus yagouaroundi. The sequence continues at coordinate 45,893,586 of NW_024412403.1, read as the reverse complement.
GCCAAAACTTTATATTATTAATCTTTTCTCTCAGACTTTCCTAAAGGGATCTGTGGCCTTTTACCAGGATAACTGTGTACTGGGGAATGGAAATTATCAGACATCTGGGGGACTATTGACACTGGCTATGAACTGACATTAATACCGGGAGAATCAAAACATCACTGTGGTCCATCCATCAGAGTAGGGGCTTATGTAGGTCAGGAGAACAATGGGATTTTAGCTCAGAGCTATCTCACAATGGGCCCAGGGGCCTCCCAAACCCATCCTGTGGTTGTTTGCTCAATTCCAAAAAGCATAATTGTAATAAATATACTTAGAAACTGGCAGAATCCCCACATTAGCTCTCTGACCTGTGAAGCTAGGGCTATTATGGTGGCAAAGGCCAAGTGGAAGCCACTAGAACTGCCTCTACCCAGGAAAATAGTAAACCCAAAGCAATACTGCATTCTTGGAGGGATTGCAGCGATTACTGCCATAATCAAGGACTTGAAAGGAAAAAAAAAAGCACTTGAAAGATAACAGGAGTGGTGATTCCCATGATATCCCCATTTAAATTCTCCCAGTTAGCCTGTGCAGAAGATGGATGGATCCTACAGAATGACAATGGATTAGATTAAGCTTAACCGGGTGAGGACTCCAATTGCAGCTGCTGTACCAGATATGGTTTTAATGCTTGAACAAAATTATACATCCGTAATAACCTGATATGCAGCTATCGATCAGCCTTTTTCTCCATTGCTGTCAGTAATCTCCACTAGAAGCAGTTAGCTTACATCTGGTAAGGCCAACAACACAGTCACAATTTAATCTGAAGGAATTTTGATAGCTTTTCTCTTCCACAAGATATCACATTGGCCATTACATTGATGCTATTATGCTGACAGGACCTCAGGAGCCAGAAGTTGCAACTAATCTACACTTACTGCTAAGGCATTTGCATGTTAAAGGGTAAAAAATAAATCTGACAAGAGTTCAGGGGCCTTATACCTCAGTGAAATTTCTAGGGATCTAGTGGTCCTGTGGGGAATGTTAAGATATTCCTTATAAGATGAAGAGTAAGTTCTTACATCTGGTCCCACATTTTCCTCATTTGCATGTGTCACTCCACCCCATTTACTTAGTGACTCAAAAGCAGCTTGTTTTGAGTGGGGCCCAGACAAGAAAAGGCTCTCCAACAGATCCAGACTACTCTGAGTTGTTCTGTCACTTGAGCCGTATGATCTAGCAGATCCAATAGTACATCAAGTGTCAATGGCAGTTAGGGATGCTGTCTGTAGTCTTTGGCAGGTCCCTTCAGAGGAAAAAAAAAAAAAAGAGTGCAGGCCCTTAGGGTTTTGGAACAAAGTCCAGCCATCCTCTGAATAATGAATAACTACTCCTCTTTTAAGAAACAGCTCTGGGTCTGATGCTAGGCCTTATTAGAGACTGAATGCTTAAACATGAACTACCATGTGATCATGAAATCTGAGCTGACCATCAAGACATGGGTGTTAGCTGACTTACCAAGCCATCAAGTCAAATGTGCACAGCAACACTTTATTATCAAATAGAAGTGATAACATATGCTATCAAGTCTGAAGGTGAAGGCACACGTTATATGAAAAGAGGCCCAAATGCCCATGGTTCCTACTCTTGATACACTACCTTCTCTGTCCTAAATTGCATGTATGGCCCAATGGAGAGTTTCCTACAATCAGTTGACAGAGGAAGAGAAGAATAGAGCCTGGTTTTCAGATGGTTCTGCATGATATGCAAGCAGTCCCCAAAAGCAGACAGCTACAGCAGTACAGACCCCTTCTGGGACATCACTGAAGGACAACAGTAAAGGACACAACCCTGAAGGACAGTGCACCTGGCTTTCACTTTGCTTGGAAGGAGAAAGTGCCAGCTGTGTGATTCATGGGCTGTGGCCAATGTTTTGACTGGATGGTCAGGGACTTGGAAGGTATATGATTGGAAAATTAGCGACAAGGAAATTTAGGGAAGAGATATGTGCACAGATCTCTCTGAATGGCTTAACAGAACAGTGGAATTGCCTTTTGGAAACTCAGTTACAGTGCCAGCTAGATGGTGATACCTTGCAGACTGGGTTAATGCTCTCCAGAAGGGTGCAAATGCTCTGAGTCAGCACCCATAATATGGTGCGGTTTCTCCCACAGCTAGAATAAATGAGTTTAAAAATAAAGGAGTTGAAATGGGAGTGGTAAACTCATTATTACCCTTAGTGACCTACCAGGAAAAACATTTGTTTTCTGTTCCCACAACTTGGTACTCTACTATCCTAGAAGTCTTAGTGCCAAAAGGAGAAATGCTCATACTAGGAGATACAGAAATGATTTCACTGAACTAGAAGTTAAGGCAACAGCCTAGACAGAGGCTCAATCCCATGACCCTGGGATCATGACTTGAGCCAAAATCAAGGGTCAGATGCTCAACCAACTGAGCCACTGAGGCATCCTAGTCAAGGTTGTTTTAAATTAAATCAGTAGCTCTGTTAATCAAAGTGAATCACCATAGGCAATAAGTGATATCTTTATATTCATCTGCTTAGTTAATATTAGCTCTACTAAGTTACATTTTGGGGGAAATTTTTGTTAAGTATTTTTATTTTTATCAAAAATGTTAAGAATTAGTCTCTATATGGAATCTGATTCAGCTGTGACCATTTATTCCACAAGTCCCTTTTCCTTCTTGCATTCTGATAAGATTTTTTACTAAACTCATTGTTGGATTAAAAGTTTAGTCACTCTAGTCTTAAAATTAATAGTTCCTTGACTCTGATCAATAGTGTTTAAATCCTCCAGGTTCATTCTCCTGTTTCCATTCGCAGAGCTAATAAAATAACTTCACTTTTGTTTTATAGTATGTGGCAGGCAGAAAGTGGCATTCCCAAATGCTGATGTCCTAATCTATGGAACCTATGAGTATAAGGTAACATGGTATAAGGGACTTTGCAGATATAATTAAGTCCATACTCCTTAAAATAGAAATTGCTCTGGATTATCCAGTCATCTGAGTGGGATTAATGTAATCACACGAGCCCTTAAAAATAGAGGACCTTCTCTAGGTGGAAAAGAGATATGGAGCAGAAAAGCCATAAAAGAATGGTGGCACAAGGGGCAGAGAGCTTCCAAGCATGAGAAGAATTTGACATGCTATTGCTGGCTCTGAGATGTAGGCTCCTAAATGCAAGTACTCTAGTCAGACAGGAAATAAGGGCAGTCTCACCTTTGTAGGCAGGTTAATGAAACCTCAGCCCTACAACCATAAGGAACTAGATTTCTTAGAGTCTCTCAATAAGACCCAGGCCAGCTAACACTTTGGTTTCTATTTTATGCAACACAGAGCCAAGAAACCAGTCCCATCAACCTGGACTTCTGATGTAAAAGGACTATGGGATTAAAAATTTGCATTTAAACTTCTAAATATGTGAATATTTTTTATGGAAGTAATACAAATACACAGAAAACAAATACACAGTATTACAGCATTTTTGTATTGAGCAATTTTCATATTTATTATGAAGTTTATTTCTAATCATCCAGGTATTTGGGAAGGGCATTATTAGGCCGCTTATTCAATGCGTAAGATGGGTCTCAGAGTAATTGAATGACTTCTGAAAGATTCTGTTCAACATACTGCCAAGGGACAAAGCCCACCCAGGTCTTTTAGGTTTGGGTTCAAAGTCTTCACTCTAACAAAAAAAGAGGACCTAACAGGATTGCGAATGAAGAGCAACATTAGAAGTTGGAATTTTACTTCTTAATACTACCTTTCTTGACAATTTAAAGGAATCTTTATTTAGTGTTTACTTATTATTATTTTTAAGATAAGGAAAAAAATAATCTTCTAAATTCCCCTCAGCTATTTAAAAAAGTTAACCATAAATTAAAATCTCAAAGTGTTAAAACTCCTGAGAAAACATAGAATAGTACAATGCAGTATAACCTCTCTTTCAAATACATCTTATATAGAACTAGGTTGTTTCCTTGTATAGTCATCTATTTTACATATTCAAATGTGGTCTAATAATATGAATGAATTATGTATATTTTAGTCCAATTGCCTAAACTTCTAATTCAGATGGCTATGGCATCATTCATCCCATGTGATGTCAGGATTAGGTCTCCTGAACTGCTAATCTAGACAGTACCCAAGAAAGACTGTTTGGGTGCCTCAGCTGGTTAAGCATCTAACTCCTGGTTTTGGCTCAGGTCATGATCTCATGGCTTTATGGGTTTGAGCCCCACATCGGGCTCTGTGCTGACAGCGCAATGGCTGCTTGGGATTCTCTCTCTCTCCCCCTCTCTCTGCTCCTCCCCCACTCTTGCTGTCTCTGTCTCTCTCAAAAGTAAAAATCAATAAACCTTAAAGACTGCTTGTGAAGGTGTGCTTTTATTTATTGGGGTCCTTTCTTTTTTCTTTTTGGTTAAGTCTAGCTACAGTTTATCAATTTTATTAATTTTTTCAAAGAACCAGCTCCTGTTTTCATTGATCTGTTCTATTGTTTTGTTTTGGTTTTTGGTTTCTGTTTAATTTATTTCTGCTCTTACAAATGAGAGAGAAGAATAGCAACCAACACCACACCAGGAGACAGGAAACGAACAAAATCCTAGAGAAGAACACAGGCAGCAACCTCTTTGACACTAGCCATAGCAACTTCTTACTAGACATGTCTCTGGAAGCAAGGGAAACAAACGTAAAAATGAACTGTTGGGACTTCACCAAGATAAAAATATTTTGCACAGTGAAGTAAACAATCAATAAAACTAAATGGCAACTTTTGGAATGAGAGAAGATATTTGCAAATGACATTATCTGATAAAAGGTTAGTATTCAAAAATCTACAATGAACTTATCAAACTCAATTCCCAAAAAACAAATAATCCAGTTAAGAAATCGGCAGAAAATATGAATAGACATTTTTTCCAAGGAAGATATACAGATGGCTAACAGACACATGAAAAGATGCTCAACATTACTTATTATCAGGGAAATGCAAATCAAAACTACAATGAGGTATCACCTCACATCTGTCAAGATGGCTAAAATCAAAAAGACAGGAAAAGAAAAGATGTTGGCAAAGATGGAGAGAAAAGAGAACCAAACCTCTTACCCTGTTGGTGGGAATGCAGACTGGTGCAGTCACTCCGGAAAACAGTACAGAGGTTCCTCAAAAAGTTAAAAATAGAACTACCCTATGATCTGGCAATTGTACTACCAGGTATTTATCCAAAGGATGCAAAAATACTGATCTGAAGGAGCACACGCACCCCATTGCTTACAGCAGCATTATCAACAATAGCCAAATTATGGAAACAGTCCAAGTGTCCACCAATTGATGAATAGAAAAGGAAGAGGTGGTATACATATGTATGTATGTGTACACACACACACACACACACAATGGAATATTACCCAACCATAAAAAGAATGAAATCTTGCCATCTGCAACGACATGGACAGAGCTAAAGAGTATTATGCTAAATAAGTCAATCAGAGAAAGACAAAAATACCATATGATTTCACTGACAATGTAGAATTTAAGAAACAAATAAGCCAAGAGAAAAAGAGAGAGAGAGAAAGAGAAAGAGAAAGAGGCAGACCAAGAAGCAGACTGTTAACTATGAAGAACAAACTAACGCTTACCAAAAAGGAGGTGGGTGGGGGAATGTGTTAAATAGGTGATGGGGATTAACGAGAGCGCTTGTGATAAGCACCAGGTGATGTGTGGAAGTGCTAAATCACTATATTGTACACCTGAGACTAATATTACATTCTATGTTAACTGAATTTCAGTCAAAGCTTTAAAAAATGCCAAAGAGAAGCTCCTGGGTGGCTCATTCGGTTAAGTGTCCAACTTCAGCTTAGGTCATGATCTCTCAGTTCATGAGTTTGAGCCCCACATCAGGTTCTCTGCAGTCAACACAGAACCCACTTCTGAGCTTCTGCCCCCTCTCTTCCTCCCTGACTGGTTCTCTCTCTCTCTCTCAAAATAAATAAATAAACTTTTAAAAAATGCTAAAGAGATAGAGCTGTTGCAGTAGTGAATTTTATCAATATAAACTCTGCTAACAACAACTATTATTTTCCTTTTCTGATTCAAAAAACCTTGGGAGAAACAACCCTAAACAGTGTGTTAGCATAACTCTTCTCTGCTTGTTTTGTCAAGCATTATACTTAGTGAAACACAGCCTTTGTAAAGGAGTATAATCTCCAAATAAAGCTTAATTCTTGACACCTTGTTACTCAATCTTTATGGCCATTAAGCTTCAAAGGCTACTTTTGTCTCCAGGCAAGCTACTTAATGTCTCTAGATTTAATTTTTCTTCCCACATTACATATGGAAATAATAACAGAATGTACCTGTTGGAGTTACAGTGAACATATAAATGTTTAACACAGTAAATAGGTAATAAATTTTATTTATTATTAATACATACTAAATATAATCATATAATATGAGAGTGTTATATATTATATTATAAAAATAATGTTGGTTGATCACAATATAATCATAGAATATTATCAATTTGAATTATAGTAATTTTAATAATGATGCCACAGAGTTATATTTATTATACTGATTAAAATGGAAATAAATTATTTCACTTTTTGGCATGGAACTTTGTCATGCAATGATTGTCTAAATTTATGTTTCAGGTTATTTTATTACTTGTTAGGAGCTCTGAATCTTCTCAGTAAGGAACAAAGTCTAATTATAATCTTTATTTAGTTTTTAAAAATGATGCAAAGCCATGCTAAACTCAGATTAGCAGACCTATGCTTTGTGTTGCTGGTGCTCAAATGGCCAAGTCTGAAGGAAGAAAGTATATGTTTAAATTGCATTTGGTTGGCAGAACATGGTAGTTAAAGAAAGTTTTGGGTTTGGCTTGTGAAACTTTGGGCATTTCTCATATCTGTATTTAGTTTCTTATTCATTCCAATTTCATTGAGCACCTAAGTAGGAAGCAATGTAAGAAATAAAAGATATATAGGATATTTTATATTTCCCCAAGCAGGTATCATTTGGTACAAGATAAAGGAATGGATTTAACAATTACAATATAAATGAGTGTCATATAAAAGGAGACAAAGACAAAGATCACTTCCAAGTTAAAAGGGAAACATTTATAAAGAAATTGTTATTTGAAACGGGCTTAGAACACAGACTAGTTTTTAGTAAGTGCAGATCCAGAATCACAGTATTTTAGGTACAGGAATGAACAAAGGCATAGGGTTGGAAGTCATAGGATCTATTTTGTGATTCAATCCAGGATGTTGGAACACATGTTCTTTAAAGAGTATAAAGTAACACAAGAAAGCCAATACTGGAATGTTCTATCTTAAAACACTGCAGTTGTCCTCAAGCTTATGGGGGCCAGTTGCATAGCTAACTTATCCATCCTAAGTTTAGGCTATCCATCATCATAGCCTAAAAAGTGAGTCATAAATGCTTTAAGATGTTTGATAAATGCATGAGTTAGTGTTGTACTTTAATCAGTAAGCAATGGGTAGCCAAGAGATTTGAGTCAAAGGTGCACATTAGAAACAATGATCAGTGGATTAAAGAGTTCAGGAATTACAAGACGAGAAACTAAAAGGAACACTTTTTGTGGATTTGAGTGTCAGGAACTGCAAAGGGGCTGAAATTTCTCCTACTTGAAAGCTTACCTATTTGCCACAGTTTTATGAACACTGGCAAAAGACAACAGATTCCTGGATCAGAGACAAAGGACTTTATTGCTAACAGGTAGAGAGATAATCAAATATCAGCAATTGTGTTGTTTCATCAAGTGGCAATTCCCATAGAGATAGGTGGCATATGTATACCCAGTGGACTGCATTACAGTAGAGGAAACGAAATCTTTTACATCAAGTAGTAGGCTGACAAAACTTTGTTCCAGAGTTAGATGAACTTTATTACACTGGGAAGTAAACAAAGCTACTCTTTGCTCCAGAGAGACCCTGTCTTTTTTGTCCAAGGCTGTTAACTATACAAACGTCCTTGAAAAGGTAATCCAAAACAAAGACAGCTTAAAAGATGTGCAGAAACATGAGAGACCCATAGAGAATTGTTTCCCAATAGTGAAGGCCTGAATCAGGATGTGGTAGTGAAAACTGCACTCAAATAATCACCATACTCATGAAGGTTTCTTTGCTTTTATTTAGTCTGCAGGTCAAAATTTTTAACTATAGAAAGAGACGTTTCTTGTTATATTGCTTTTTTTTTTCAAGACTAGTAGAAAAGATAATACTTTATTGCTTCTATATCAAAGTTCATCATAACTCAGGAGGGAAATGTTGACTTCTCATAAGAATAAATTATAAGTCAGAATTGAGCACTTCTAAACTTTGAAGAAGGGAGTTAAATTCACAGAATTCAGTGTTTATTCAAACCCCTCTAAGGAGAGTGTCTGTCATCTTTGACAAACTCATATGTGTGTGTGTGTGTGTGTGTGTGTATACACATATACATATATATATATATATATATATATCAGTATATATACTGATACATATATATTTGTATGTATATATATATATATGAATTAAAAAACATAGCAAAAAAAGATGAATAAATTTTATTACCATATAAACTAAAAAATCAGAGTCAATATGCTTTGTTTTGAGCTGTGAATATAGCAATGGCTGTAAAAAAAAAAAACAAAACAAAAACTAGAAGCAACATGAACACACACTTATTAAGTCCTGTGGCAAGGAATTTAGCCTTACCTAAAATGAGATCTGGCCTTTTTCACCTGACCTCTGAGAGGTTATCTCTTAGTCTTTATGATGTCATGCTTGACAGGTGTATCTTTTCAGGGGAGCCCTGGGCCAGCCAGGTAGTTGCAATGTGATTTAGGATGGATTTTGGGTCACCTGGTATTAGCTGATATCTGAGGAGGTGGAGACTGAGATCAGCCCCATTGAAAATCAATCATGCCTATGTGATGGAGCCCCAGTTAAAATTCTAGACATAAAAATTCAAGTTAGCATCTTGTATTGGCAATACCTGTGTGTACTGTAACATACTGATACTGGGAGGGTAATGATACCTTGACTCCTTAGGTACAGGACAAGTGGAATCCCCATGTTTGGAACTCTCCTGGACTCTATTATGCCCTTCTTCTCTTGTCTGATTTTAATCTGTATCCTTTAGGTGTAATGACCATTAGTATAGAAGCTTTCAGTGAATTCTATGAATCTCTTTACTGATTTTTTTAATGTAATGGTGGTTTGGGGAACCTCTGAACATACAGATGATGTCAGAAGTCAGGGTGGTCTTGTGTGGAGTGTGTTATCTCTAACTTTGCACAGTTCCCAACTCTAGAAATTTTATATTCAGGAGGAAATATTTCATCTTTTTGTGGAACATGTTTTATATTTTTGCAATTTCAAAATTTTGATTTGCATATTTTAATATGTAAAGGAAACATTATATTTTACTTTTTACAATATATATTTAAATATATATATATATGAATGTATATATATGTATAATTTCATGAAATTCTAGAATCTGTTTTACAAATACATTTTTAAACTTTCCTAAAAAATTAACAAGATTGACTACATCTCAGTTGAAATAAAGCATATTCATCTTTCTAATTAAAGATAAATATATATCAATCTTATGGACCAAATATTTTACAAATTAATCACATTTTACCTAAAAATATATATTCAAAATGATAAATTTGATTCCTTCATATCATTTTATTTAAAATGATAAATTTGATCACTTTATATCCATCAGAGGCTAATATTATTTCTCAAGATTTATTGTAAACTTAAAGAATTTCACATTTTGAAATCTTTTTACAGGAAATTCTTGAATTTCCTAATTAGAAATATTATTAGCTATTGCATAGCCCTCAGGATTCTCATTAATGGAAATGTAATCCCTTGCTGGTTAACAAGGAGTTGGAAATGCCTTTCTACAGAAATATGATTTAACTGTTTTTTTTTTAAGAGTATCTTAGCTACAGTAGGGATAGACAAACTGACCAATTATAGATTCTTGCTGGTGCAGTGGTGTGAAAGGTAAATTTACCTGCCTTATCATTAATAAGTGCTTATTTTATGCCTACTGCATGGAAGCTGTACACAGAGAATTGTCAAGCCTCTTCCCTAGTAATGTGGTTTTGTACCCAGCCTCTGCAGTTTTTAGCCTCAGGGTTTCATATTGACTTGGGCGGGCCATGAGCATCAAAGTTCTGTAGGTAGCCTGCATGAGAAAATATGTTCTCATTACTTCCCTTAGCACTGTAACCTGGTGACAGTTCTTCTTTTAGTCATGGGCCAGAGGAAGCAAGCCAAAAAACCCTTGTCATCTTCTAAATTCACAGCATGAGGCTATAACATTTCTTTAAGGCTTCTTCTTTTATTTCTGTCTCCTACTGCCAGTCTGACTGTCAAAGTCACAGCAGGAGATAAAAATGAAAAGAACCATCAAAGAAACCCATGTGCAGAATTTCCCTACAGGAGCTTTCAGCAAGAGGGGTAAAAAAAAAAAAAAAAAATGAAAGTGGCTACATTGACATTTGCCCTCCAGCAAAACATTAATAAAAAGGGGAAAACAAATGTGTGCTTGCCCACCCCTCAAATGTGTCCCCTGATATCAGAAAATGGATGTTTTATGTTTGTAATAGATGAAAAGACCAATTGCTCAAGCATATTTTGCTGTGAGGAATTTTAAAAATATAAAAATTGAAAATGGTCCGTAATATTCAGGTAGTCAAAGTCAGTATGAATTTCCATTGATTTCGAGGTCAGAGATTTACAAAAAAATTTTGACAAAATCAGGTGAAAAATAATGTCTTCAAATTTTGATATAGAACAGATCATTAACACGTAGTGTGCGATCATAAAAGCATTTATATCTTCTCAATTTAAAATCAACCTTATAGCAAGTAGCTTATAATAAAAGAAAAATTTCATTTGTAAACAATTACAACTTCCACTAAAATTTGAAAAAGATACACATTTGTAAAAATTGAAATGTTTTTATTGCAAGTGTTCTTTGAGTGCACATACGGTTTAGAAAATCTGTATATTGTATTATGTTAACAATTAAGCCATTTGTTACAATTGCATTTTTGAAAATAAACTTTTACTTTGGAATAATTTTAGATTTATAGCAAAGTTGCAAATACATTATGAAGAGTTAGTTTTCATATACCTTCACCTAGTTTCCTGCATCAATACCTTCTAGTACATTTGTCAAAACTAAGAAACTGATGTTTGCACATTACTATTAACTATCAGACTTTATTTAGATTCTCCTAGCTTTTCAGTTTCTTTCTAGGATCCAATCTTGGTTGCCCCGTTGCATTAGGTTGTCATCTCACTCCTGGTCTGTGACAGTTTCTCAGACTTTCCTTGACTTTCATGACTTTGACAATCTCAAGAATTACTGGTCAGATAGTCTGTAGAATGTCCCAAATAGGAATTTTCACAGTTGTTCTTTAATCCTATCAAACTGATGCATGTTTGTATAGTTTTGCTATGAATAATTGTTGTACAACTAATCACTTAAATGAATAGACAAACTAATGGATGAATATTGTATTTCATTACTAAAAAGGAGGAAGTTGTCCTTCCAGAAAGACTTATTACAATTTTTTCTACTAGTCAAATAGCTTTGTAATAAGATTTTACATCAAGATGAGATCAATTCATTAAATCAGTAAGCATTTATTGAATGACTACTTTGTGTCAGGCACTGTGCCCTGCAAAGAAAACACAAAAATAAAACATGCAGTTTCTTTCTTCAGGGAGGACATAGTCAAGAAAAGGGAAAAATCAAATAAGCAAAAAATTACCACAGCAAGTGTGGAGGATTGGGTGGGAATTAATGTCAGAGACATACCCAGACCGTAACACCCATAAAGGCAGGTATCTATAACTATAAAATTATCAGATGTGTTCAAATATATATCATCACCTCTATCAATGTTATCTGCATTTCACTCTATTGTAAAAAGATGTAAAAAAAAAAAATATCTATTCAGTCATGAGGTAACATCCAAGATAAGTTTTGTAGATGAGCTGGGTTTCACCAGGGGAAGAAGTGAGCAAAAAAGTTTTAGGTAAGGAAGTAAATGTTTTAGTGTGGCCAGAGCCTATGATGCTACTGGCATGCTTTGATACTGTCTTTTGAATTTCATTGAAATGAAGATAAAAAGTTAAGAGAGGATTATTTTCCCTACTTATTTTAAGTAAAAGCCTGACAAACAAGATTTGCATTTTTAAATTTATTGAATTATTTTTCTTAAAAGAGCAACTTACATCACTTCACACATTGCAACTTTTTTTTTTTTCCTTTTAAACTTCTTTGCATTTTAGAAAGACTATACGGTCAGCAACATGGAGAGCAAACTGGAGGTAGAAAGAATTAGAAACAGGAAATTATCAGAAAAATGTTAATATGATCAGGACAAAATAATGAGATTATTAACTAGGGATGAAGAAGAGTCTTTAAAAAGACGTAGAATCTGTTGGATATGTACAGAATGAATATGGAAAATAAGAGGAGAGAAAATATCGCTTTTGAATTTCTACATAGCTGATAAGGTGACCTGCTGTTGTGAGTTTGTCTCTTATACAGGCAGAGTGAGGGGGCTGAGAGATGTGAAAATATTTCAGCTTTAAACAGACTACGTGTAAGATGCCTGAGTTGGAAGACATAATGTAGAGGTGCCCAATAGGCTCATGATTATTGGAAATGAAGCTAAGGAGACAGACTGGGATACAGTTTGGGAGGCATTACCATATAGATGGTATTGAAAATAACAAAACTAGATGATACCCTCCAGCAGCATATAGAATGAGAAATGAAGGCTGTTGTTGGAGCTCTCAGAAAACACCCGCATTTAACGCATGGGCTGAAGTAGACTAACCAACAAAGGATACTAAGAAAGAATGGCAAGGAAGAATCGGGTAAAACTGAGAAAACTTTTTCACAGAAACCAGGAAGTAGGTTCAACATTCAAGGAAAGGAATTCTAAAAGCAGAAAAGGGTCAACAGTGCCAAGGCTACAAATATATCAGTCTATATAGGTATATTATTCTAAAATAACTTTTCACAGGATGTTTCTACTGGTTAATTTTAAATAAGCAAGCAAAGAATATACTAAACATTATATTTTAAACTGTACATTTTAGGGCAAATTTGCTAACATATGAGAATAAACTGATTCAAAAATCTGCAAAAGGAATAAAATTATGGAAAAACTAATACTCTGTAACGTTTGCACATGAGGAGATTTTAACACTGTTTTATTATGTACTCCACAACAATGCTTCAAACAACCAAAGAGAGTTTCCATAAAAAACAGATCACAATGCTAGAAAATTCACCAAAGTATACTAGAAATCTTCCGACTTGGTAAAAAGTAGGTAACAAGAATTTTACAACCAATACATTCATGGAATTGTTGGAAAGTACTCAACTCTCTATATGATGCATTTTGCTGTTCTCTTTTAAGCTACAGTCTGCACTCAAAATACTGCTTTTTAAAGACAAAAAAAATCACTTTGCTGGTTTTATTTCAGCTAACAAAAAATCTTCACATTTAAAAAATAAATTCTTCAATAAATGTGGTTTGATACAAAATAAAGGATCTATGTAGTAGAGTTCCGTGACTGTTTAGGAATTGCCAAATTCTTCCTATTACAACTCATTTAAAAAATAAATGCTATTTGTAAAAATGAGAACAAGTGGTAATATAACTGTAAAATAGGACATTAGCATAGTGCATTAAACTGTTTTATTTATTGTTATCATTTCCTAAAGCTATCGATCCTGTCTTAAAATTAAAATTAGGAAAGTTGGGTGGCTCAGTCGGTTAAGCGTCCGACTTCGGCTCAGGTCATGATCTCACGGTCCGTGAGTTCGAGCCCCGCGTCAGGCTCTGTGCTGACTGCTCAAAGTCTGGAGCCTGTTTTGGATTCTGTGTCTCCCTCTCTCTCTGGCCCTCCCCCGTTCATGCTCTGTCTCTCTCTGTCTCAAAAATAAATAAACGTTAAAAAAAATAAATAAAATTAGGAAAGTCAAGAGAAATAAAAACACATAAGAAAAAGCTATATGCAAGGATAACAGGCAACGGTATAAACATTTTGAATACTAAAAATATTCCTGTTTAAAAAATGAAAAATAAAACCAATTACAACAGGAGAAAATCAATTCTAAAAGCTCAGAATATCTAGAAAGTACTGACCAATTTAATTTTCAGTGAGAATTTCTGGACAATACCCCAAGACACCATCTACATGGTATAGATGGTATTGTACATTCTCATTCATAACAGAATGGGGGCTGTATCTTACACACAATGAGGGTTGTAAAGACCTGTAAGATATGATTAACTTTGGAAAACAAATGCAGAAAAATTAGAGTAAGCTCCCTCGTGTATTAAAAATTCAGAGGTGGGGGGGGGGCCGCCTGAGTGGCACAGTCGGTTAAGTGTCGGACTTTGGCTCAGGTCATGATCTCACAGTTTGTGAGTTCCAGCCCGGCGTTGGGTTCTGGGCTAACAGCTCAGAGCCTGGAGCCCATTTCAGATTCTGTGTGTCTCTCTGTCTACCCCTCTGCTGCTTGCACTCTGTCTCTTGCATTGTCTCAAAAATAAATTAACATTAAAAGAAAAAATTTAAAAATTCAGAGGGGAGAGTTACATTTCATTGCATATCTGTCTGTATTGCTTGATTTTATTTACTATGTACAATGAACACATTTTCAAGGTAAAATAAAAATTAAGAAAAAAGTAAATAAAAATTAAGAAAAAAGTAAACTTAACATTAAGTTAAAAGGGTGTTTTTTATTCCCTATTCAGACACAGATATACAAAAACGAAATATTTGTGTTTTTTTTCCTCTTCCAAAATTTTATTTAAATTCAAAATAGTTAACATATAGTGCGTATTGGTTTCAGGAGTAGAATGTAGTGATTCATCCATCACTTACATATAACACCCAGTCCTCTTCCCAACAAGTGCCCTCCTTAATGCCCATCACCCATTTGGCCCATCCCCCCACCCAAAGCCCCTCCAGCAACCCTCAGTTTGTCTCTAGAGTTAAGAGTCTCTTATGGTTTGCCTCCCTCTCTGTTTTTATCTTATTTTTTCCCTCCTTTCCCTATGTTCATCTCTTTTGTTCCTTAAATTCCACATATGAGTGAAATCATATGGTATTTGTCTTACTCTGACTTATTTCACTTAGCTTAACACACTCTAGTTCCATCCACGTCATTGCAAATGACAAGATTTCATTCTTTTGATGGCTGAGTAGTATTCC
This sequence comes from Herpailurus yagouaroundi, assembly GCF_014898765.1. Taxonomy (NCBI): domain Eukaryota; kingdom Metazoa; phylum Chordata; class Mammalia; order Carnivora; family Felidae; genus Herpailurus; species Herpailurus yagouaroundi. Next base: position 45,878,283 of record NW_024412403.1, on the reverse strand, counting down.
ATTGTACATATACACCACATCTTCTTTATCCATTCATCAAGCAATGGACATTTGGGTTCCTTCCATAATTCGGCTATTGTTGATAGCGCTGCTATGAACATTGGCATGCATGTATCCCTTCAAATCAGTGTTTTTGTGTCCTTTGGATAAATACCTAGCAGTGCAATTGCTGGGTGGCAGGGAAGTTTTACTTTTAACTTTTTGAGGGACCTCCACACTGTTTTCCAGAGTGGCTGCAACAGTTTGCATTCCCACCAAGAGTAAACATTTATGTTTCATAATTTTTTTTTCTCAAGTGCTCAAGAAGCTTTGATAAAATTCAGACTATAAAAATATGAGAGAATTAACACAGGAAAATGCTCTACATATGGTTTCAAAACTGGAATTCAGCAGAGAAACAAGGCAAAGGAAATCCAAGAATCAGCAAAAGGTAGTCTTAGGACAACAACTGTGCCTCAGACATTAAAACAAAAGCAAAAACAAAATGAGATCCACCAAAGAAAAATTTACAGGGGGAAAGGAAGAAATGTATGAGCTATTTAAGTATATGAAAGTTTTATTAAAATACGGAACATAGGATATGTAGGTAAATTACTTTCATGTTTTAAGAAAATTAAGTACACTAAGAAAGATATGAAGAGATCGGTAATTCCAGTTTAAAAAAAACACTGTAGAAGAAAAATTTTCATTTCCTTGTGCATTATATGGTCCAGCAGTGAACAATAGTTGCAGCATTATAACAACAGAAATCTTGAATATGGATTTAGCAACATTTGAGAAGGGGAAAGTTAACTTAAAGTGCTGTAAATCTACTACAATAGATATAAATAATGTCTAAAATTGAGATTATGGCATATGCATTTTATTTAGATATATGCAGATAAAAAACTAGAAAAAAATGCCAAAGAAGAGAAAAATGATTTCCTCTGGGTAATGGGATAGGAAATGAGGTGGAGGTACATAGGGACTGGTTTATTTTTGTTATAAACCTAATTACCTATATGATTTTAAAGTTTTTGCATATAAATAATTTTAAATGTATAAATTATATTAAATGAAAACATAGAAAACTCCAAAAACACAGAAGATACTTAAACTCACTGTTGATCAGAGAAATTTAAATTAAAGCAGTATGAGACCACCTATACCCACTCTATTAACAAAAATGGATAGTTTTCTAACACTTATTTTTGGTGGGGATACTAGAAATTCACCCAAACACACAAAGTAAACCACTGACTAAACCACGGAGAATAACAATATTATGCTTATAAGATTATAATATTTCTTGATCGTACTACTTTTTGGCAAACTAGTACGTTCAAAAAATAACTTTGCTACCTAATATTTAGCAGGCTTTTGAGGTAGCTGTATGAGCAGTCATTCTCAGTACTCTTTCCAACGGGCATAACAGAATTGGATCAGACACAGTGAAAACCTTTTCCATGTAGTATAGCATCATAAAATAATATGGTCATGGTGCAATCTGTAACCTACAGTATTTTTAAATTGATTTTGTAATTATTCCATATTTTAAGGAAGTTAATCTTTGATTATTCATAAGTGCTGAAACATAAGAATGCAGTTTTTTCTTACTCATAAAGATGTAGATGAAGAAAGAAAAATAGCAAAACAGGTTTCTAGACCTAGTCTACTACTGGCACTTGGCAAATGATTTAATTCTTTTTTAGCAATAAATACCAATATAGTTTTATAAAAAATTCTTGCTAAATTAATTTCTATGTTAAAGGCATTGGAATATCTGATGATTTAAAAAAAACACTATTGAGCATTTGTCATATTTCAGGCACTGCTCTGAGTGCTAGCATTATTACACCTCACTTAATCCTCAAAACAACTTCAATTTTGTACGTTCAATCACTATCTCCATTTTACAGATATATAAACTGAAAAAGAGGGAGAGTAAGTTGTCCAAGTTCAAATGTTAGATCCAGATTTGAATCCAAGCAATCTGACACTAGCCTACATTTTTGGCAAGTAAAAGCCAACTCTACAGAATGTACAATAAGCAACCATAGGGCAGAGAGACTGTACAAAATGGAGAATCAAAGACCCAGAAGAGAAAGGATACAGGAATTGTCTGAACTCGTACAAAATAAGGAAACACATTTTAAATTGCAGCCCTCCAAATAATTTGAACAGTGACAAGTCTTTTCCACCTGTCTGTACACTGAATTCATAAATGTGACTTACATAACATAAAATTTTAAATTACCTTTATGTATTGATATTTTTATACTTTTTAGTTGTAAAGAATATTTACATTCCAGATATAATTCTTTTCATGTGAAATAGGAATTTTTTTGATAGTATTTTATTACATATAATTGACTAAGATTGAGGTTTGGATATTTTTATGTTATTGTTTAGGGTATCCTTTTGAATATGATTTATTACCTTCTTAAGGAATACTATCAAAAATTCCACTAATGAAGAAATATTGGTATCATAATTTATGTATTTTTAAATGAAAGTATCATCATTTAATCCTCCTACCTTAAAGATCATTTTGTTGGATAATTAATACTGGACTAATGGTTATTTTCTCTTAGTACTTTAAATATACCACTCTATGCATGTCTGTCTTACATTAAAGCTTTCAGAAGTCTCCTATCTGTCAATAGTCATCCTTTTGTAGTGATATTAAGTGACATGCCCTTTTCCTCTCTGGATCCTTTTTTTTTTAATGTTTTTTGTTTTGTTTTTTTTTTTTTTTTTTTTTTGTGAGAGAGACAGAGACAGTGTGTGAGCAGGGGAGGAGCAGAGAGAGAGGGAGACACAGAATCCAAAGCAGGCTCCAGGCTTTGAGCTGCCAGCACAGAGCCTGACAGGGGGCTCAAACTCATGAACTGTGAGATCGTAACCTGAGGTGAATTCAAATGCCCAACCAACTGAGCCATCCAGGTGCCTCTTTCTGGATACTTTTAAGATCTCTTTTTGCTGTGAAATTTCTTCCCAGTGTGTCTATATGTATACTTATTTTGCTTATTATATATGGAGCTTCCTGAACCGTTGATTTGTATCTTTAATCAATTATGGAAAATACTTAGTCATTATGCCTTTAAGTACTTTTAATTACCATATTCTCTACTTCTGGGATACCGTGTAGTTAGATAGCATAATTTCTCATTCTGCTCTGTAGGTCTCTATATTTTCTACCTACTTATCTGTGTTGCATTCTGTCTGAGTAATTTATTCAAATCTATCCCCCATTCACTTCTCTTATTCTGTCATTTAATCTATCTATTGAGTTTTTATTTTCATCTTGTTTTTTTTATTTTTAAAAGTTTTCATATGGTCTCATTTGATGGTTTCTTTACCTTGCTTTCAAAAAACACATCTTTAAGATCTTTAGATATTTTATATACTATCTAGGTCATTGTCCATTTAGGTCTGCTTGAGTTTTGTTTCTGCTGAATCATAATAGCTTGGTTCTATGAATGTTGAGTACTTTTAGTTTAGGAGCCCACATTTCATTGAATGTCATCTGTGGGAATCATAAAGGCATAATTGGGAATGCTTTCCTAAACAGAAAATGCAGAAATGATTCTTCGGGGAGTCTCTAAGTATTAAAAAAACTGAGATCACTTTAATCCCTTTTGAGGGTTCCTGTTTCAATATAAAAATTTCAGGCCCAGATCTGCTACCTTGCTAGGAATCCAAGACTTTTATCTGTGTGATGCAGCACTGATACCTGCTTTGGCCTCAGTATAACCCCATTTTATGCTTACCACTCATAGCTTTCTGCTAGAATTTCAGCTTGCTGGTGTGTGTGTGTGTGTGTGTGTGTGTGTGTGTGTGTGTGTGCGCGCGCGCGTGTGCGTGTGCGTGTGTGTACATCCCCATTTAGTATTTACTACTCACAGTTTTCTACTATAGTTTCAGCTTGCTGGGATGGGTAGGAGTGTGTGCGTGTATGTGTAGGTTTCTTTTACTTTCCAGCAAACTCAGAAATGCAGTAATACTTAAATGTTTTTTGCATTTGATCTTGGATCTAGTTGAATTTTATACAAAAGTTCTCTCAGAGTGTTTACCTATCTATATAGCCAAAGTGTGAGTTCTTTTATATCCTGCTACTCAAAATAGATTAAAAATATCAAGAGCATTAGCATTACCTGGGGATTTGTTAGCAATGTGGAATCTCAGGTCACACCTAAGACATTCTGAATCAGAATCTGCATTTTAACAAGTTTCCCGAGTAACTTGAATGCACTTTAAAGTTTAAGAAACACGGCTCTAACAGACCCTCCCTTATACTTACTAAATATCTTAAGAATGAACGAACAGAAATCGAATTTAGGTAAATTTTCTCCAACTTTCATTTAGTAATTAGTATTTATTTTCAATACCTTCTATTTGTGTGTCAGCAAAAATTTTTTAAATGATTTTTCAAATTTTCAAGTGGAGATGGTTCCAAAGAGAAATGCCAGGGGTGGATGTTGAGATACAATCAATGAAGTTTTGGGCTCGAAGATTAGAAAGTTCAACTGGATCAGAAATTTATAGCTTGCATAGATTAAGTGATTTTTCTTAACTTCATGCAGCTTGTTACTGAAAAGGCCAAGCTTTGAATGCAGGTTTTCTTTCTTTTGTGTGTGTGTGTATATTTGTTTAACCTTTTTTAAATGTTTATTTATTTCTGAGAGAGAAAGATGAGAGACAGAGAGACAGAGAGAGAGACAGAGAGACAGAGAGATAGCATGATCAGGATAGGGGCAAAGAGAGAGAGAGACACAGAATCCAAAGCAGGATCCAGGCTCTGAGATGTCAGCACAGAGCCCAATGCAGGGCTCGAACTCATGAACTGCGAGATCATGACCTAAGCTGAAGTTTGACAATCAACTGAGCCACCCAGGCTCCCTGAATCCAGGTGTTGTTTTACAGTCAGCATGTCATATCCTCCTGAGTGCTGGCCACAGGCTAAATAAATGCAAATATGTGTCTTTGTCAAGGTTTTGAGTATCATACAGGTTTTACCTTTCTGATTGCACTCCCTCCTAACTTTAGGGAAATAAGAGAAGTACTTATTTTATACTCAAATTCTTATGAAATATAGAAAACAAAACCAACATTCATTTTTTCCCATTTCTTTTTATGTTTTACACAGTACAAAAATGTATTTTTGGACAAACTAAACTTAGTCCATAAGAGATTAAAATGAATTAGTCATTTGTATTTTAGTAACATAAGTTAAAAGGTATAAAGACTGATGTGTTTTCATCTCAAATGCGATACTAAGTAAACTGTGAAAAGTCAGTAAACATGTTATTCAATTTTTTCTTAAATATCTGTTAAACATTTAAAATTAGAAATTTATAAAAATAAATGTAAATATTTAAAATTGTGATTCATGTGCTCAGTTATGTTGAAAACTCTTCAAGATACACATTTCTAAATTCAAATAAATGGGTCATTATTTATTCAGTACTATTATTTCAAATTTCTTTTTTCCTTCATTCTAGTTACAGTCTAGTTCTTGATTTCTTTTTATTCAGTTAAATATGTTAAAATCAGTAAATATGAAATTTTATTTTCCTTTTTTCTTTATATTAATACATTTTCTATAATGTAATGATTTTTCCCCCTAACTTAGAATGTATTTGTTGATTTTTCAGTTTTTAATGATAAAAATATGCATTAAAGTATTATTATGGGAAATCATTTTAATAGAAGATAATTTTACTTGGTTAATTTCTTTGAAATCAAATCCAATATTAAGATCCTGCAAATATTTGCCCATATTTCAGAACAGATGATACTTGATTTCTCTTCATTGTTTGCAGTCCGGTCAGCACTCAAGAACCATGAGTAGATTTGCAAATATACCAATGTCCAAGATGCTCACATACTCAATTACCTCAGATTCTCCTGAGTGTGGGACACAGATATCAGTATTTTCTAAAATTTCCCTGTGTGATTCTAACATTTATCTAGAGTTAGAAGCCACTGATCTATCTTACTCATTGAAGTTTCAAAAAACAATTCTGCCTGAAAAAAATATCAAAGAAACAATCTAAATATGTAGCTTCTGAAATACTATACTATTAAAAGAGATATTATTTTCTTATGTTGATAAAATACCTATCCAGTGGGAGAACCTCATGTGGATAACTAAACATAATGCATATGAAGTTTAAACTAAATGTATATCAAATCATTCTTCATTTGTTTTTAACTGATATTTGACTCTAGTCATTTTCTGCAGTGTGTTGTATTTATGTGTGTGTGTTTTTTTTTTTTAATTTCATGAAAACAAACCAGGGCAAAAGCAATTTTCTTTAGTTCAAATATGAGGTTACTTTTCTAAAATCACACTCTGAGCTGCTAATAGGATTTTATATATCATATTCAGTATCAGTAATCTGCTATAGAATTAAGAGCTTCAGTTACGTTGATACACTTAAAAGGATAAAATTTAGAATTCCCTCTTGGAAACAAATTAAACTTATTATTAGAGAAGATACTTTTGACCTCTTTGATCTCCTACATGGTATAGGCATTCCTATGGCATTCTCATCACTTAGTATGGAAGCAGTATGAGCTAAAGTCTCAATTACTAATACTAACAATTTTACTACAAATTCCAATAAGTGAACACCATTATGCCATTCAAATACCTAGTCTGTATATTCAAAGACATTTTACAAAATACATTATGATTTTATGTTTGCAAATTAGCATTAGACATAGGAATATTTCCTGATAACTGTAACTCTATCTTCTAACTGTTGAATGTAAATACTTACGGTCTTCAGAGTCATTCTGACCATTTTTGTCAATTGTGCTTTGTTCTAATAAATATTTAATAAGTATTATAATTATTTTTTCTAAGAAAACGGAAGACAAAGCAAATATGAACATTTGAAAAATTTAGTCATAATTACCTTGTGCCAATTTACAAGTTCAATTTGAAAATGCTTTAAAATCTGAGAGAAATTTGTCACTGAAAATTTGAGCAATTTTGTCAAAAGCTGACTTTGCCAAATATGCATGACTTAATCCAATATTCTAGGCCCAACATAAAGTACTTCCCTACTTTATCCACATCTCTATTTCAGTCACTGTAAGCTTCCTGCTCACTACTACTGGGTGTCATGCCTCTACAACATATGTCTATTATCTTTTAATACAAGTCTCAACCTTTATCAATCACTGGAAGGCTTTAAGAACACCAGTTATCTTTTCTCCATGCTATCAACATTTATGGGCTAATTATATAATGTTCTATTTTAAAACTGTGTGTGTATATGTATATGTATATGTATATGTATATGTATATGTATATGTATGTATACGTATGTGTGTATATGTCATTTTATAATATTATTGTGCTACAACAAGAGGGAAAATTTGCCTTGAGTGGCTATGGTGCAATATTCTCAAGGGAAAATAATATTTTCTTTATTTTATTATTTTATATCTATTGAATTTTGTAGCAATTTTAGGCCTGGGAGAAAGTATGCATTGATTACTTCCTGTAAATTTACTTTGAGTATTAATTTATCTACTTCTCTAAATGACAATGTTCCACTTAGACCCACTCTCCAGGTGATGCCCCATATTGTGCAATTGTGCCTTTGCTCACCTTTGAATTCTCAATTGGCTAACAGTAAAGCAATCTGATAAACTAACATCTTAGAGATTGTAGAATAAAGTTGATAACAGATTGATGTGTCAAGCCCTGCAAGATGTACTGTGATTTTAGAGGATATTTATTCACTGTGCCATTTAAGCAGGGAAATAAGGAGGTGAAAGATCATTTTGAGCAAGAAAACATGTCAGTATATCCTTAAATATAATCATGAAAGGAACTATCTACCTTGACAGATATAGTTTTTTTTTTAATTTTTATTTATTTATTTTGAGAGAGAGAGAGAGAGAGAGAGCTCATGAACTGGGGAGGGGCAGAGAGAGAGGGAGAGAGAGAATCCCCAGGAGAGAGAGAAGGAAAGTGAATTGCAGGGCTTGAACCTGAGCCCTGCAACCAAAGTCGGATGTTCAACCTATCGAACTATTGAGCCACTGAGGTGCCCCAATACAGGGCTGTATTAATAGGGGTATAGTAAGAAATTAAGAAAGACAACAGGTAGAGTGAATGACTTAACAGTTTTCCACCTCCTGTACTTTGTAAAGTACCTCTCTTGGAATGTACTGTATGTATATTTCAAGTCCCTGAAACAGTCCCTGACACATGGATAGTTCTTATCAATTATTTATTTTGTGAATTGATAAATATATACATTGATTAGAAAATGGATGACAGCTCTGTAAAGCAAAGGCTTTGATTAGTTTTTAATTCTATAACTAATTAAATATATATTTATATATAATTTTTGCTTTCATTATTATTAAATTGAGGGCTAGCTTCTTTGAATAGTATAATGGCATTCACAGATATTTGATAAATGGGTAGTATTACATTATTCCAGTACCATGTAATATACAATTTTTATACACTTTAAATGTGTTTAATTTTGTTTTAATCTTCGGTGGAAAACATACCAGTTTAAACATGGCAGATCATTTATATTATAATTGAAACCACCACAGGCTGCTTACCTCCAGAGGCTGATTTGCTGACAAAACAGCCTGTATACAAATGTATAAGCAGACAGCCACACACTTTGATCAAGATAGCATCTCTCTTGCTTATTATTTTTAGAAATAAGAGTACAATAACAAGAGAATATTCATTACTTTACACACCTTGACTGAAATGAGAACTTTTCTGGTCCGTTAGCTGTTTGCTGCCAATATCCTGACAGGTGCCCTAGATAATACACCAGGCATCGAGTTGGGTCATTTTTAGCTTTCCATTTGCAAATAAGGTCATATGGACATGACTGTCCTCTCTTGGAGGAAGAAAGGAACTATATTTCTGTGATAATATTGTACAAAAAAATAAATATTATAAAAACTCATAGATTTTTCCTATTTCATCTTTATTATTTTATTATGGAATCTGGCACCAAAAATTTATTATTATAATTATTTTATTGCCGTAGTTAAATGTTTTTTAATGTTTATTTATCTTTTGAGAGAGAGAAAGAGTACAAGTAGGGGAGGGGCAGAGAGAGGAAGAAAGAGAATCCCAAGCAGGCCCTGTCCTGTCAGCACAGAACCCGACATGCGGCTTGATCCCACAAACTATGAGATCATGACCTGAGCTGAAATCAAGAGTCAAACACTTAACCAACTGAGCCACCCAGGCACCCCTGCTGAAGTTCAGTTTAATCACTGTTATGACTAATAAATATTCTAAGTAGGCTTGATCTATTTCTATTTTTATATAGTTCGAGGACATTAACAAGTGTGTATTACCTATTTATCTATCTTCTCTCACTCTCTATTTATCCATATTTATATAAACTTACATATATATTACTACTTTCATTTGTGTTTTTTAAATTCCCACATCCACTATTACATTCATATAATAAAGGCTTCTGTATATTTTACTTCATATATGTCTAAAAGTGAAGTAAAGCACACATTTGGGTACTAATTTACATAATAATACTTCTCCAAATACTAGTTCTTTTTCTCTTCTGCTATGGTAATTTTAATCTGCCATTGCAGTATCAGGGTATCACAGGTGTATATAAACTGCACTATTGATTCTTTTTCCCATGGAATCATGGAAGAATTAACTACTGAATTAAAGATCACTTTGTGTAAATTAAGTGGCATATGAATGGTTGTAATGAAATGATCATAGTAAAATCAAACTTCTGCAGTAACATATCCTCTCAGAAACAAATTTAGCCCTTCTCAATAGAAAAAAAAAAGACAGTTTGGTTATAATCAGGGCGAATTGCAGGGAGGATAACTGAAATACTTCCACTTTTAACTGTTATATCTAGGGATATACACACTGCCTAGGATAGACATAGTTTTATTAGAAGCCTTATGTAGTCTTAGCATTGTTCATATGTATATTCCTTAATGTTTCCCTAATGTCAGATGAATTAATGTGCATATTGTCATGAGAATAGCTAAGGAATTTGTCATTCTGGAATGACACATGGATATGAAAGGAAAATGATAAATTAGGATAAATATGAATGGAAATTCTTAAATTAATGTTGTAAACTCTATCTAAGGTAATGGGTATATTTTAAGTAGTATGGAAAGATGACAAAAATAACATTCAAGACAGTCAGAAAATTTGAGTCAATCAGAAATATCTATATAATCAAATAGACCATAGATGTTAACAAAACAAAAAAGTTAATAGGATGCTATAAAAATTATATTATATCTGAATTATGGCCAAATCAATTTACAATAAAAGCAAATTAGATATAACCATCCATATGTAGAAGAATTGTAAATTCAGTTTGACAGATGGCAACTAGAGAGCAAATGAAGAAAAAAAAAACTTGAGATATTAGTAAAATGTAGGAAAGGCAAACAGAATACTGCAGACATACACACAACCTGACAGGGAAAATAACAAAGGTTGGTTGAGGAAATTAGTGATAGTCTCCAGTACCACTACTAAAGGAAAAGAAATAATTTCACTAACAAAACCCACTATGACAGACACCAAATAATATTCATTTTGATTAAATGATAGACCTTGAAGTTCCATGATAGTTTTATTGCACATTGTTAACACATAATTTACCACTGCACCTTTGTGTACAGCAGACACTCAGGAAATTATCTCTGAATGATTATAGCTCATTGATTCCAATGGGAACATAACAATTCAGGTAGTAGAAGAAAGGAAAATGTAAAAATATCTAAATAAAAGTAGACATTTTTCAGTTTATAGAGCTCAGACACTTTCTGTATCCAACAAAGCTAATTATGAAGTAATCTAAGCTAACAGAGTAGCATAGAGGTGAGGTAAATTATAATGTCACATCCTTTTATCAAGATTATTATAAAATGATATTTTTCTCTTTAATATTTTATGTTTGTTATTGTTTCAGTTTTATTTTTTGTTTTGCAAGTACATCTAAGCTTTTTGTTGCTTTTTCTTATGCCTCCTCCTTTGGCTCATCCTCTTCTTTATGCTCTTAAAGAACTGATTTTCAATAAACCAATATTGATCATTTAAGCATCAGAACTGAATGTATAGAGGCACCTGGGTGGCTCAGTCAGTTAAGCGTTTGACTCTTCGTTTCAGCTCAGGTCATGATCTCACGGTTCCTAGGTTTGAGCCCCGTGCCATCAGTGCAGAGCCTGCTTGGGATTCTTCCTCTCTTTCTCTCTCCCTACCCCTCCTGCACTCTCTGTCTCTCTCTCTCAAAAATAAAGAAATAAACTTAAAAAAACCCTGAATATATATACTAGCTTCAGATCTGATGTATTTAATTTGGTTATCTTGTTTGACACAGGTAAGGACTCTGAATTTTCACTGTCCCTTAGTACAGAGTACAAAGCAAAAACAGATGTAACATTTATAAAAACCTAGCAGCAATTATCTGAGTGTCATGGGAAGTAATCTGTCATTTTTTGGTGTGGCATATCAATAAAGTTTCTCTATGTCACCAAACTCTACTCAGGCTTCTCTGAATTCTCTTCTCAAGTAGTCCCCGACTTTTGGGCTTCCACGGTTGTCTGTGCATTACCTAATTTTAGCAAGAATCTTGCTAAGTCAATTCAACCAGAGACCCTCACCCTCAATATCTGGTCATCTTCAATGTCTGTTAATGTTCCTCATCCTCCACCATCCCTATGTAACATATAATCATCTTGACTCTGCCTTCACAAGAATCCTGTTAGGTCACCTTAGCCAGATCCCAAGAATTTCCCATCTACTAAATTCCTGACCCTCTCCCGGGCTATGAATTACCACTTTTCTTTGTTCTATTTGGAGTTGAACCCAATTTCTCTCTCCTATTACAAAACCCCATTGTAGTAACCCCCAGCATTCCTATCATAATAGTACTCCTTGGAGTTTGTCTTACCATCTTTAACAAGATGTCATAATTTTTTCTTTCTTAAGAAATGTTTCTTAACAATATATCTTTCTTAACAATATCTAAATTCCCAGGACAAAGTTGTTTAGTAGTGAAGTGTTAATAAATTATTTCTTATTATGTTTCTTTATGTAATTATTTGCAGTTTCGTGAAATTGCATTATTTGTGCTAAATGCCAAAAATAAAGCAATCTTGTGTGTGTGTGTGTGTGTGTATATATATATATATATATATAATTTTTTTTGCATGCTCTCAGACTGAGACAGCTATTCAGGAAAGCAAGAAAATTACTGTTTTCTTCAGCACTCAGGGGATGCCAGCTGAAGCCTCACACCTGGAGTTAGCATTCCTGAACTGTGCTCCATGCTGCCAGTGCTATGTGTGGATTCAGAGACAACAGAACTGCAATACCCTGGCTATTGGAATCAGGTGGGGGTAATAACTTGTTGACATGGCCACCAGGTCTAAATCCATAAATTTCAACGTGGGTCAAGAGAAGAAACCTCAGTGCCTTTTCAAAAGTTTAAGAGACCAGCAATACTGAGAAGGCTAAAAAAAGTTGTCTTCTAAAGTAGTAGGAAATCCCATACCTGCACTAAGATTGGCTTTTGTCATATAATCACAGCCTTGGGATTCAAGCCTGCTTGCCATTTGATCTTGAATAAGTCTCATTTTGTAACCCATTCACTAAACCAAAGCACAGTGGGAAGTGTGACTGTGATTGAAGCTGTGTCTGTGTTCTACAAAGATGAACTACATCAATAGCCTTTGCTTATGTCCTTATTAGAACTGGAGTGAATACTGTAAAACAATCTTAAAGCATTTATAACTGGGTCTGAAATTGAATAAAAGAGATATATGCGTGCGTGTGTGTGTGTGTGTGTGTGTGTGTGTGTGTGTGTGGTTAATTTCTGGGCTAACTGATCAGCCCAGAATTACTGTGATTCTGCTAATAATTAAAACTTAACCACTTATGTATGTAATATTATCTGAAAGTTTTCAGTTTGATCATTTATTTATCAACATAACTATAAGGGCTTTATAGTCATTTTTCTATTTCTCTTGAAAGAAGGAAAGAATAACCTGATACCTATTTTAAACTTATAATAATTATAATACCGAAAAGTAATCTGCCTTAAATTGTTACAATACCAAAAACAAATTATACTGCTCTGTGTTGCCTTCCAATGAATACCTGTCCATATTGCATTAGTGGAAAAAAAGTAACCCAATAACCGATGTGACCTTAAATTTTCTAGAAGCATTTCTACTTATTTATATATTAGCAAAACATCACAATTCCATACTAGTATAACTGAAAAGAAAACAGCCTTATTGAATTAGGTCACCTTCTTCTATAGGTATCCTTCCGTGTTCTGTATTTTATGTATTTTGCCAGAGACAGTCAATAGAAGCATGTTTCAATAAATATCCAAACTAAATATTTTCTCAGATAAAGGTTAACACCTAAAACATCATTTGCCTTTAAGTTCAAGGAGAAAAGTGGGGTGCCTGGGTGGCTCAGTCGGTTAAGCGACCAACTTCAGCTCAGGTCATGATCTCTCAGTTTGTGATTTTAAGCCCCACATCGGGCTCTGTGCTGACGGCTCAGAGCCTGAAACCTGCTTCATATTCTGTGTCCTCTCTCTGCCCTTCCCCTACTCACGCTCTGTCTCTCCTTCCTTCAAAAATAAATAAAGAATTGAAAAAATTAAAAAAAGAGGAAAGTATTAGTCTCTTCTGATGACATTAAACACGCACGAACATGAGCGTGCACACACACACACACACACACACACACACACACTGAAACACACAAAACAAGGCATATCATTGGTTTCTTCTGTCTTTAAATCTAATAGCCCAAAGGCATGTCCTTTTCCAAGAGTCTGTTATGACACCCTGCATTTTTATAAGCAATACAACTGGACTTCTTCTAATGAGGTAAAATTCTTTGGCACTTGGAGGGGTCAACCTGCTCCCAATTAAGATTTGTAAAGCTTTTAAAAAGTGGGTCAATTACTTTTTTAGTAAAGATGTTTCCAGCAAGTCAAAAGATAGATCTGGAACTGCTAATGTCCCTTACTGACATTTGATACCTTAACTGTAGAATTTCTGAGGTCTATAAAGGCAGGACCTGCAGTAGATATTGGGCTTTAGTAACTCCTAGGATCATGCACATAAGGTTGGATATGTCTTGCCAAAATCAATAATAGTGTCTCAGTATCACTGAATTTTACATTTTATCTGTACCCAGAAGTTTAGCTAGAATAATAGAACTGGGAGAAGGGGGGAGTGGTGGCCTCTCTTCAAAATAATGTCCAAGAATGAGTCTTTTTAAGGTAATTTGTGACAAAATATTGATTAACTTTGATCTAAAAGGCATTAGAGGAAGTAGTGTGAAAGCAAGACTTGGAAAAATCCAGAAAGGCAATCCAAGTTAGCATAATTCTTTTTTCCATTTTTTTTTTTTTTTAATCAGGATGACTCTCCAAACTACCAAATCCAACATAGAAGTTAGGTACAGCACTCTATTAAAAAGAACAGAGTCCTTAATAAAATACTCAAATATCTTTTAAGATACTACACTTATCCTCTTTATTCATCCCTCCTTAAATTTTCTCTTTATGATGATCAGATTAACAATAAAATGGACATGAAGAAATGTCTCACCCTAATGCCAGAAGAATTGTCATTCAATGTTAGTGGGGTTAATTCTAAATTGTACAGGATCAGTAAAGGAGCAGAGATTTAAACATGTGTCTATAGAAGACATTTCAGCTGAACATGATAAATTACCATTCTCAGGTTTCTTATCTTCCACTTGTATAGAACAGAATTGCGGCAATTAGTTCATTATTTGGGATGCTCCTTTCTAAGGCATCTTGCTCAAAGTGTATGTGTATGTGAGTGTGTGTGTCGGTGTGTGTGTACATACTATGTAAAATGAGCATAACATAAATGTGGGTCTATTAGAAGGCTGTGAAAGCATTCCCCAGAAATAAAGCAAGGAGTTACAGCTGGGAACCTGTGACCTGTCAGTTATCTAAGGAACTACTCTCCTCTTTGCTCTCTTTCCGTCAGTGTTTGTGGCTAAATGTATAAATAACTACTAGCTCTCAGGGACAGGGAAGCTCTGATTTGGAGTGCTTGCCTGGTTCCATAGTATAAATGTACCACCATGGTAGATTTCAAACTACCTGAAAAAATACCCTAAAGTTTGGCAACTGGTTCTTGTGAAATGGAATAAGGTGAGTTCGGTACACTATTGCTCTAGGACACAATGATCTATTCTTTTTCTTTATATGTCTGGTCTTTCTGATTCTCCTTGAAGACTGTTTTCTATACTGATTTACCATTATGCACATGCCTGAAAATGGCTGTCTCAGTCCCATCTATGCATCAGTTAAAATTTCAATGACTATGCTCCTAATTTCAATATTTCAAGGAGTTATTTCATTGGATTAGCCTATTCCTCATGTGTTGCTAAATTTAAGGAAAGGAGAGGTGCTGATAGCAATAAAGTTGGGCAATACATAGCCACAACCTGAGTGCTATTTAAGGCGACAGAACTCTTTTCTTGGAATATTATTATATAAGAAGAAAAAAGAAGATGAGAAGCTAGGGCATTGTACATATTAATAATTAGCTATGGAAGTTTATTATGGCAGCACATGTGAGTTTTAAATACATTACTGATTTTTGAAGAGAAGAATCTTACACTGCAATTCAAGTATTAGGATAACTAATGGTATTAGCTACATGTGCTATTATTTACCTATTTAAACTATCAAAAATATTGTGAATTTGTTTCTAATTTGTGATTTCATTTGCCCCTGGATAAAAGATAAAGTGATAACTACACACATTAGCATTCTTTTTTTATATCAAACTTAAAAGCAGCATACCTTATAGTTATTTCTAAATCAGATAAAAATATTCTGGAAAAAAAACTACATATACATAAGAACAAAAGTTTGTATTCATAGAAATATAAATAAGATAGCTATAAATATTTTTTCAAATTCAACATCAAGTAACATTGTCATGACCTTTATTTTTAGAAATGGTAGAATTTCCTTTATCAATATATCACATATATATTCTTTATACATATATTTTTAACTATATGATTTTATTATGTGTTTTCCATTTTTACAAGCTTTTATATAAATAATTTCATACTGTTCATAATAATTAACACTGTTCATAAATTGCTTTTAAGGCTATTGGTGACAGAAACACATTATCTTCTATCTGGATGAAACAGTCTCTTACCAAGTATCTTTCAGCTTCTACCCACTGCTAGGTGTCCAGCAATGAAATGCTGTATACAATCTAATAATGAATCGCTCAATTTCTTTGATTCTGTAAGAATTTTGTCAGTCTAAAGATATCTGTACTGTTTTCTTTCTTCCTACTGAAGTACATTTTGTTTTTAAAAAGGATTAGCCACTCAGTAGAAAATTGGAACACATAAAATCAATAGATTTCCATGCTTGCCAAATCAACATGATGTATAACAGCAAGTAATTCTGAAATCCATTAAAACAGTCTGATTTTTTAAAAATATGTGTAAATTCAATTGAAAGCCATAGGCATTTCATTTTATGATTATGTGTCAGACAGATGATATTGTTAAGTATAGAAACAAAAAATTCAAGCTGATTCTTCCTACACAGAGCTTGGTAATATCAGAGAAGCAATTGAGAATAGCTCAAAATGAAAGAGGACCAATGTAAGTTTCTACTCATTGTTTCTGTTTTTCCTTTCTTTTCAGTAGGACATCATGACTTCATGTGAATTTTATAATAATTTCTGGATTATAACCTATGTCAAATATTATCAAATATGCTAGTTATTTCACTTGTTATTAAAGACATATCCAGAAACAGGTTTAGTTCCTGGCACCTATGTTCTCACTGAATAAATAATTAGTGAAGAAAGACATAGCAACATCTATAGGCATCAAGGGGTTATAAACTCCCTGAAAATTTACAGAAAATATTTAATAAATGTGCAGGTCAGACAAATACACCTAAACATCCCAGAGAGTTTGAAAACTAGAGAGGGCTTATGATTTGGTGTCCTTCAATATATTCTCAATATATCTGCCCAGCATTATTGTAGAGCTGGAACAGATTACTCTGCTTCAGGGAAAGTAATGAAGCACAGGCAGCAACAATCATCCTTTGTCTTCTGTCCTGGATCCCAGCCCTACCCTGGTATAATCCTTTCAGTAAATATTGAATGTTGCTGTTAACTGAATCCAACCTCTTGAGAAGGCAGTTATAAAGCCTTCTGTTGTTATATGAACTTCTGCCCTTGGGCAAGGTCTCTATGGTATGGTCACAATGGCACCCAGCCAATAGGACAAATAAATGTGGAAAACTAGTTTGTCATTAGATTCCTGAAGCTGACCAACATGTCTAACTGGATCTACTTAAAGGCAGGGAGTATGCACCAAAATGCCACATAGGCTAGAGGTGGCCCAAATCTTGGAGATCATCTCTCCTTCCTCAAGAGAATTATGAAAGTAATTCTTCTGGCTATGTACAGGATTACATAGAACTAAGAAGAACTCTCTTAAAGCAACTCTTCTCTATCTCAACATATTCTTAGTGTCATGTTAGGGCTACTTTTAGACTAGGATCTTGAGTAACTGTTCAGCAGGCCACTACTAAATCTAGATCATGACTGTGCATTTGTGAATTTTTCTAGAGCAAGGATACACAGCTCTTTGTCAGTTTTGCTAAGATGCTCATATCTCAAAATAATTGGAAACTACTTTCTTAGGGTATTGTGAAATTGGGTGATATCATCAGGACTCACTCTTTAAATTGGTAACAAGGGAAATGGGAACATCTTCTATTTGTAGCAGCTTATTATACTGAAACGAATATGGACTTTGGCTTAAGTGCCTTTTCTTTCAATAGTTACATGATCTTCTGCAGAACATAACAGTTCTGAATCTCTTTTGTCATTTGTAAAATTCCAAACTAATAAGCATTTGAGAAGAGATATTTATCATCTTAATTTAAAGTAATTTTATCTTTCTCATATTAAACATTATTTAGAAGCCAGTGTTTTTAAATTTATACTATAAAATCATTTGGGGCCAATATACTATGGTATGTTTACACTTATAAATTAATATACCAGGAATGCTGAAAACTCTATTTGGTTAGTGATAATAAACACTAATAATTATATTCACTTATCCCGTGAAACCACAGAATCATGGTTTTATCATAGAGAAAATAGCATTCTTTTAAACACATCTGTTTTTAGGTCAGCTTAAGGATAAGTTATGATACAAAACTCATGACCTATGAATTGTTTGTTAACATAAACATGACAACAAATAATACCCTTTTAGAAAACAACCATGGTTTTCAACCAAGATACTTCTCTTTTAAACCCATTCCACATATTAGCAGTTTGCCTAGATTTGAGTCAGTTCATTATCTGTTTCTCTAAATTGCCTGGGCAATTACTAATTTTCATGCTTCTGCACTTTCCTAATCATGCAAAGCTGAATGACTAAACACTATAAGAAATATCCACACAATGTTTTGTAAACACATTTTTATAAAAATATATAACATTTGCACACCAAGTTTAATAAATCTCACCTGTATCCAGTTTCTAAGAATTACTATTTCTAAGAAAACAAGGACTGTTATGGTTTATTTTAAAATTATACAAATTATAAACTAAAAAAAATAGCATGTCTACTTCTTCAAAGCACTAATTTTTAGGAGATGCAAAAGAAGCATCTAAATTCATATTTTGCTTTATGTAGAGAAAGGGTAATTTTTGAACCCCAAAACAATATATGATAAACTGACAAGGAATTTGAACTCCAAATGAATAAGGGATTTTAAGAAGATATCTAACTACTCTAATATAGTTCAAGTTTTATTACACAGACTAACTATATCCCAATGTTACAAGGAGACATCCATGTGAGTGTACGATTTTATCAGTGGCCCTTGGGAAATAGTGAGACTGGACTAAGACTGCAACACTGGCAGTGAGCAAATGAGTCTCAGCCTTCAACTGGGTTTATGTTGATCCTAAATGAAATTATATACTATAAACGGTATGGTTAAGAGTTTCTGCAGAGGAAGAATGGCAAAGAACCAGCATGGTTTTACCAAAATCCATTTGACATTTGCTGATTTTTCTTCATGGTAACTTTGTAGGCAACATGCAGCTAGAAAATATGTTAGATGCTAAGGTAAGATGAATCATAAGCAGGTGCAGAGTAATGGATCAGTACATAGTTTGCTGTCATCCTGGCTTACATGTGCTCCCCTCCTAGGTTCAGTGGTTTATCACTGATTCAGGGGGAACTATTACCAAGTTCTCAGAAATCAAATTTGGGAACCTAGCCAATAGATACCTGGGCTAACTGGACAAGGATCCAAAAGACTGTTTAACAAGTTGGAGCCACAAGCAGACTCTAACATGAAGCATTATACCAATTATAGTGTAAAAAAGAGGGAAAAAATGTATACACGAGGGTGATATGAAAGCTAGCAGCTCTTGTACAAAAAGGATTTAAAATTTTCCTTGACAGCTCCTTGTGAGTAAATAGCATAATTGGACTGCCAAAAAGCCAATGCAATCTTTGTATTACTTAGCCATATCTAGAGTACTTGAAGTGATAGTATTGATCTATCAGTAACCATAAAAAGTCAGAAAAGGAAATTAAAATGTATTAAACTACTAAGGTATTGTATGGAAATATTTTAGACACTTTCACATTTAATTCTCACAACGACCTCTGGGAGATATTGTTGCTAGTGCCATTTTACAGATGAGAAAACAGAATGCTAGAGAATTTAATCAATTTTGCCAAGATCACAGGTACTAAAGTCTGGAAATAGTACTTTAAGCCATGTCTATATGATTCTAAAACATATGGGTTTGACACCATACAAATGGATCTGGGTAGTCAAACTGAAATGGATGTGGTGAGCAAACTGCAAGCCACTTCCCCATCAAAATAGAAAAGGAACTAACGTGTTAAGACTGGGGAAGAGAAGATTTATATTAGACAAGATCTTTGTATCGAGATAATTTCAGAAGTAGAGAATTACTGGTCTCTGGGAGAGTTAGCGCAGGCTGAATGAACATTTGTGAAATGTACTGTTCATGTCAGACAGGCATTTGGACTAGGTACTTTTTAAGGTAGTTTTCAACTAAAAGAATCTCTGATTCTAGCATATTTATAACTGAAAGAGTTCCAAAACTGAAGCAGAAAGCTTCAGTATGAGAAAAGAAGATAAATGATATTCCAGTGCACATGTCAGTAATATGCATACTGAGCCTATACAGCATCTGAATCAGAAGTTGACAGGGACCCTGAAATGATTTAGAAAGAACCAGAAGACTTTGCAATAATCCTTTGTATATAAAATTGCTCTGTACCAGTAACTTAAAATCAAATCTTAATCCAGTATAATCTTTTAATGATTTTATTCAAATTAACGAATTTGAACTCTTAGCATCCTACTTATTTGATACAGTATTTGGAGACCAAAATGAAGTTTGTAATACATAATACTTCTTTCATGGATGTTTTTCAACAGACATTCATTGTGTTCCAACATTGTGCCAAACACTAAGGGAGGTGAACGTAATATTAAGTAATACATGGTTCTTTGTATACGAAGTGATACCAAATGTAGAAAATATATTTTAATATCCTTTTAGGACTAAAATAATTAAGCTGTACTATTCATCTAACTTTTGGTTTCTCCTTGTGACCAAATTAATTTCTAGCATAGGAAATCTTGTGAGATATAGATGCATAGTTGATTGCAAATGAACACAGTCAAGCTTGCAACCTTAATTTAAAGAGCATAATCCTCTAATCTAAAATATTTAAAATCAGCTAGGATTTTTAAATTGGATACATGCAAATAATAAGATGTTTAGTTTTTTCCCTTTTACTCTATATGCTTTCACTACAGAAGAAAATCTTACATGTAAAAGGAAATTGAGAAGAAAAGTTCCAGTGCTGACTCACCTTCTGTTTGCCTTTGGGCCAAAATTCAAAACCTTTTTATATAATTGATCATTTTTTTAAAACTAGACCATTAGATTCTGTGATTCTTTTTCAGGGAGTTAATTAATAAGGGGATTCTTTCTAAAAGTGTCCTTTATATATAGTTATTTGATATGTTTAGATAAAATATAGTGATAGTGCCCCTATAATACAGTTAACTCCAGCATCCTAAAGGCCTTTCATTCCATAACAAAATGAGAATATAGTTAGGGCATAATGTTAAATGAGTGCATACAATGACTGCAATTACATAAAGGGACATACGGCCACAAAGAATGTAATATATGAGTCCTCACTCTTTTTCAATCTCTATTCTCAGGGCACCTGGGTGGCTCCGTCGATTGAGCGTCCAATTTACGCTCAAATCATGTTCTCATGATTCGTGAGTTTGAGCCCTGCATTGGGTTCTGTGCTGACAGACAGCTCAGAGCCTGGAGCCTGTTTCAGATTCTGTGTCTCCCTCTCCCTCTTTGCCCCTCCCCCACTTATGCTCTGTCTCTTTCTCTCTCTCAAATATAAGATTAAAAAAAAAATTAAATCTCTATTCTCATTCTCCCTTCTTTCCTCCTCCTCCAAACCCTCAGAATTCCCGTTCATTTCAATGATTTCAGCTGCTGCATACATACTCCTGATGCTGAGTTACAGATGCAAATTTGAAGCTTTCTGTAGAATAAAAAG
This sequence comes from Herpailurus yagouaroundi, assembly GCF_014898765.1. Taxonomy (NCBI): domain Eukaryota; kingdom Metazoa; phylum Chordata; class Mammalia; order Carnivora; family Felidae; genus Herpailurus; species Herpailurus yagouaroundi. The sequence continues at coordinate 45,856,571 of NW_024412403.1, read as the reverse complement.
ATCTGGTTGTGCCACAGACACATGGATGAAGACAACATTTCAAAGGTGAATTAATATTTCCTGCCACTTTTAGTTCCTTCTCCTGCATACTTTAATTACTCTATCACCATTCACTCAGTCATCCAAGCTAGAAACTCCAGTAAATTCCCCACTTCTCTCACATTTTCTTCATCTGCCTGGCAATAAATATCTGATAGTTTTCCCTGCCTTCATTCATAATGCAACAATTTCATAGATAGATTATTTAAACTGCCTCTCATTTAGGGTTCCACTGATAATCTATCCTACACATAAAATTAAAACTTCCTTTCTGAAATAAAGATATGATCAAGTTATTCCCTTTCTCAAAACCAACACAAAACAAAACAAAACAAAAAAATCCTTAAATAGCTATCTATTAAATATAGGTAAAATTATTTTAAGGCCCTTTAATATTTGACCTTAATTTTGGTCTCTGTCATGTTCTACTACTCATGATACAGCCCATTTCCCAGCTATTCCGAAAGTACTGTTCATGCATACTCTATGCAGATCAGAAATCAGGCTTATCTGACAAGGATCTGCTCAAAGACAACCTCCTTCATTCACTTTATTTTCTAGTAAATCTGTCAAGAATTAGTTCTAGGGGCGCCTGGGTGGCTCAGTCGGTTGAGCGGCCGACTTCGGCTCAGGTCATGATCTCGCAGTCCATGAGTTCGAGCCCCGCGTCGGGCTCTGTGCTGACGGCTCGGAGCCTGGAGCCTGTTTCAGATTCTGTGTCTCCCTCTCTCTGATCCTCCCCCGTTCATGCTCTGTCTCTCTCTGTCTCAAAAATAAATAAACGTTAAAAAAAATTTAAAAAAAAAAAAAAAAAAAAAGAATTAGTTCTATTTTAAATGTTCCAAGTAGCGGGGCGCCTGGGTGGCTCAGTCGGTTAAGCGTCTGACTTCGGCTCAGTTCATGATCTCTCACTCCATGAGTTCAAGCCCCGCGTCGGGCTCTGTGCTGACCGCTAAGAGCCTGGAGCCTGTTTCCGATTCTGTGTCTCCCTCTCTCTCTGCCCCTCCCCCGTTCATGCTCTGTCTCTCCCTGTCTCAAAAACAAATAAACGTTAAAAAAAATTAAAAAAAAATAAATGTTCCAAGTAGCATTTTTCACAGTAACAAAGAGCATTTATCCAATTGCATTAGATCCACTTGTATATCAGATTCTTCAACCACATTTGTGAAAATTTTGAGGGAAAAAGCATCCCATTCATCTTTCAACCACTTTGTACACAAAACAACTCCAAAATGGTTCTTTTTTTAAAATATAATTTATTGTCGAGTTGGCTAACATACAGGTATACAGTGTGCTTTTGGCTTTGAAAGTAGATTCCCATGATTCATCACTTACATACAACCACACTGAGTGCTCACCCCAACAAGTACCCTTCTCAATGCCCATCAACCATTTCCCCTCTCCCCTGCTCCCCTTCCATCAACCTTGATTTGTTCTTTGTATTTAAGAGTCTCTTATGGTTTGCCTCTCTCTCAATTTGAAATTATTTTTCCCCTTCCCTTACCCCTCTTCTGTTAAGTTTCTCAAGTTCTACATGTGAGTGAAAACATATGATATCTGTCTTTCTCTGACTGACTTATTTCACTTAGCATAATACCCTTGGGAACATTGCTATTTACCCCAATGTTTATAGCACCACTTCCAAGATGGTTTTAAATGAATAAGTGGATTCACAATTTAAAAAGTTTTTTTCTCTTCTTATGATCTTAATCAAATAAGACAAAAATGGTAAGCTATAGAGTTGTAAGAAAATTATATCTTAAATGAGAACATATAGGATCCTAGTTATTATCATTTGTTTATATTTACTGAGAAGAGACAATGTGAAAATAAAATTATACTAAACCTAGAATCATCAAAGTACACTTCTGAAATTATAAGATAATAAAATAGCACTGAAAATAATCTACACAGATCTCTTACCATGTGATAACATTTTGTTGTGATGTAACAATGAGAAGAGACATTTTGAAATTAATCCAACAGTTCTAAGTATATTAAATTCAATTGTATTTGCTGGTGAAATTAGAATCTTTAAATGTAAGGAATTGTCTGTACCATCAAATGGCCTTTTGTTATTTGCTTGAAGATCCTTAGCAAAATTTTTAGGTTCCTTTTGATGTAAACTAAGCTAATCATTATAAAAAAATGGTTAATGTGACAAAATTTCCTAAATGTGGTTCAAGTTTATAAAATGTAATTGAAGGTATGGAAGGTAAGAGGCCTTGTTCATCAAGGAGCTCCTCTGTAACAAAACTGCTTTTGTTACATCCAATTTTCACTTATATATTCTGAATGAATAGCATAATAGCAGCAGATGTTATGTTAGAAGTAGTAATCACCTCCTCATGGTGATCAGGAACTGGCCATCTGTCCCAAGATACCCCACGCAAATCCAGTGATATTTCTGCAGAATTCTAGTGTAGAGAATGCCTAAAGTTAATCTATAAATGAAATAAAAAGTGATTAAATCTCTCATCATATGTCTCATGACTAGATATACATAAAATATTGTCTTTGTTTTATTTTATTTATAGGTAAAATTATAACAAACAAGACTACAGAACATTTTTTCCACTAGATATATTTTAAAAGATTTTACTCTATGCAAACTGCAGTAAGAAATACCATTAGAGGCTAGAGGCGCTGACATGGTGGGAAGTAGAGGGATCTGTACTTCCTGTGTTTCTCAAACAAAGAAGGGCGGAAGCCAAAGGACTTTGAACCCCAAGAGTCTGGGAGGAAAAGAGACTGAGTCTACCAGGGAGAAACTGGGACAACCTGAGAGGCCATAGGTGGGTGACTGCAAACTGAAGGGACATAAAACAGGCCACTTAAGCACGCAGGGAGGGATCCCCTTTTGCAGAGAGACAAAGAGAAGAGAAAGAGCAGGTGGGGAAGCATAGGACTGTATCTGCACAAGGGAAAAAAACTTGGACGAGGATGCAGGGGGATTCCCATCTCAAACTGCAGGTTAGAGGATCTCTAACTGCAGATCCCATCTTCAGACTGGGGCCAGCTGCCCTGTTCGTGCATGTGGGGAGAAGGGGAGCCACCTCTGGGTTCAGTGGTAGATCAAGGGCACAGTCTGCAGTTGGAGAAACCAGTCTCCTCCCTGAAGTGCTGCGACACAGGACAAAACCAGCCAGGACCACATATTGGGAGGTGCTTCCCCAGTGCTGGGGAGATTAATTTCCAGCCAAGCACCTGGCAAAGGAGTCGGTGGAGTGAGACAGACAGCTTCATCTGTGCCCTGGCACAGTGAGGATGGCTCCAAAGGAGTGATTTGGGACACCAGTTGATGGAGAAGAGATTGGGGGCGGGGGGGTGCCATTTTTCTCCCCATCACCACCAAGGCAGGGACTCAGGGATTGGTGCGTAGTATCCACAGTGGAAGCGGGACCAGCCTACACCAAACCCCACCCCTCCATGCCTGGTAACTACGTATCTACTAGAGCAGGATAGAAGCTGTGGAACCAGATGGCTCCATCCTCCAGACCAGCTCTGCTACATTGCATGGATTAATTCTAGGACAATTCTTGTTATATAGATATATTCTCCCTTCCATTTCTCCTTCTTATCTCTTCCCTCCTCTAGGCTGGTTACTCTGGTTATTTGGTTTGTTTAAATAGACATATTTAATCCATTCTCTTGATACATGTTCTACACCTTCCTTTCTCTCTCTCTGGAATAATCAAGCCATATAGCTTCTCTGTCTGGGTAACTTTATCTTTGCTTCTTTTTCCCCACCTCCTTCTTTATTTTCCTTTCTCTCTCTATGGATTAAGACTTTTAGTCTCTCTGCCTGGTCAATGTTTATTTTTTCTTTTTCCCCACCACTGTCATTTCTCTCTTTGTATGTGCTCTTCCATCAGCACCACGTTCAACCTGTTCTTTACCTGTAGCTGGTGTTTCTGGATGTTTGCTTTTAGATTGTTTTTAGTTTTTGTTTTTTGTTTTTGTTTGTTTTATTTGTTTGTGTGTTTACATATTTTTGTTTCCTGTTTGTTTGTTTTTCTTTCCAGGGTTACTTCAAGGAACAAATCAAAGCATACCTGGTGGAGGGTCCAAAACATCACTTCAAGTAGGGAAATAAAATAACCAAAGTTACAACAAGAGAGACCAAGTAACAATCTCCAAAAAACACCTCCTGAAGGGCCAGGCCCTGGACAGTGTAGGACCTGCCTTTAATATAGCAGTGCTTGCAAGAAAAGGAGGAAGCTGAGAAAAAGAGAGATAAAAAAACTCCAGGATCATGAGAGGAGAATTAGAGAACTAAGTGATTCAATTAAATGGAATAATATCTGTATCACAGGAATTCCAGAAGAAAAGAGAGAAAGGGGCTGAAGGTGTACTTGAACAAATCATAGCTGAGACCTTCTCCAATCTGGGGATGGAAACAGACATTGAACTCCAAGAGACACAGAGAACTACCTTCAGACATAACTTGAATCAATCTTCTGCATGACATATCATAGTGAAACTGGGAAAATACAAGGATAAAGAGAGAATTTTGAAAGCAGCTAGGGATAAACAGGCCTTAACATACAAAGGTAGACACATAAGGATAGTAGTAGACCTATGTACAGAAACTTGGCAGGCCAGAAAGGAATGGCAGGAAATCTTCAATGTGATGAACAGGAAAAATATGCAGCCAAGAATCCTTTATCCACCAAGCATGTCTTTTGGAATAGAAAGAGAAAGATTTTCCCAAACAAAAACTGAAGGAATTCATCACCACTAAACCAGCCCTACAAGAATCCTAAGGGGGCTCTGTGAATGAAATGTTGCAAGGACCACAGAGTACCAGAGACATCACTACAAGCATGAAACCTACAGATATCACAATGACTCTAAAAACCATATCTTTAAATAATTACACTGAATGTAAATGGAGTAAATGGAGTAAATGTTCCAACCAAAAGACACAGGGTATCAGAATTTATAAAAAAAAAAAAAAAAAAAAAAAAAAAGACCCATCTATTTGCTGTCTACAAGAGACTCATTTTAGACCTGAGGACACCTTCAGATTTAAAGTGACAGGATGGAGAACTATCTATCGTGCTACTGGAAGTCAAAAGAAAGGTGGAGTAGCCATACTTATATCAGACAAACTAGACTTTAAATTAAAGGCTGTAACAAGAGACGAAAAAGGGCATTATATAATAATTACAGGGTCTATCCATCAGGAAGAGCTAACAATTATAAATGTCTATGCACCAAATTAGGAAGCCCCCAAATATATAACAATTAATCACAAACATAAACAATCTTATTGATAAGAATGTGGTAATTGCAGGGGACTTTAATACTACACTTACAACAATGGAAAGATCATCTAGACAGAAAGTCAGTAAAGAAACAAGGGCCCTGAATGATACATTGGACCAGATGTACTTGACAGATATATTTAGAGCTCTACATCCCAAGGCAGGAGAATATACTTTCTTCTTGAGTGCACATGGATTATTCTCCAAGATAGATCACATACTGGGTCACAAAACAGCCCTTAATAAATATAAAAGAATTGAGATCATACCATTCACACTTTCAGACCGCAATGCTATGAAACTTGAAATCAACCACAGGAAAAAGTCTGGAAAACCTTCAAAAGCATGGAGGTTAAAGAACATCCTACTAAAAAATAAATGGGTCAACCAGGCAATTACATAAGAAATTTAAAAATATATGGAAACACATGAAAATGGAAATACAACAATCCAAACGCTTTGGGATGCAGCAAAGGAAGTCCTAAGAGGAAAATACATTGCAATCCAGGCCTATCTCATGAAAAAAGAAAAATCCCAAATACAAAATCTAACAGCACACCTAAAGGAACTAGAAGCAGAACAGCAAAGACACCCCAAACCCAGCAGAAGAAGAGAAATAATAAAGATCAGAGCAGAAATAAACAGTATAGAATCCAAAAAAACCCAAAAAACCAAAAACCAAAAACCAAAAAACAACAGTAAAGCAGATCAATGAATCCAACAGTTGGTTCCTTGAAAAAATAAACAAAATTGATAAACCTCTAGCCAGGCTTCTCAAAAAGAAAATAGAGAGGACCCAAATAGATAAAATCATGAATGAAAATGGAATTATTACAACCAATTCCCTGAAGCAATTATCAGGGAATACTATGAAAAATTATATGCCAATAAACTGCATACCTTGGAAGAAATGGACAAATTCCTAAATACCCATACACTTCCAAAACTCAAATGGGAAGAAATAGAAAATTTGAAGAAATCCATAACTAGTGAAGAAATTGAATCAGTTATCAAAAATCTCCCAACAAATAAGAGTCCAGGACAAGATGGCTTTCCTGGGGATTCTATCAGACATTTAAAGCAGAGATAACACCTATCCTTCTCAAGCTGTTCCAAAAAATAGAAAGGGAAGGAAAAATTCCAGACTCCATCTATTAAACCAGCATTACTTTGATTCCCAAACCAGACAGAGACCCAGCAAAAAAAAAGAGAGTTATAGGCCAATATCCCTGAAGAATATGGATTCAAAAATTCTCAACAAGATACTAGCAAATCAAATTCAACAGCATATAAAAAGAATTATTCACCATGATCAAATGGGATTCATTCTTGGGCTGCAGGGCTGATTAAATATTTGCTGATGTGATATATCACTTTAATAAAAGAAAAGATAAGAATCATATGATCCTGTCAATAGATGTGGAAAAAGCATTTGACAAAATACACCATCCTTTCTTAATAAAGACCCTTGAGAAGGTAGGGATAGAAGGAACATACTGAAACATCATAAAAGCCATTTATGAAAAGCCCACAGCTAATATCATCCTAATGGGGAAAAACTGAGAGCTTTCCCCCTGAGATCAGGAACACGACAGGGATGTCCACTCTCAGCACTGTTTTTTAACATAGTGTTGGGAATCCTAGCATCAGGAATCACACAACAAAATAAAATAAAAGGCATCAAAATTGGCAAAGATGAAGTCAAACTTTCACTTTTCACAGATGACATGATACTCTACATGGAAAACCTGACAGACTCCACCAAAACTCTGCTAGAACTTATATATGAATGCAGCAAAGTCGCAGGGTACAAAATCAATGTACAGAAATTGGTTTCATTTTTATACACCAGTAATGCAGCAACAGAAAGAGAAATAAAGAAACTGATCCCATTCACAATTGCACCAAGAACCATAAAATACCTAGGAATAAACCTAAACAAAGATGTAAAAGATTTGTATGTTGAAAACTATAGAAAGCTTATGAAGGAAATTGAAGAAGACACAAAGAAATGGAAAAACATTCCATGTTCATGGATTGGAGGAATAAATATTGTTAAAATGTCAATACTACCCAAAGCAATCTACACATTCAATGCAGCCCCAATCAAAATTGCACCAGCATTCTTCTTGAAGCTAGAAAAAGCAATCCTAAAATTTGTATGGAACCACAAAAGACCTTGAATAACCAAAGTAATATTGAAGAAGAAAACCAAAGTGGGAGGCATCACAATCCCAGACTTTAGCCTCTACTACAAAGCTGTAATCATCAAGACAGTATGGTATTGGCACAAAAACAGACACATACACCAACGGAATAGAATTGAGAACCCAGAATTGGACCCACAAATGTATGGCCAACTAATCTTTGACAAAGCAGGAAAGAGTATTCAATGGAAAAAAGACAGTCTCTTTAACAAATGGTGCTGGGAGAACTGGACAGCAACATGCAGAATAATGAAAGTAGACCACTTTCTTACACCATATACACAAATAAACTCAAAATGGATGAAGGACCTGAATATGAGACAGGAAACCATCAAAACCCTTGAAGGGAAAGCAGGAAAAAACCTCTCTGACCTCAGCCGCAGCAATTTCTTGACAGATCTCCAAAGGCAAGGGAATTAAAAGCAAAAATGAATTATTGGGACCTCATGAAGATAAAAAGCTTCTGCAGAGCAAAGGAAACAATCAACAAAACTAAAAGGCAACCAATGGAATGGGAAAAGATATTTGCAAATGACATATTGGACAAAGCGCTAGTATCCAAATTCTATAAAGAACTCACCAAACTCCACACCTGAAAAACAAACAATGTTTATAGCAGCACTTTCAACAATAGCCAAGTTATGGAAAGAGCCCAAATGTCCATCAACTGACGAATGGATAAAGAAGATGTGGTTTATATATACAATGGAATACTATTTTGCAATGAGAAAGAATGAAATCTGGCCATTTGCAGCAATGTGGATGGAACTGGAGGGTATTATGCCAAGTGAAATAGTTAGTCAGGGAAAGACAGATACCATATGTTTTCACTCATATGTGGATCTTGAGAAACTTAACAGAAGACCATGGGGGAAGGGAGGGGAGAAAAAGTTACAGAGAGGGAGGGAGGCAAACCATAAGAGACTCTTGGATACTGAGAACAAACTAAGCGTTGATGGGGGGTGGGGGAGAGGGGAAACTGGGTGATGGGCATTGAGGAGGGCACTCACCCCAAGGGCATCCCACCTTGGGATGAGCAATGGGTGTTGTATCGAAACCAATTTGACAATAAATTATATTAAAAGGAAGAAAGAAAGAAAGGAAGGAAGGAAGGAAGGAAGGAAGGAAGGAAGGAAGGAAGGAAGGAAGGATTACTATAACAGCCTCTACCTTTAAAGTGCCCATGCCTGTGGTTATGAATTTAACTCGTACACACTAGAAAAAAGTATAATAAAGTAGAAAATACAATAAATGTTACAATATAAAAATAGATGAAATGCTATGAAGGTTAAGGGGAGGGGGATGCAGAGAGAGATAGAGAGGGGGAAGGGAAGGGAAGGGAAGGGAAGGGAAGGGAAGGGAAGGGAAGG